>NC_138369.1:71082291-71106983 GCF_054177405.1 Leptonychotes weddellii
TTTCCATCCTACTATCTTCTTCTTTTTCTTTTTAACATATAATGTATTATTTGTTTCAGAGGTACAGGTCTGTGATTCAACAGTCTTACACAATTCACAGTGCTCACCATAGCACATACCCTCCCCAATGTCTTAGCACCCAGCCACCCCATGTCTCCCACCCCCCACCACTCCAGCAACCCTCAGTTTGTTTCCTGAGATTAAGAATTCCTCATATCAGTGAAGTCATATGATACATGTCTTTCTCTGATTGACTTATTTTGCTCAGCATAATACCCTCCAGTTCCATCCACATCGTTGCAAATGGCAAGATTTCATTCTTTTTGATGGCTGCGTAATATTCCATTGTGTGTGTGTGTATGTATATATATATACATACACACACATATATATACCACATCTTCTTTATCCATTCATCTGTCGATGGACATCTTGGCTCTTTCCATAATTTGGCTATTGTGGACATTGCTGCTATAAACATCAGGGTGCATGTACCCCTTTGGATCCCTACATTTGTATCTTTGGGGTAAATACCCAGTAGTGCAATTGCTGTGTCGTATGGTAGCTCTATTTTCAACTTTTTGAGGAACCTCCATACTGTATTCCAGAGTGGCTGCAAAGGTTTTTATAAAGGAGTCTACTTAGTCCAGGGCATTTGCAGCCCCCTTGTCAAGATAATATGTTTTAAATTCTCATTCTGTTTCAACATAAGCATCAGGGATGTTTTCCAGGCCTACAGATCTGACTGCAGGAATTTATAGAGTTCGTTGGCTCAGTTCCTCATTCTCCAGGGATCACGTTCATCATCATTCTAAAACTAATCCTGAGCATAAGAGCTGAATACTAGTCAATGAGTCATTTATCTTTTCTCTTGGGAGTTTGTCTCAGAAATTCTCTGAGAGGGCCAAAGCTCCCTTAGTAACAGCCAGGACCCACTGCAAAAAAACTCAGATCTTTTACCATCCTCTCCAAATGGGCTTAAGGTTTGATGGACTCCAGGAGGGGCTGAGGGGTAAGACATCTCAGCTCTTGCCATTCTTCCTTAATAAGCGTTATGTGGGACACCTGGGTGGTTCAGTTGGTTAGGCATCTGCCTTCAGCTCAGGTCATGATCCCAGGGTCCTGGGATCGAGCCCCGCATTGGGCTCTCTGCTTAGCAGGAGCCTGCTTCTCCCTCTCCCTCTGCCTGCTGCTCTGCCTACTTGTGCTCTCTCTCTGTCAAATAAATTAATAAATAAAATCTTTAAAAACAAACAGACAGGGGCGCCTGGGTGGCTCAGTCATTAAGCGTCTGCCTTGGGCTCAGGTCATGATCCCAGGGTCCTGGGATCGAGTCCCGCATCAGGCTCCCTGCTCAGCAGGAAGCCTGCTTCTCCCTCTCCCACTTCCCCTGCTTGTGTTCCCTCTCTCGCTGTGTCTCTCTCTGTCAAATAAATAAATAAAATCTTTAAAAAACAAACAAACAAACAAACAAGCATTATGTGTTCAGACCCTTTATCTCCCATCCAAGTACTAACCAGGCCCGACCCTGCTTAGCTTCCAAGATCAGATGAGATCAGGAGCACTCAAGGTGGAATGGACATAGACTACCTCTTTATCTCCCAAGTGAACCAACTAGTTCCTGCCCAAAGCCTTCATCAATTTCCCTCCTTTCTCACTTAGTGTAGGTGCTCCTGTCTTTGTCTGGAAGAAGGTGGAACTTCCCCTGCTCCCCCTACCAGGATGAATTTTAGTGCTAATTATTACAGTGGGGCCAGATTGATAGCATGTCCCTCTTGCCCACAGGAGTGTTAACAACAAGCAGGCAACAGTCTTTGACTCTGCTTCCCCGTATTTGGCCTACAACTACTTCTCCAATTTCCCCTCACTACCAGACAACAGAGTGGAGGACCATTTAGTGCTCAGTTGGAAAACCAGAGGTGTTAAAAACTTAGAAAGCATGGGAAAATGTAGAAAGCTATCAAAAAGTACACAATGTTGGTTAAATGCAACGTCAAGCACAAATCACGGTTACACCTGCCCTGCCACAGTGTAAACAGCATGCTTTAAAGGAAAAAAAATGTTAAAGTAGAATGAACAAAGATTCTGAGTCATACCCCGCTCCAACCAGGGTTGAAATTACTGTGCACATATCAGGTTGACACAATGAGGAGCTCGCTTAATATTCGACTGCTCTTATGTAAAAAATAAGACAAATTCTTTGAATTTATGTGATAGGTCTCCTTTTTCTTAAATGAAATAATAGATGTTGCATACTCTGCTCTTAAAGGTGATTGCTTGCTTCATCTTTTTGTGCTTTGTGTCTAACAGAATGGAGATGGGGTGATAGATAAAGCTGAGCTTCGGGAGGCTTGTGAACAGGTCAGCTTGCACTTAGATGAGAAGCTCCTGGACCAGCTATTTGACTACTGTGATGTGGATAATGATGGGCTGATTAACTACCTAGAATTTGCAAATTTTCTTAACTGGAAAGATAAAATACCTCTTAAAGAGTATGAAGAGAGGGTCATTATTAAAGGTATTTAATTTTTGAAGGTTTTCTGAATTCTTAAATGGACTTTTATATTTTCAGTTTTCTAGGAGTTGACTCTTGTCAACTTTAATATTTAAAAATATATACATATATACATATTCTTTGCTTATTTATGCATAGACTATGTGGAAGGACAGGAAAGAATTTGATGATGTTTAGGGGGAACCAGGTAGCTAAGGGACAGGGCAGCAGCAAGACTCACATTTTAATCTATGCGTTTATGTCTTTGAATTTGGAACCATGTATTGCTCTTTCAAAAGAAAAAAAATTAAAAGCAAAAACAGTTTACACCAAAATCCAAAATATGAAAGACAGTTCCTCAGAAAGCTGTTTGAAAACCATTGTCTTAGAGTAATTAGCTCCCCTCCCCCAGGAAAACTCAATAGTAAAATAGGATTTGACATAAGAAAATTTATTTTTACATTTTATAAGAAAAATAAAAGCAATCTTTACCTTTATTCAAATATTTTCATGTTTCCACATTGACTTCCTGCATCACTAACTATATATATACACATACACACACATAGATGTATACTATATACACACATATATATAAAATCACAGTAAATGTACCATTTTTATTTGGCTTTTTAAAATTTAGCTTTCAAATTTCGATGGAATTAAGAAATAGTTTTATGGTAAACTTTTTTATGAACTTCATTTTCAGTTCCCTCATGCTGATGTATGATGAATTACTAAGCCATTTCCTCACTCTTTGAAATTTAGGTTATTTCCAGATATTTTAAAAGTAATATCGGTAACGCTACAATGATTATCATCTCTCAAAAATCTTTGTTTCTAATTATATCTCATTTCTTATGAATGTTATTATTGTCCCAGAAGTAACTATATTTTCATTTTGCTTTTCTAAATGATTGTACCAGTTTGCAATTTTATCAGTCAAATCTGTGAGGTTTTACTCTAACTTTGCTACCACTGAGTATTATTTCAAACATTCTTGTAATTTAATTGTTATTATGATACTTTTTTCACTTTAATGTTCAAATCTTGATTATTAGAGAGGATTAACTTTTTATTTTATTTTTTAAAGATTTTATTTATTTGACAGAGAGAGAGACAGCCAGAGAGGGAACACAAGCAGGGGGAGTGGGAGAGGGAGAAGCAGGCCTTCGGCAGAGCAGGGAGCCTGATGCGGGGCTCAATTCCAGGACCCTGAGATCATGACCTGAGCTGAAGGCAGATGCTTAACGACTGAACCACCCAGGTGCCCTGAGGATTAACTTTTTAAAAAGATTGTTTACATTTCTATCTCCTCTGGAATATTTTTCTGTAAAAGGTGAAGCTATTACTATTTTTACTTTTATTCCTGGGTCATGCCTTTCTGCAAGGCCAAAACCAAATTTGGGGCCTTATTGATGATGTGAGCCCTTAAGAGTTTCTGAGATGGCCTTTCTATTAGAGCCGCTAGGACAGCAGGAGGATCTTCTTTACCTAATGAAGATTTTATAGAAAACAATTCTACCCTAGTGCTTTCAGAAATACAAAGGGGATATAGAGTTTTTTTCTTCTTGACACAACTCATGAAGTAGTGGGGGAAAGCAGAAGCCTGTTTTCAAACCAGAACGTTTTTCAAATTGTTCCTGGTTTTTGGATTCTGACTTCATCTGTCACTTTCAATGGAGTCCTTGAGGATGTCCTTCTTCTAGGATAGTGGCCAGTGAGTGGTTCAGTCAGAAGGGGCTCAGGAATGTTTTGCCAGGAATTTTCTTTTATTCAATTCTACTTACTGTTGACTTCTAGAGGAAAGGGGTAAGTATTCTAAGGCAGTGGCTTTCAAACAGTTTTCTGAGACACTGTTTCTCATACTGGCCCAGATTTCTGCTTTTTGCGGGGCACAGGGAGGGGATTAGAGGTTTTGGAACACAGGGCATGAGATTGTTCACGGCAATGACTGGCAGAAGCTGAATGGGGGATGCAGACTTTGGATAGGCATGTCTTTTCTGGTTTACCACGGTTCCACCCCAACCTGACACTGGGGCACCATTTGCCTTTGCAACCCTTGCTTGGGCTTTCCCGGAACCCTGAGAGTTCTTCGAGAGATTGAAAGACCACAGCGCCCTCTAGTGCTAGCTGTGGAGCAGATCTTCAAAAGGACAGAGTCTTACAACTTGAGTTTTACCTCAGGGTTTTCTTTTATACACCGATGTGAAGAGGGTTATTTATATAATCGGTTCCTGAGCTCACGCTGTGTTCTCATTGCCTCTCCAAATGTTGCAATACATGGGGCTCCCCACCACCATGAGGTATGTGTGGAATTTACAACTCCTAATGTGTCTGCTCCTGTCTCTCCTTGGAGCACAACTCTGGAAAAAACTCTGGTAACCCTGTAGTTCCAGTTAAATATAAAAATAAACTCTAATTTTTTTTTTAAAAGGGAAAAATAGGTTCCATGTTTTCATTTGGTCTCTCAGATTTAAAAGGTTTATTCTAGAGTAAAGTGGGTGGAGTGGCGAGAAGAAACAGGCCACATTCGGATTTCCTGGTATAGGACATTGGCCTGCCCTTGCTCTTCCACAGTGGGGCGCTGGCATCAGGGGAGGGCTTCCCTAGCCCAGTCTCAGTGTCTACCAGCAAGGAGAGGCTAACCAGGAAAACTGATTTTGTTGCAGAGCAGCAAGACCACGTAGTGATTTCTTCCTGTACTTTACCCAACCCCAACTCTGCTTCAAGGTAGAAAACCAGATTGTGCAAACCCTGCTGAGGCTAATGTTGAAGAATCTGAACCAACTCTCCTGATAAAACCCGAAGATATTGTCTTAAAAGAACCAGGGAGCTCAGGAAAGACCCTCCGGACACTTCCGAGGCCAAGTGATACAGTTTCTAATCACTATAAGACAACTTCTTCTGAGATCAGTGCGGTTGTAGGAGCTGTTCCTTCTACTTGTGAGTATGTCACATTATTTGCTGAGTTTTAAAAGTAAGATCAGCAAACATAGAAGTGTCCTTTGTCTGTTCTTGTATTGTCCCCAGCCTCTATCTTCATTAGGCTGTTTCTCAAAGCCTAGGACACCTTTCATTCAGTTCTGTATTTGAACCATCCAGGAGGTCTCGATAAATGTAGGCTAAACTGAACTATTGTTAATGATGACCCAAGTAAAATGATTCTCTCAATATTAATGAAATTGATCTATGATGATCAGAACATTGAATGTTACACAGACTACACCAAGTGTTAGGAGATTCATAAGCCATCTTATTCTTAGCTACAAGCAGATTACCTTCAAATATTTGAAGAGCTTTTGCAGAACTATTCTCTGTATCTTCATTCTCCATTTGTTAGTTTGCTAGGGCTGCCATAACAAGTACCACAAACTGGATGGCTTAAACAACAGAAATTTATCATCTTATGGTTCTGGAGGCTGAAAGTCTGAGGCCAGGGTATTTGGCAGGGTTGGTTCCTTCCGGGACTGTGAGGGAGAATCTGTTCCAGGCCCCTCTCCTAGATTCTGGTGCGTTGCTGACAATCTTTGGTGTCCCTTTGCTTCTGCTGCATCACCCTGATCTCTGCCTTCACCTTCACATGGTGTCCTCCTGTGTGAGAGTCTGGGTCCAAATGGCCCCTTTTATAGGGACTCCCAGTCACACTGGATTAGCGGCCTACTCTATCTACTCTAGTATGACTTCATCTTAACTTAATTAATTACAAATGCAATGACTCTTTTCCTTTTAAGATTTTTTATTTTTAAGTTATCTCTACACCCGATATGGGGCTCTAACTTACAACCTCAAGATCTAACAACTGAGCCAGCCAGGCACCCTGCAATGGCTCTGTTTTTAAATAAAGTCACATCTGAGGTACTGGTGGTTAGGATTTTAACATACAATCTGGGGGAGAATATGGTTCAACTCATAACACCTCATATCTCATTATTGAGCATGATCACTCTTGGTTAGTTAGAGACTATTTTATGTGGGTTAAGATCACTTCCTTAGACTAAGGACATGATTAAGGATTTAGGTATTTTTCTTAACTGGATTTTATAGACATGCTGTTTATATTCTGGTATAATGAGCTCTTGCTACTCCCTTTAGAATAGTGCTGTCCAACAGAAATATAATTGGAGTTATATGTATTTAAAAATTTTTAGTAGCTACATTAAGAAAAAGAAACAGGTGAAATTATTTTTTATAGTATATATACTTTATATATAATATATAGATCTTCCCAATATTTTTTCAACAATTAATCAATATAAAATGATTAAATATCCCACTTTTTTGAGGGTACGAAATCTTTGAAGTTCAGTGTGTATTTTATACTTACATCGCATCTCAGTTTGGACTAGTCCCATTTCAAGTATGTACTTGATTGCCACATGTGGCTGGTGGCTACTGTATTTTACAGTTCAGTTTTAGAATGGCTGCTTTCCTTTCTCATTGGTGTCCTAGGTTATCCCATCTATGGTGTTCCAACCATTCGGTCTGATATTCCTGCCCCCCGAATTCGTCGCGTCAGTGATAGAACTAATTATGGTGAAGAGGGCAATGCCTATTCGTTACTACATCCTTCCATCTTTAGCCAGAAAGGAGTGTTTGAAAGAGACTTCTTTAAGACCAGATCAAAAAAAGAGGTACAGCATATTATTTCAAAGGAGTTGAAAGAAATGTCAACTTCACATAAACACACAAAGATGAAAATGTTTATTTATCAACAGCTATTTAATTTTAGACTGTTTAAAACATGAGTTTTGATATTACAAAAGTCATCAGGATCCTCAAATACAGGATTCTTGAGGATAACGTTCAGTTTGGTTGTGACGTTTTGGTACGATTCTTGGAGCAGTTTTTCTTCTATGATAGGAAACATTAATTCACATCATATATCCACTACGACCCATGTATGAAAAGAAAAATGTTTCCCTAAGGAACTCAACACTATTCTTAGTTGAGAAAAAGCAAAAGGGATCAATCCCTTCCTTGTGTAAGTATCTCATGGTTTTATATCTCCAAAACCAAAGGTAAGTATGAGAAGGACCACTCTGCCCCCTCCTTATGTACTGCTGCTATCTTATGTCTTAGATTATCTGTGAAAGCACTGATTTAAAATATTCTGTCCTGGTGCCACACCATTTGTTAGCCCATGTATCTTGTTTTTGTTTGTTAGAAAACATGGTCCTCATATTCTAGGTGATTTTCTTCCTAGATGGGTTATAAAACAGGAGCAACCAGCTAGATCAGAATAGCCACTGGGATTCTAAGGGCCAAGGATTAATAGCAATGCTTGGCCAGCCTGTCTTGATCTGGACTCGTAGAATGCAGGGTGTAATCTAGGGTGCAACTGCTTCTTCAGAATTTTCATATCCAGAACTAGGAATGATTGAGGAGACATAATTAGACATATGATGGCTTCTGTAACTTCAGATGAAGAGTTGATGGTTTGAAAACTTACTAACTACTACCTTAATTACAACAGGTTCATTCCAGCATTTCATCCCCACTGAGGTAGGGGACAGAAGGAAGAAGGGAGATGAAACTCAGAGGAGATGCCTGCTGGCTGCTCCCAAAGAAAGAACTCAGGGTCCACCCCAGGGACAGTGAAGGGACACCCCCAGATGGTTTCACTTCCCTTAATTACTCTGAAGGCCCTATGAAATAGAAGTACAGTGATGGGGTAGCCCGGTGATGGGTAATAAGGAGGGCACACGTGTTGTAATGAGCACTGGGTGTTACATGCAATTAATGAATCATGGAACACTACATCCAAAAAAAAAAAAAGAGAGAGAAAAGTACAGGGTTGCCAAAAGAAACAAAAACCTCCTGCTTGTTGCATGATGCCTAAAATTCTTTTAACTAGGAAATCATCCTTTAACTCTAGAAAAAAAGAAAGAGCCCAAATGAGTGGTTGGAGTAATAATGCTAATTTGAGAGTGGATGGGCTTCTGGAAAATATTAGCAAATCAGTGTATTGTGATGGAATAGGGAACTATGGGAGGGATGCCTCCTGAGGAGTGGGAAAGGAAGTGGAGGCGGAGGGCTGGGATGCTCAAGACTGACCCAGGGCACTTCCAGAGTTCACTCTGTGGGAGCAGTCATTACCTGCCACTGGATGGGGGGAAATCACAGCTCTGCACAGGGGCCCTGAGGTATTTTTGCTGTACAATCGCAGCTGTTGGCAGCTCTGCTCTTCTGAATTTCAAATGTATTTGATTATATTGTTAATTTCCCATGAGGGCACATCATTTCTAGGGGATCTTTTAATTGTTAAGATTCTGTTTCATAGATGTATTCTGCGACTCTTCTGTTTCTTTGGATTTCCTATTCGCTGTCTAACCTTTCTTTCCATTTCCCTCTTGGCTTTTTTTCTGTATGCCTCACAGTAAATGCTTTTCCTCTTTTAAATTTAGTTTTGGGGCACCGGCATGGCTTAGTTGGTTAAGCGTCTGTCTTGGGCTCAGGTCATGATGCCCGGGGTCCTGGAATCGAGCCCCCCCCACATCGGGCTCCCTGCTCATCGGGGAGTCTGCTTCTCCCTCCACCCCTCCCTCCTGCTCATGCTCTCTCTCACTCTGTCTCGCTCGAATAAATAAATTTTAAAAATCTTAAAAAAAATAAATTTAGTTTCATTTTTTTTTTCAAGTCTTTTATGTCCTCTACTCATTCTCACATTTCTTTGCACTGCTAGATCTTATCTTTCCTTTCTTAAATTTTCCCTGGGACATAAGAAACATGTTTTCCCATAATAATTATCATTGCAGAGAGATTACTAATAACCAAAATTTGCTGGTTTTCAATATGCTTAGATTTTAGTTTGCTCATGCATGCTCAATCTTTCTGGCACTTGCACACCTACAACTATAAAGTTTATAACAGGCCAGTAAGAGACATTTATAAATAATCATATTTTAGAGAAGAGAAACTAATTTTCCATCAATGACAGAAGAGCCATTAGTTTTGATATCTTCCTATGGCCATGACAAGAAGTGAGATAGGATTCAAATCCAGCAAGTCTTCTTTCTTTAACTTTTTTACTCTTTCTGCTTGAATTTAGCTGCCTCCCTTTAAAATAACCAGAAACACTTAAAGAGTTGGAAGTCCTTTTATATATGGGCTAGTATAGGTGAATATCCTCATATTCATATTAACAAAATGATTCCTGAATTGAAAATACTGGAATTTTGACATCTTATTATTATAAGTAATAGGCACACACATAAACACACGTGTGGGTACACACTTTTTTTGGGGGATAAATAGCCATAGCCTTAGAAGTTATAAAAATATTTTTATTTTTATATATTTATTTTTTGAAGATTTTATTTATTCATTTGACAAAGAGAGACACAGCAAGAGAGGGAACACAAGCAGGGGGCGTGGGAGAGGGAGAAGCAGGCTTCCTGCAGAGCAGGGAGCCCGATGCGGGACTCGATCCCAGGACCCTGGGATCACGACCTGAGCCAAAGGCAGACGCTTAACAATTGAGCTACCCAGGCACCCTATAAAGATATTTTAAAAATACAAATTTAAGTCTTAGTCTGACTTTAAATGTTTTTTTCCCCCTAGATTGCAGAGATATTATATAATATTGGTGTCAAGCTTTCTGATGAAGAATTTGAAAATGTATGGAATCTTGCATCAAAAAAACATCACAAAGGAGAAGTTTGTGTTGAGACCATCAGAAACATTCTGGATGAGCTACAACATGCAGACCGGGTCAAGTGTAAAACAGCCATGTGATACTTTTGGAGTTCGTTCATTTAAACAAAAGAATTGTTAAATCTGCATTCATCAAAAATGATCAGTCCATTCTGGTTTTAAATATTACATTAGAATTCAGCAATCACTGTAGTAGGACTCCTATGCCTGTGTGTGTTGTTAATAAATTTGATTTGGGATTTTAAGATTTATTTTATTGTTTTCTGTAAAACACCAAAGAACTTCATAAGCGGTTAGAGTTAACTTTTTACCTTACCAAAGGCCTAGTTCAGAATGATAGGGGATGTTTGTAATGTTTAGAATGCTTAAGAAGTGTATGCATTTAATTTTTTTTAAAAGATATTATTTATCTATTTGTCAGAGAGCACAAGCAGGGGGAGCGGCAGGCAGAGGGAGAAGCAGGCTCCCCCCTGAGCAGGGAGCCTGATGCAGGGCTCGATCCCAGGACCCTGGGATCATGACCTGAGCTGGAGGCAGACGCTTAACTGACTGAGCCACCCAGGTGTCCCATAAGTCTATGCATTTTAGTTGGTTGACTGAAATTCAAAGTCTAGTTTGTGATACCAGGTTGACAAAATTTTGCTTTCAACCTTTTGTTATTTTTCTTTTTAGGTGTCACTATAACAGAACATAATAAGCTTAGCAAGCTTTCAGTCTCTGTTAACATCTGAGGAAAACAAATACATACAGGGAGCAGGATTCAGAGAACAAAAGCTGGAGTTCCATCAATGACAGAAGAGCCATTAGTTTTGATATCTTCCTATGGCCATTTACAGCAGCATTATCAATAATAGCTTTAGCTATGGGAACAGCACAAGTGTCCATCAACTGATGAATGGATAAAGAAGATGTGGTGTATATACATATATGCAATGGAATAAAAAAGAATGAAATCTGGGGCGCCTGGGTGGCTCAGTTGGTTAAGCGACTGCCTTCGGCTCGGGTCATGGTCCCAGGGTCCTGGGATCGAGTCCCACGTCGGGCTCCCTGCTCCGCGGGAAGCCAGCCTGCTTCTCCCTCTCCCACTCCCCCTGCTTGTGTTCCCTCTCTCGCTGTGTGTCTCTCTCTCTCAAATAAATAAATAAAATCTTTAAAAAAAAAAAAAGGATGAAATCTTTCCATTTGCAACGATGTGGATGGAGCTAGAATGTATTATGCTAAGTGAAATAAGTCAGAGAAAGACAAATACCATAGGATTTCACTCATATGTGGAATTTAAGAAACAAAACAAACAAGCACAGGGAGAAAAAGGGAGAAGCAAACCAAGAAACAGACTCAGCTATAGAGAGCAAACTGATGGTTACCAGAGGGGAGGTGGGTGCGGAGATGGGTTAAATATGTGATGGGGATTAAGGCGTGCGCTTGTGGTGATGGGCACTGGGTGTAATATGTAAGTGTTGAATCACTAAATTGTACACCTGAAATCAAGATTGCATTGAATGTTAACTAACTGGAATTTAAATAAAAACTTAAAAAAAAATCTATCTCCCTATGGCCAAAAAAGCATATTGTCCTTAAAGAGGACACAGCTGACCCACCATGACATGTAGCTTCAGAGATTATTAGGGGCAAATTGTGTTGAATCATTCCCTCCCTTGTGCCATGGCCCTCTGATGCCCCGGCCTGGATGAGGTGTAGGGATGATGGGAGGGTGTGACCTCAACATAGTGTGTTCTTTCTATTACATCAGAAGCACCAGGTGTGGGTTGAAGCCAGCACTGAAGCTTGATCAGTAATATAACTTGGTTAACATGTATTCTATCAATGTTTCTCTGTGATAGACCTTGAATTTTGTTTCTTGTTGTCTATTAGTATGAAAAATTACTGTTTAACTTAGATATTATGGTTATAATGTAGTCTACCATTACTTATAAGAGAGAGAGACCTAAGGTTTAAAAATGCTTTACCCAATCTCTAGAAAAAGTAATTTTATAATTCATTTATTATATAGGTAATTTATACTTGTCAAAAATTTTAACTTTTTATTTTGAAATAATTTCAGACTTACAGATTTACAAAAGTAGTACAAAGCATCATGAAGTGGTGTGCTAGAACCACTGTTAATGGTTCACTCTAGTCAATTGTGAGCATTTCTTCTCACTGCTGCATCCAGTGACTCCACATTGATGGTTTGAAACTACCTACAGTGGGAGTATTTACACTAAGGAAACAAACAAATGCTATGGATCATGGATTTTTCCCCTATTAAGAGCCAGTTATTAAACATTTATAAACACATTATCTTTCTCTCTATCATCTATCTATCTATCTATCTATCTATCTATCTATCTATCTATCATCTATCCTTCTGTGTCTGTCCTTACTCAGCCTGAATTGCTCAGTTTTAGTAAGAATCCTGCTAAGTCTAGAGTGAATCCTCCTACCCTTGATATCTGACTACCCTCCCTACCTTGATATCTGATCAAATTCCTCATCCCGCATCTTTGATGTATAAAACCTTGGCCTGCCTTTAGCAAAAATTCTTGTTAAGTCTGTTTAGCAAGAACGACTGCCCTCTGTGACCCCACGGCGCTCCTGTGGGGTGAGGGTGTCCTGGGAACTCAGGAGGCTGCAGGGCAACCTCCCTACCCTTGATGTCTTCTTTTAATAATTTTCCATGCACCGACCTCCCCAGCCTGCTCCTTGACTATAAATACCAACTTTTCCTTGTTATGTTCAGAATTGAGCCCAGTTCTTTACTGAGGTCTCTCTTCCCCTGTTGCAGTAGTTCCTGAAGAAAACCTGTCTTCTACTGCTTTGACTACTGTCCAGCTCTGTTTTCTTCAACTCTGTCCATCCATCCATCCACCTACCCACCCAACTGCACATGCACACTGTACTTCCAAGTACTTCAGTGTGTCTTTCCTGAAAACAAAGGTATTCTACTAGCCAACTATAGTGCGATTTTCAAAATCAGGAAATTATTATTACTATGGCATTATTATCGAATCTATAGACCTTATTCAAATTTCTCCCCAAATTCTTTATGATGCTAATGTTTTTTACAGTGAAAAAATTGTTTCTTGGTCTAGCTTTGATCCAATCAATAATCACATGCTGCATTTAGTTGTTATGTCTCTTTAGTTTCCACTAATCTGAAATAATTCTGTCTTTAAGCTTCATGACCCTTGATGTAATCCAAGCCTCTAAGGACTAGAGGTGCTGTAGGCGCTACATCACAGCCTATTGTCAATATTCTCTTGTGAGTAGGCTCCTGCAGTCTTGTGCCCAAGACTGTTTCCATTGCTTCTTGGGTTGGAGTTGCTTTGGATTCAGAAACCTGCATTCTGTGAAGGTTTCTTTTTCCCGTGAATTAAATCATCAGAGTCAAAGTGGGGCATGTGGTTGGAGTGATCCTTGAGCCACATGAATCCAAGTTAAGCTGATAGATAATTTGCTCCCTGCCCTTGAATGCAAGATAGCTTTGATGGACCTGGTGATGCCTATCTGGGTAAGTGTTATTTAAAACCTTGAGCCTCAGAGGGTGCTTGGGTGGCTCAGTTGGTTAAGCATCTCTCTTGGTCTCAGTTCAGGTCTTGATCTCAGGGTCATGAGTTCAAACCTGGGTTGGGCTTTGTGCTGGATGTGGAGCCTACTTAAAAAAAAAAAGCAAAAAGAAAAAAAAAGCTAGAGCCTTACGATAAAAGCATCTGAATTGACTTATGGATTAAAAGTTTCACTACCTAATGTCCCAAAGGGTTTATATACATGGAAAGACTCTCTTTTCTAGAATTGAATCCTTGCCTTACTTGTTTCTCACTGGGCCTTGGCAATCCGTTATTGGCCGAGGCCAGAACCACTCACAAGTACAGTTAGTATTGTAACTGAAATGTACAGTCAGGTTGCAGCAGGCTGTACTCTGAGGCTGCCTCTGCTATTACAGGCCTGCTGGCTGGGGTTGACTTGCCAGATGTCTGGCTGAGAGCACCTCCATGGCTTGTGGTATCACCAAGATCCCCTCATAGCTTTATAAAGATTGTCTTTCCTAACATCGGAGCAGTTAGAAACTTTCCAGTTTATCTTTTGTGAAAGCCAACATTTCCTGTTTACTGTATACACAGTACTGTCACTAAAGAAGCAGCCCTGTTTGTTTATTTATTTACAGCTCATGAGGAGGGGCAGAGACAGAGGGAGAGAGAGAATCTTAAGCAGGCTCCATGTCCAGCATGGAGCCCAACGTGGGGTTTGATCTCACGACCCTGAGATCATGACCTGAGCCAAAATCAAGAGTCAGATGCTTAACCAACTAAGCCACCCAGGGGCCCCAAGAAGAAGCCTTTAAAGACCTCTGGGAAGATGGCAGAGTAGGAGGCTAGGGTCACCTCGTCTCAGTTCCACAGACACACCTAGAAATAACCACATGAGTTCCAGCAACTCAGAAAATGACCTGAAGAGTGGCAGAACAAACTTACCACAGTTAATCATAGGAGGCCATATCGAACAGGGTAGGAGGGGTAGAGACTGTTGGGAACCAAACTCCCAGGGAGACTAACCACATGGGAGGGACACCACAAGCACAGAGAAGCAAGAGAAGACAACCCACACCTGGCAAAACAGGCACCCCCCACATGAGAGACCTTCACTGGGAAGACTAATTCCCATAACATTTGACTTTGAAAACCAGTGGGGCTTAACTCCAGGTACTTTAAAAATCAGCGGGCTTGCCTCTGGGAGAGCCAAAGGGCAATAAGAAACAGTCATCACCCATAAGAGACAGCAAAACAAACACCCCCGCCCCCCATCTTCCCCACCTACACACACAGGGAGATAAGAATAGAAGCAGCAGTTTGAAAAGCACCTGGACTGTAGGTAGAGGTTTGTTTGTTTGTTTTTGTTTTTGTTGGTTTGTTTATTAAGAGGATTTATATACTAATCTTAGAATGTGTGCTGGAGAGGCAGAGATCTTTAGGAGACTTCTCCAAGAACAAAAGAGCTGGTGGATGCTATTTCCCTCTCTAGTCCCCAGCCTAGGTAGTTGGATACCTGTGGGAACCATGCAAACACTACCTACCTTGGTAACACTGTGTGCCCCTGTGTTCTCCTGTGGATCCACCCCATCCAACCTGCCCTACTCATCAGGAGTCTCTCCAAAGTGGCTCCTGCCACATCTCATCCTGCAAGCAGCCCCAGCAGGGACCATCACCACTGCAAAGTGACTCCTGCCCTGGGGAGAGGGGAAGATAACCACACACACCAGTTCAGCTGCAGCCACAGCAGCCGAACCTTGTAACTAGCAGTGCAGAGAGTGCCCTGCTGATCAGTATGTCTGCAGTCCCAGTAGATGGTCTGACTGCAGGCCTCACCAACCAATAAAAACATCTCAGGGGGCAGCACAGGGAGATGCTCTGCAGTTTGGGGTCACTGCAGCCCAGGCAGATGGACCGGGGGCAGACATATAGTCTGACTGCTGACACCGCCCACCAACAAAGGCTTCTCAGGGGACAGGCAGGAATAGCATCCTGCAGGTTGGTGCTACTGCAGCCCCAACAGATGGACTGGGGGCAGGTATCTGGTTTGTCTGCATGTCCTGGCCACCAATTAAAGCTGCTCCAGGAAAAACACAGGGAGAGTGCCCTGCAGCTCATTGTGACCATGGCCCCAGCAAAAGGGCTGAAGGCAGCCCATCTGGTTTGACTGCTGACACCATCCAACTATAAGCCCACGATAGACCCACACTGGCCTCTTAACAGCACAAGGACAGAACCTTGTCCCCAACAGGCAAAGTGGGCCATTGCAGCTGACTGGACAGAAGGCAAATGTGGGTCAGACACAATAGTAGGGCACATACAACCCACATAGGACACACCCCTGAAGCACCTGGTTCTGATGAACAGGGAACATTGTTGTGTTATAGAATACCATGGGACATCTTCCTCATAAGGCCACTACTTTCAAGATCAGAAGACATAACTGACTTTACTAATACATAAAAACACAGGAAGCTAGACAAAATGAGGTACAGGAGTATGTCCCAAATGAAAGAACAGAACAAAACCATAATAAAAGAGCTAAGTGAGATGAAGATAAACAATATGCCTCATAAAGGTTTTAAAACAATGGTCATAAAGATACTGGACTTAAGAAAAGAGTGGAGGACCTCAGTGAGACCTTCAACAAAGAGAAAATATAAAAAAGAACCAATCAGAGATGAAGAACTCAATAACTGAAATTAAAAATACAGTAGAGGGAATCCATAGTAGATTAGAGAAGGCACAAGAATGGGCCAGCGATCTGGAAGACAGAATAATGGAAAGCAACCAAGCTGAATAGCAAAAAGAAAAAGAGTAATAATAAAAAATGAGAAGAGGTTAAGGGAACTCAGCAACACCATGAAGTGTAATAACATTCACATTGTAAGAATATCAGAGGAGAAAAAGAATAAGGGGTAGAAAATTTATTTAAAGAAACAACAGCTGAAAACTTCCTGAATCTGGGGAAGGAAATAGAAATCCAGATCCAGGAGGCAGAGAAAGCCCCCAACAAAATCAACCCAAGGAGGTCCACACTAAGACACATAATAATTAAAAGGGCAAAAAGTAGTGATAAAGAGAATTTTAAGAGCAGCAAGAGAAAAGAAAACAGTTATATACAGGGGAACCCCAATAAGGATATCAGCTGATTTTTCAGCAGAAACTTTGCAGGACAGAAGAGAGTGGCATGATATATTCAAAGCAATGAAAGGAAAAAACCAACCAAGAATACTTCACCCAGCAAGGTGATCATTCAGAACAGAAGAAGAGATAAAGAATTTTCCAGACAAAAGTTAAAGGAACTCATGACCAATAAATTAGCCTTACAAGAAATGTTAAAGGAAATTCTTTGAGTAGAAAGAAGAGGCTATAATCAGGAGCAAGAAATTATGAAAGGAAAAAATTTTACAGGTAAATACAGACATAATAAAAGTAGATTAATCACTTATAAAACCAGTACGGAGGTTAAAGCACAAAAATAGTAAAATCAATTATACAAAAATCAGTCAAGGGGTTCACAAAATAAAAGGTTGTAAAGTATGACATCATATACATAAAACATGGTGCTGGGGGGAGTAAAAATTTAGTGCTTTTAGAATGGGTTCAAACTTAAACGACAATCAACTTAATACAGACTGCTATATGTATAAAATGTTATATATGACCCTAATGATAACCACAAATCAAAAACGTGTAACAGATATGCAAAAAATAAAGAGAAATAATCCAAGCATATCACTAAAGCCATTAAACCACAAGGGAAGAGAGTAGGAGAAGAAAGGAAGAAAGAACTACAAAACAACTGTAAAACAAATAACAAAATGGCAATAAGTATATACTTATGAATAATTACTCTGAATGTAAATTGACTAACTGCCCCAATCAAAAGACATAGGGTGACTGCATGGATAAGAAAGCAAGACACATCTGTATGATGACTCATTTTCGACCTAAAGACACATGCAGATTGAAAGTGAAGAGACGGAAAAACATTTGCCATGCAAATGGAAGTGAAAAGAAAGCTGGGGTAGCAATACTTCTCTCACACAAATCAGACTTAAAAACAAAGCTTATGTTGGGAAAACTGGACAGCAGCATGCAAAAGAATGAAACTGCACCATTTTCTTACACCATACGCAAAAATAAATTCAAAATAGATTAAAAACCTAAAAGTGAGACAGGAAACCATCAAAATTTTAGAGGAGAACACAGGCAGTAAACTCTTTGACCTCAGCCATAGCAACTTCTTATGAGATACGCCACCAGAGGCAAGGGAAACAAAAGCAAAAATGAACTATTGGGACTTTATCAAGATAAAAGCTTCTGCACAGTGAAGGAAACAATCAACAAAACTAAAATGCAACCTATGGAATGGGAAAAGGTATTTACAAAGACATATTTGATAAAGGGTTAATATCCAAAATATATAAAGAGGGCGCCTGGGTGGCTCAGTTGTTAAGCATATGCCTTCGGCTCAGGTCATGATCCCAGGGTTCTGGGATCGAGTCCCACATCGGGCTCCCTGCTCAGGGGGAAGCCTGCTTCTCCCTCTCCCACTCCCCCTGCTTGTGTTCCTGCTCTCACTATCTCTCTCTCTGTGTCAAATAAATAAATAAAATCTTTAAAAAAACAAAACAAGGGGCGCCTGGGTGGCTCAGTTGGTTAAGCGACTGCCTTCGGCTCAGGTCATGATCCTGGAGTCCCGGGATCGAGTCCCACATCGGGCTCCCTGCTCAGCGGGGGGTCTGCTTCTCCCTCTGCCCTCTTCCCTCTCGTGCTGTCTCTCATTCTCTCTCTCTCAAATAAAAATAAATAAAATCTTAAAAAACAAAACAAAACAAAACAAAATATATAAAGAACTTATAAAACTCAACACCCAGAAAATGAATAATCCAATTAAAAAATGGGCAGAAGACATGAATAGACATTTTTCTAAAGAAGACATACAGATGGCCTACAGACACATGAAAAGATGCTCAACATCACTCATCATTAGGGAAATACACATCAATACTAAAATTAGATATTACCTCATACTTGTCAGAATGTCAGAAAATCAACAACACAGGAAACAATAGGTGATGAGGATGTGGAGAAAGGGGTTCCTCTTACACTGTTGGTGGGAATGCAAACTGGTGCAGGCCCTCTGGCAAACAGTATGGATGTTCCTCAAAAAGTTAAAAATAGAACTACCCTACAATCCAGCTATTGCACTACTAGGTATTTACCCAAAGAATACAAAAATACGAATTTGAAGTGATACATGCACCCCTATGTTTATAGCAGCATTATCAACAATAGTCAAATTATGGAAAGAGCCCATGTGTCCACTGATTCATGAATTGATAAAAAAGAAGGGTTGTGTATATATTACTCAGCCATAAAAAAGAGTGAAATCTTCTCATTTGCAACAACATGGATGGAGCTAGGGCATATTACGCTAAGTGAAATAAGTCAGTCAGAGAAAGACAATACCATATGATTTCACTCATACATGGATTTAAGAAACAAAACAAATGATCATATGGGAAAAAAAGAGAGAGGCAAACCAAGAAACAGACTCTTAACTATAGAGAACAAACTGATGGTTACCAGAGGGGAGGTAGGTTAGAGGATGTGTTAAATGGGTAATGAGGATTAAGGAGCGCATTTGTGATGAGCACCGGGTGCTGTATGTAAGTGTTGAATCACTAAATTGTACACCCAAAACTAATATTACACAGTATGTTAATTAACTGGAATTTAAATAAAAATTAAAAACAACAACAAAAACCCAAAGCCTGTAACAAGAGACAAAGAAGGATAACGATAAAGGGAACAATCCAAGAAGAGGATATAACAATTGTAAATATTTATATACCCAACATGATATTACCTAAATATGTAAGGCAACTATTAACAGACACAAAGGAAGAAGTTGACAGTAATACAATAATAGTAGAGGTCTTTAACACCCCACTTACATCAATGGACTGATCATCCAGACAGAAAGTCAACAAGGAAATATTGACTTTGAATGACACATTGGGCCAGATGGACCTAATATTCCATTGCAAAACAGCAGAATACACATCCTTTTCAAATGCACTTGCAACATTCTCTAGACTGGATCACATGTTAGGCCACAAAACAAATCTCAACAAATTTAAAAATATTGAAATTGTGTCATGGATCTTTTCTAAACACAATGGTATGAAACCAGAAATCCACCACAGTAAAAAATCTGGAAAGAACACAAATACATGGAGGCTAAATAACATACTTCTAAACAATGAATGGGTCAACCAAGAAATCAAAGAGGAAATCAAAAAATATATGGAGACAAATGAAAATGAAAACGCAATGGTCCAAAATCTTTGAGATGCAGCAAAAGCAGTTCTATGAGGGAAGTTGATAGCAATACAGGCCTACCTCAATAAGTAAGAAAAATCTCAAATAAATGACCTAAACTTACACCTAAAGGAGCTAAAAAAGAACGACAAACAAAACCTAAAGCCAGTAGAGGTAAAGGAATAATAAAGATTAGAGCAGAAATAATGACATAGAGACTAGGAAAACAATAGAAAAATCAATGAAATCAGGAGCTGGTTCTTTGAAAAGATCAACAAAATTGATAAGTCGTTAGCCAGACTCATCAAAAAAAGAAGAGAGAGGACTCAAATAAAACAGAAATGAAAAAGGAGAAATATTAACTGACACCACAGAAATACAAAGGATTCTAAGA
Source organism: Leptonychotes weddellii (assembly GCF_054177405.1). Taxonomy (NCBI): domain Eukaryota; kingdom Metazoa; phylum Chordata; class Mammalia; order Carnivora; family Phocidae; genus Leptonychotes; species Leptonychotes weddellii. The sequence continues at coordinate 71,102,696 of NC_138369.1, forward strand.
GAATATTATGAAAAATTATATGCTGACAAACTGGACAACCTAGGAGAAATGGATAAATTCCTAGAAACATAGAACTCTCAAAAGTGAATCAGGAAGACATAGAAAATTTGAATAGACCAATTACTAGCAATGAAATTGAATCAGTAATAAAAACATTCCCAACAAACAAAAGTCTAGGACCAGATGGCTTCATAGGCAAATTCTGCCAAGCATTTAAAGAAGAGTTAATACCTATTTTTAAACTATTCCAAAAAATAGAAGAAGAAGGAAAGTTTTCAAATTCATTCTAGGAGGCCAGCATCACTCTGATACCAAAACCAGATAAAGACACTGCAAAGAAAGAGAATACAGGCCAATATCTCTGATGAACACAGATGTAAAAATCCTCAACAAAATGTTAGCAAACCAAACCTAACAATACATTAAAAAAATCATTCATCACAATCAAGTAGGATTTATTCCAGAGATGCAAGGGTGATTCAGTATTTGCAAATCAAGCAATGTGACACATCACATTAACAAGAGAAAGGATAAAAAGCATTGGACAAAGTACAATAAACATTCATGACAGAAACTCTCAATAGAATAGGTTAGGTTTACATACCTCAATGTAATAAAGGTCATATAAGAAAAACCTAGAGCTAACATCATACTTAATGGTGAAAAACTGAGAGCTTTTCCTCTAAGATCAGGAACAAGACAAGGATGTTCACTCTCACCACTTTTATTCAACATAGTACTGGAAGTCCTAGCCACAGCAATCAGATAAGAAAAGGAAATAAAAGATAGCTAAATTGGTAAGGAAGATGTAAAACTTTGACTATTTGCAGATGACATGATATTATATATAGAAAACTCTAAAGACTCCACCAAAAAACTATTAGAACTGATAAATGAATTCAGGGAAGTCACAGGATATAAAATTCATGTACAGAAATCTGTTCCATTTGTATACACTAACAATAAGCAGAAAAAGAAATTAAGAAAATAATCCCACTTATAATTGCACCAAAAAATAATAAAATACCCCGGGATAAACTTAACCAAGGAGGTGAAAGATCTGTACTCTGTAAACTATAAAAGATTGCTGAAAGAAATTTAAGAAATCACAAATGGAAAGATATTCTGTGCTCATAGATTGGAAGAACAAATACTGTTAAAATGTCTGTACTACCCAAACCAATCTACATATTTAATGCAGTCCCTATCAAAATACCAACATTTTTCACAGAACTAGAAGAAATAATCCTAAAATGCATATGGAACCACAAAAGACCCTGGATAGCTAAAGTAATCTGGGGAAAAAAAAAAAAAGAACAAAGCTGGAGGTAACACATCCCAGATTTCAACATATACTATCAAACTGTAGTAATCAAAACAGTATAGTACTGGCAAAAAATAGACACATAGATAACAGAACAGGATAAATAGTCCAGAAATAAACCCATGCTTTTATGGTCAATTAATCTATGACAAAGGAGGCAAAGATATACAGTGGGAAGAAGACAAATGGTATTGAAAAAAATGGAAAGCTACATGGAAAAAAATGAAACTGGACCACTTTCTTATATTATATACAAAAACAAAATAAAACGGGTCAAACCTAAATATGAAACCTGAAACCACAAACTTCCTAGAAGAAAACATAAGCAGTAATTTGTCATCAGCTATAGATACATTTTTCTAGATATGTCTCCTCTGGCAAGGGAAACAAAAGGAAAATTAAATTATTGGGACTATACCAAAGTAAAAAGCTTTTGCATAGCAACAAAACCATCAATGAAACAAAAAAGGCAACCTACTGAATGAAAGAAGATATTTGCAAATGATATATCAGATGACAGGTTAACATCCAAAATATACAAATATCTTACACAACACCAAAAAAATTAATAATAAAATTTAAAATATAATAAAAAGTAATCCAATTAAAAAATAGGCAGAGGACCTGAATAGACATTTTTCTAAAGAAGACATTAAGATGGTCCACAGACACATGAAAAGATGGTCAACAATACTAATCATCAGGGAAATGCAAATAAAACCACAATGAGATATCACTTTACACATGTGAGAATGACTAAAATAAAAAAAAAAAAACCCACAAAAACCCACACTAAAAAACAAGTGTTGGAGAGAATGTGGAGAAAAAGGAACCTTTGGGTGCACTGTTGGTGGGAATGCAAATTGGTGTACCACTGTAAAACACAGCAATTTTTCCTAAAAAATTAAAAAATAGAAAAAAATTAATAAAAAAGGAAAAATAAAATAGGATAAAAACAGAGAGGGACCATAAGAGACTCTTAACTAGAGAGAACAAACTGAGGGTAGCTGGAGGCAAGGTGGGCACGGGGATGGGGTAATTAGGTGATGGGTATTAAGGAGAGCACTTGGTGTTATAAACAACTGATGAATCACTAAATTCTACTTTAAAATTAATAATACAGTGTATGTTAATTAAGTTGAATTTAAATAAAACAAAAAAAATTTAATTGACAAATACTGAAAAAAATATCCTCAGGTAGGTTTCCTATATATGTCCCTATCCTTCCTTCCTTCCTTCCTTCCTTCCTTCCTTCCTTCCTTCCTTCCTTCCACCCACCCCCAACATGACTAACCATGCCTTATCTGAACTTTGGTTAAATATCCTTTTCGGAAGAATCCTGTTCTCTGAATGGAGCTGCGAAGAAATGTGCTTTCCCATTTGCAACGGTAGGGGGCACCCTAGCATTTCCAAACTTAGGAGCTTTCGCCCACAATGCAGAAGAGCTGCAGAGGCTCAGTAATACTAAGGAGAATGTTAAACTGGAGAGAGAAGACTGTTTACCACTGCACTTTCCAAAATCCAGGGTGATCATGCAGTTTCTTCTTTGTTATTTTGTGGCAGTAATTAGGCTGGAAAGAACATTTTAAATAGTAAGCTAGAGTGGAGGCTCCTTTGGATTATAAAGTATCATCTCTTAGTGACACAAGTAAAGCAGTGTGAAATATTCAAGTGAGATAAAAATAAATATCCAAATATATCACCATGTTCTCACCTGAATCCATGTTTCTATAGTGTTCAGGATAGTCTTGTTAATAGTAAAATATATTAAACCCATAACTACTTTAAAAAGCCACCGTTTCTTAGTCTAGGCAAATAAACTTAACACATTTTCTTCACAACATAGCTAATAGAGAAACTTGCTGGAAATATTATGTGGACCAATAAAAGGTAATTTTATTTTATATAGTAAAAATATGAAAACTCACTGTGGCTTGATGTGAAGAGCCGGGCTATTTACAGGTTAACACCCCAATCATAAACCAACAATGAAGATAGACTTGAAGGGCATTTCTTCTATTATGAAACATTTACAATAATAACCTTGTAAAAAATAATGGGATCTATTTAAAGCTCATTTATTTCCCAGCTAAGTGGCAATTTCCCATCACTCAAAATGCTAATACTTCCTCCTGAAACCCTAGAGATAATCCAATTCATGTGTGTTTGTTAAAAAAATCTGGTTAAAATAAGCAGGTGATTCTGTTTTAATAATATCTGTCCTGCCAGCAATAAGACAGTCTCAGGTGCAAATAAATATATCAACAAACAGATTTTCTTTAAAGCACACAGGGTCTCATATCATTTCCAAATTAGCCAATTAGCATGATGCTATTGGAAGAGCTAATTAAAAAGTGCATTTAGACTCAGAAATGTTTCCTGAGAGTAATCTGGAGCTTATAGTCCTTATTCCATGTGTAATTACTCTGCCTGATTTTCCACGCTGTAGATTGAGGTGAACACACCTTCACCTGGGTAGGGGAAAAAGCCTTCTTTCTCATGTGGAATGAGCTCATGTATATCAATACCTTGAAATGATCAATACACACTTCGCTTTTTAAAAAGGCACTCCCCATCCTAACTCTCTAAGTTGTTAGAGGGATGGTTAACTAGGACAGAATTTAAGACTAAGAATTTCTTTGTCTAGGAGTGCCTGGATGGCTCAGTCGGTTAAGTGTCTGCCTTCGGCTCGGGTCATGATCCCAGAGTCCTGGGATTGAGCCCCACTTAGGGCTCTCTGCTCAGTGGGGAGCCTGCTTCTCCTTCTCCCTCTGCCGCTCCCCCTGCTTGTACTCTCTCTCTCTGTCAAATAAATAAATGCAATTAAAAAAAATTTCTTTGTTCAGAGAGCTAGGCTATAGTTTGTCCTGTTAGAAATATTTTTACAGGGGTGCCTGGGTGGCTCAGTCGTTAAGTGTCTGCCCTCGGTTCAGGTAATGATCCCAGAGTCCTGGGACCGAGGCC
>NC_138369.1:71107483-71127916 GCF_054177405.1 Leptonychotes weddellii
AAAATGCAGGTTCTTATTCGGTAGATCCCCCATTGTGGCCTGGGATTCTGCATTTCTAAAGTTTCCCCTGGAGTGATAAAACTTTTAAGTCTTCTGACAATTCTGTGACTATGTTTTATGCAGATCAGCTCTCAATTATTCACCCTCCAGGTTTATACAGACCTTGGACCTTTCACTATTTACATTCCTTCTATTCTCTGCTCCTGTGTGCACATGTTCTCTCTTTTGGTAGCATTCATTTTAATTTTAAAAATAAACTTTTAATTGTTTTATTATTTTATTTTTTTAAAGAGATGTCCATCATTTTTTTTTTGAGATGTCAATCATTTTTTTAAAAAGATTTTATTTATCGGGCGCCTGGGTGGCTCAGTTGGTTAAGAGACTGCCTTCCACTCAGGTCATGATCCTGGAGTCCCGGGATGGAGTCCCACGTTGGGCTCCCTGCTCAGCAGGGAGTCTGCTTCTCCCTGTGACCCTCCCCCCCTCATGCTTTCTCTCTCTCAAATAAATAAATAAATAAATAAATAAATAAATAAATAAAATCTTAAAAAAAAAGATTTTATTTATTTATGTGACAGCGCACGCACAAGCAGGGGGAGGGGCAGAGGGAGTGGGAGAAGCAGGCTCCCAGCTCCATGGGAGCTCCCAGCTTGTGTAGGGAGCTCGATGCAGCTCCATCCCAGGGCCCTGGGATCAAGACCTGAGCTGAAGGCAGACAGATGCTTAAGGGACTGAGCCACCCAGGCGCCCCTAACTTTTAATTTTAAAACAGTTCTAGGGTTACAGAAAATTTATGAAGATAAATATTGCCCCCCCCCACCCAGTTCCCCTACTGTTAACTTCTTATATCAGTAAGGTGCACTGGTTACAATTAATGAACCAATACTGATACATTATTATTAACTGAAGTCCATGTTCAGATTTCCTTAGCCTTTATCTGATGTCCCTTTTCTGTCCCAGGATCTCATCCAGGATACCACATTGCATTTAGTTGTCATGTCTCCTTAGGTTCCTCTTGGCTCTGAGAGATTCCTCAGACATTACTTGTTTCTGATGAGCTTGGTAGTTTTGAGGAGTGCTGGTCAGGTATTTTGTCAAATGCCCTTCAACTGAGATTGGTCTGATTTTTTCTGATTAGACTGTGGTTTTGTTTGTGCGGGGAGACCATAGAGGTAAAGTACCCTTCCCATCACATCGTATCTAAGGAACATACTATCACCATCACTTATCACTGTTGATGTTAAACTTAATTACCTGTATGAGGTAATGCTTGTCAAGTTTCTTTGCTATTGAGTTACTCTTCCCCCCCCCCCCATTTTCTGTACTGTACTTTATGGAAGAAAGTCACTGTGCACAGCCCACACTTAAAAGTGGGAAGTTATGTCCATCTCTTTGAGAGCAGAGTATCTATGTAAATTATTTTCAATACTTCTGCATAGGAGATTTGTCTACCCTGCCCCCATTTATGTTTATTTATATCATAGATATTTATTTTATATGTTGCTTTATTGTGTTGCTCAAAATTTTCCAGTGGTTTTGTTTGTGTTTTAGTACTTTTTAACTTTCTGGCACTACAGAAATGCTCTAGGCTCTTTTTGTGTATTTTCTACTCTAGTCAATAGAATTAGCCATTTCTCCAAAGAATCCTAACCAGTCCTTTTTTAGAGAATGGTACTGGAAATCAAGTTCTGAGCACTAAGTGTGCTAGTTGCTACTAGGCTATCTTGCTTCCATGCCCTCTTAGCTAATAGAGCAAGCAAATATACATGTGTATATTATCCTGTGTATATACACATATTTACAAGTATTTCTCTGTGTAAACATCTGTATCTATATTAAACTAAAAATGAGCTTATATTGATGTCCTTCCTCCCTCCCTTTCTCTTTATTTTCTTTCCTGGTATTCAAATTATGCACATATAAGGCTTTTGAAAATAAAATTGTCCCTCAGCTCTTGGATGTTTTGTTCTTTTTCTTTCCTCTTTGTCTTTTAGTTTGGGAAGTTTCTATTGACCTATCTTTAAGCTCATGATTTTTTTCTCAGCCATGTCAAGTCTACTGATGAGCCCATCCAAGGCATTCTTCATTTCTGTTCCAGTGTTTTTGACTTCTGTCATTTCCTTTTAATTCTTTTTTTGAGTTTTCATCTCTCTGCTTATATTATCCAGATGTTCTTGCATGTTGTCTACTTTTAATAGTCCTTAATATATTAAATCATAGATATTTTATTTTATTTTTAAAGATTTATTTATTTGAGAGTGAGCAAGTGGGAGAGAGAGAGAGAATCTCAAGCAGACTCCCTACTGAGCATGGCAGTGTGTGGGGGGGTGCTCAATCCCAGGACCCTGAGAGCATGACCTGAGCTGAAATCAAGAGTTGGACACTTAACCAACTGAGCTACCCGTGTGCCCCTAAATCACAGATATTTTAAATTACCTGTTTGAGAGTTTAGTTTGCATGTAACTATTTGTATGTCTTTATTGTCATAATTAATAGAGATGTCTAATGTACAGTTACAGTATCTCATGGTCACCTCTGCAAGGGTTGGCACTTGTATGAACCACCACCTAATAGATCAGATAAATGTTGAAAGGAATGTATCAAGAATGTGTCTGGGCCATACTTCCTTTTAATTTGTACCTTAATGACTTGAAATAACTTCTGAATGAACTGATTTATGCCCCATATGTTTACAATTTCTATGCTTATTGTTGCTTCTTACAACTCACTTCTTCCTTCTGGATTTAATTTCCTTCCTTTCCTTTTCAGTAGTTCTTTCTGCAATGATTTATGATTGTTAATTCAATCTGTCTGTTTCATTTTCATTTTCAATCACATAATGTTTTAGCTCAGTATAGAATTTTAATTGATAATTATTCTTGGTCAACATGTTGGCAATGTTCATTGTATTTTAGTTCACCTTGGTTACTTTTGAAATAACTGATTTCTGACTAATTGTTTCTTTGGACGTCATATATTTTTTCTCTCTTCTTGTTTTCAAGACTTTTTCTATTTTTTTATGTTCTGTAGTTCACTGCCATATAGGTATGACTGTATTTTGCTCAAGACTCATTGTACTTCTTATATCTGGGTTCACCTTTGGCAAGAGAACTAACGAGGTTCATGTGCTTTATTCTCTCAAGTTAAAACTTGAGAATAAACTTAATTTAAATTTGGTGGCAATCTTTGCCAAATGGGACTGAAGACAGTTCTTGTCCAGAGACAAGGAACAGAGTTGAAATCCAGTTTTGAGCATATGGACTGGGCTAACAGTTTCTCCTCCCACTACTAACACATGGGCCTGATGGATAAAATATGAGAACAGAAACACAACTAAATCGTATTTCTAAAAAAAGAAATGGAAATCCTTCGATGCTTGAAACAAAGAGATAATTGAAATTGGAGAAACATGTTTGTAGCATGGCATCATGATAACCTGGGCCTATGTAAGGTATACATTAGGACTGAGGCTCTTATATCAAGCCAGAGCCCTATAAAGGCTGCTGTGGCAAATTATATTTTCCAAAGATGGCCAAAGGATATTTTCAGTCCACATGTTCTTATAGATACTTGTCCCACCATCAAAAGATGGAGTCTAATTCCTCTTCTCTTGAATCTCTTATGTCTCACTTATAACCAACAGAATGCAGAAGTGATGTTGCATGACTTCTGGGTCTAGATTACAAAAGATGATACATCTTTCATTTTGCTTGTTGGAACACTCATGCTGGAGGCCTGCACTGCCATGTAAGCTGTCTACCTGCCCTCAGGCCATCATGCTATGAGGAAGCTTCATGTGGAAGACCACATGGAGAAGCCCTGAAACTATACATAGGGAGAGATGCCTGGCCAGCTCCCATCTGCTCCTGCTGAGCCCACACCCTTACCTCACTTCTAGCTCCAGTCACTGTATGACTATAACCACTTGAGAGATCTTGAGCCAGAACTGCCCAACAGAACCAGTATCAAATTTCTGACCCACAGAGACCATAAGATAATAAAATGACTTTATTTTATATTTATTTATATCATTTTAAGCCACTTAAGTTTTATAACAATTTGTTATACAGCAATAGCACCTGGTACCACTATTCTTTCAGTAAAAAATGGACTAAAAGCATCCTTTCCACCGACTCATTGGAAATAGTTTCTTTGGAGAAATCAAAAGTCATGAGGGCTCTCTCCTGAGATTGTGAGCTATGAAGACCATTTAAATATGGATTGTTGATTTTTTTTTCATCACATGGCAATTATCTTTCAGAAAATAAAGCTAACATGCACTCAAGTAGAGCCAAGACATGGAGGGAAAGAGTCCCAAACACAATATTTGAGTACGTGGATCCAACTATGCCTGAATTTGTAATTACATGAGTCCGTATATTTTGGTTTTTGCTTTAGTTTGTCTGAGTTGAATTTTTGTTACTTCTAACTAATAGGATCCTGACAATTATAACTCTACTATTCCAGACCAGTTCATACCAAAGAGATAAGAAGTGGAAACAAGCTGGCCTATGAGGTAGACTATTATATCAGTGGCTTAAATGAACCACCTCCTGGATTCATGCTCTCTATTGGCCCCTCCCACATTGAGTCTGGGTTCAACCATATGAGTACCTGATAAATGTTTGCATTTTGGGGCTGGTCTTCTTGGAAGACTTTCTTCTAGAACCCAGCTGCTGCATGGAAGTCGAGGATACTCTGGTGCACGGAGAGGCCATGTGTAGAATTCCTAGAAGATGAGATAGAGATATCCCATGTGGAAGAACACTGAGGTACCCCAGCCCAGCTCCTCACTGAATGTAGCCACATGAGTGATACAGCCAATACCATGTGGAGCAGAAAAACTGCCCAGCTGAACACATCAACCTGTAGAAACATGAGAAATGATAAATTGTTCTTGTTTTAACCATCTAAGTTTTGGGGTAATTTGTTAGGCAGCAAAAGGTAACTGAAATAGCCAAGGATCAGAACACCCAGTCAGTAGGTCTTAAATTGTTGCTCAAAACAGAGTGCCAGTGATATTCATTCATTCATTCATTCATTCATTCAATGCAGCATTGAATGAATGTCTATTGTGTACTGATCAATAAAAAATGTAAAGAGCCCAGGAAAAAAACTACAAATGGCAAGAAAATGTGCACAATCACTAGTAAATAAAGGATTTTACTTTAGAATTTGATGTTTATCTTTTTCAGAAGATTTAAAATGGTTTTGGCCTGCGAGGGAAATAACTTCTGACTATTCAATACTGACAACCAAATTTTCCAGCATAGAAATGGAGCTAGGGGCTATGTTTTAAGGCCTCATCCTCCCAAGGTATATTCTAATTACCTATATTTATGGATCGATGAATTATTTTAAGGTTTAATGGAAACATACTTTCATTGCAGTGAGAAACTAGTCATTATTTTCTGCCTTGAAATTTGTTCCTTCATTGAGGGCATCTCACTACCTGGATTCCACTTTTAGTTCCATCACTTGGTAGGTTTATGACCTTGGGGGCAGTATTAACCATTCCAAGCCATGATTTCTCCATTTATTAAAAGGCATAATAGTATATACGTTATATTGTAAGCCCTAAACAAAATATTGCTATTATTATTATTTTTTAAAGATTTTATTTATTTATTTGACAGAGAGAGACACAGCGAAAGAGGGAACACAAGCAGGGGGAGTGGGAGAGGGAGAAGCAGTCCTCCCATGGAGCAGAGAGCCTGATGCAGGGCTTGATCCCAGAACCCTGGGATCATGACCCGAGCCGAAGGCAGACGCTTAACGACTGAGCCATCCAGATGCCCCAGAAAATCTATTTGCTTTCCTTTATTTGAAAGAAAATAGTGGTCATCTTTGCTTCCTAAGAGGCAAAAGCAGTATTTCTTCTTAGTATTAACTAAGAAGTTGTCCTTCCTTTTCACTCCATGCTTTGGGAAATTAAAGATTTTAGTAAAATCTTAACCTTGAGAAAATGTATTAATGTATATCTTTTAAAGATTTTATTTTTATTTATTTGACACAGAGAGAGAGAGAGCACAAGCAGGGGGAGCGGCAGGCAGAGGGAGAAGCAGGCTCCCAACTGAGCAAGGAGCCCAATGTGGGGCTCGATCCCAGGACCCTGAGATCGTGACCTCAGCTGAAGGCAGTTGCTTAACCACCCAGGCGCCCCAGAAAATGTAGTAATGTATTAAATGATTTTTATACCCATAAGCCTTACCTTCTTATATGATATCTGAAGGAGTTGGTGAAATATCTGAATATGCTTAGTTTTATAAGGTGATGGGGAAGCAGGGAGAAAGAACTGAGCTCATCTTTTCCATTTTGGAATAACACATAAAGGTGTAATTGACAAAGGAGAGAGCTCTGCTTTCAAGGGATTCAGGTTTGAGGAGTGAACAGTAAATGCTAGCCAAGTTGGGAAACTTTGGGAAGTTCTAATTTGCCGAAAGTAGAAAGCCTCTATGTACCGAGAACATGGAAATCGTGGCCCCAGCTTGGGTTTGGATTTTGCCACAGCTCTCCTGATCTGGTCAATTCATATCCTCATGTTTGAGTACTTGAGGATATGGTATGTATTGTCCTGTGATACCCTGTGCATTTGAATTATACTCTTACTCTTTAGAATGACAATGATAATTCTAATCACAGAACTGCATAAAGTAGTTCAAAGTAGGTATAAGCTGGAAAAATATTTGAGAGACTCTAGCATCATATTCTTCCTCTTCTGCTGAAATACTGAAAACTTGGCACAGGTCAGATATTTGTGGGAGGCCTTAGAGCTTTGAATTTGGGACCTCATCCTAGGTTTTCTGCAGGGTCTCTACTTGAAGATAGGTAATTGATGAACACACACACACACACACACACAAACATATTATGGCTCTGATGACTTAATTCCTTCTTTACAACTCTTCAGTTCCATTTATAGGAGCACTGACAAAAAGTCTAGCTCTTAACAGAGCATAAAGCAGGGTGATTGACTGAGAGCGTTCTTCTGTGAACTATCCTAAAACACCCATGGATATACCTAAAGCAATTCATGAAGCTTTGCCCTCAGGAGCATTTGTGGGCTCCTGGATGAGATTTGCTGATTTTGTGGACATGCCTCACCCACAGTGCCTTCTTCCTCACTTCTCTGGAGACGTAGCATCAAAGACAATGAGACATGGGTCCCTGCTGGTTGGTAAGTGGGTTGTGAGAAGAACAGTGCTATAAATACCCTAACCCGACTGGGTAGACTGGATTTCAGAGTAAGATACTCCTTCCATCCCCCCTCCCTCTCTCCTTCCTTCTTTTCCTTTCTCCCTCCCTCCCATCCTCCTTCCCTCCCTCCCTTCTGTATTTTCCACATATTTACTCAGCACCTCCTCTGTTTCTGACACTGTTGCTCAGGGCTTGGGTTGTAAAGTAGTTCTCCTTTACTACCCGTTTGGTTTTCCGCGGTTTCGGTTCCGCCGCTAACCCCGTGGGAAAGCAGGTCAGCCTCCTTCTGACGTCACAACGCCTGCGACATTCCCCTCACGTCACCGCATCACGTAGGCATTTTATAATCTCACAGCATTACAAGAAGGGTAAGTGCAGTACAGTAAGATATTTTGAGAGAGTGAGAGACCATATTCACTTAACTTTTGTTAGAGTATATTTTTGTAAGTGTTCTATTTTATTACTAGTTTTTGTGGTTACCCTGTTACTGTGCCTCATTTATAAATTAAACTTAATCATAGGTATGTAAGTAGGGAAAAATCATTATGTATAGGAAAAGAACAGTATATATAGGGTTCGGGTACTATTTGCGGTTTCGGGTATCCACTGGGGGTCTTGGAAGGTATCCCTCGGTGGATGAACGGGGGACTGTTGTAGCGGGAAGATGCTCTAGTAGGTGAAGGTGAATATTAAAACAAGTAATTACAATAAAGTGGGATTATCATTATGGTAAGGGAGGGAGAAGTACTGTTTTTCATTTGGCCAGAACATTTGTGTTTTCCACTCTGATGGCATTCTTCACATTGTGTCTGAAGCTTCGGTCTCCCTTTCTTGGTTGTGCTCCCCTAGAAGGTCTCATTTAGCATGGTATCTCCACACCCAGTCCAATGTCTGGCATTTGGAACCTAATAAGAATTTTTTGAATGAATAAACGCTCTATGAATATTGTTGAACAAATGTTTTATTCAGCTTTTTATATCCATAGTCCTGAACATATGGTTGGCACATAATAAATATTAGTCAATGAAATGAGAGTCATCTATTTTTTTATAATGTGGTTTTTAAAATCTCTACACCCAGTGTGGGGCTTGAACTCATGACCCTGAGATCAAGAGTCACATGCTCTACTGACTCAGCCAGCCAGGCGTCCCCTAGTCAATGAAATGAATGAATAGTCATGGTATTGTGAACAGCACTTGTTGTGGAGAAAAAGTACTGACTCAGGATGGAAGGGAGATGGGAATTAAGACCTACTTCTGCCATGTACTAAGCTGTAGTTACTGGAGCCAAATACAACCTCTCTCTTGGGTTCTGATACCTCATTTGTAAGGTGAATGTAGCAATGCCTGTCCTGCCTCCTTCACAGATTGGTCACCAGAGTCAAATGGCATAATGTAGTTGAAGTGCTGTGAAGAATTGTATACATCTCACCATTCAGCACCTGCTTGCTGCAAGAAAGGGAGGGACTTTCAGTATAAATAAGAGACCAGCATCACTTTTCTTTGAGAAGCTCTTGGAAGGTAGAGTGCTTTCCATCTTAAATACCATTCTCCTTGCTATGTTTTTTACTGTTACAAATCCTTTCTCAACCTCCTTCTTCCCTAAATATCAAAAGAAACAACATCATTCTTTTATACTTTTTCCCTTGGCATTTTATATTGAAATGTGTCAAACTTACAGAAAAGATGAAAAGACATTGTAGTGAACACCTTATACCTTTTATCTAGATCACCAGTTAATTTTTTTAAAGATTTAAAAAAAAATTTATTTATTTTAGAGAGAGAGAACGAGTGGGGTGAGGGGCAGAGGGAGAAGCAGGCTCTCTGCTGAGCAGGGAGCCTGATGCCGGGCTCGATACCAGGACCCTGGGACCCTAGTTCTTGTGGCACTAAATCTAAAGGATCACAGGTCTTGTTGATTTGGAAAGGTGGTAAGTCAAATGGGCCGTGATCTTGACAGTATGTGTATTAATTATCTCCTTCATTCATCCATTCCTCTATCAACTCATTCATTCAGTTAATATTAAATGAGCACCTAATATTTAAATCAAGCTCTGTGTAAGCCTCTAGGGTTGGCAATGATGAAAAAAATGAGGTCTCATGTCCCAGTCCTCATGGAGCTTATAGTGTAGTAAGGGACGTAGAATTGTCACATAATAGGAACAAAGCTGAAACTACAACTGTGGCAGATAAGAAAGCTGGGGAACTTAAACCTCAGTTTTTTTTCAAAATTTAGAGGCAATCATTATATAATGCATGATTTTTTATTATTTATTTATTTATTATTTTTTTAAAAAGATTTTATTTATTTATTTGACAGAGGGAGACACAGTGAGAGAGGGAACACAAGCAGGGGGAGTGGGAGAGGAAGAAGCAGGCCTCCTGCTGAGCAGGGAGCCAGATGTGGGGCTTGATCCCAGGACCCTGGGATCATGACCTGAGCTGAAGGCAGATGCTTAACGACTGAGCCACCCAGGCGCCCCTATAATGCATGATTATTCTGTATACCACTAAGAAAAAAATGATCCACACTGGAAACCCTAAAAGGGAATGTCACATTTAGCTGGGGTACCAAAGGGCTGTCCTGCTCAATAAAAGGGTACATGAGGAAAATATGATCTCACAGTAAGGGGCAGCAGGGAAACTTGCTGGTCTCAACCTTGGCACTGGGTGGTAGGAGGAAAATAAGACTCCCCTAAGAATTCCAATGTCAAGTCAGTACTAAAGGGTTTTCAATCTGAATTCACATTGACACTGTGTCCAAAAAACTCAAGCAGATAATTTAAAGGGATTTCAGGTTAGTAGTTTCCTGAGATGACTGGTAGAAACAAATGCAAATCTTGCTGGAAGAATCTGATTTTAATCTGGGCCAGCAGTGATTGGGAGACTCCATTTACTTATAGGACAAACTCTCATGCTTAAGGGGAAAGAAGCATGCATCACTGACTTGATGAAACATGGTAATCAGGGAGCTGTGGGTGGCTTTCCTGATACACTGATGCATGGACTGACATTGAGATCTGAAGGACACAAAAGCTTTACCTTGGGGAAGAGGGTGGGAAGAACATTCTAGTTGGAGGCATGAGCACATACAAAGGGCCTTCAGAGGGGGAAGGTACAGAGAATACAGGGAACTGGAGAGGCCTGGGATGCTGGAGCAGTAAAGCAGGGAGTGTGGTGGTGGGCAAGGCTAGAGGGCAGGGCTCAGGTGAGGCTGTGCAGGCCTATTTAAGCCACATGAAGGACTTTCGTCCAGATCTTAAGAGAAATGAGAGCTGAAAAGGTTTTTGGAAGGAGAGATTGAGAGGATCACATATGAGTTTAGAAACAATGGTTTTGGCTGCAGTAAGGAAAATATATTGAGGGTGGATAGAAGCCTAGTGAGTAGTGCTCATACTCTAACCTTGAGACATGACTCTTTCTTTGCAGAAAAGATAACTCAGAAAGACTGAGGCCCACTTTGGACTTTACTGTCTGAAAGAGAATAATCTCAGACATGGCAAGTTCAGAGAGTGTCACCATGCCAGGAGGTCTGCCGCTGATAGTGGGTATCCTGGGGAAGGACGTGGGTAGAGTCTAAAGGTGGTGGTTTGGCTTTCTTATAATATATCTTATAAAATATTACTCGCCTTTTTATTGGTCCATAAGTGAGCTGCCCAAAAGCCACATGGTTAAAGAGATTTTCACAGTGCAGATGATAATGTTTCTCTTAAATCACATCTGTCTTATTTTTTAATAAAAATCTGCTATAGTTCAATAACTAGGGCTTGTTCTACACTAAGAAATGCAGGGTGTGGTCTCAGTGGTTGAATTTGCTGTAGTTTGTCTTTTTGCAGATGCCCTGTCTCTGGCTTTTTGTGAAGAGTATTTTATCTTTAAGCTCTAAATATAGTGTTAGAGGGACGCCTGGGTGACTCAACTGGTTAAACATCTGCCTTCGGCTCAGGTCATGATCCCAGGGGCCTGGGATCAAGTCCTGTGTCAGGCTCCCTGCTCCGCAGGGAACCTGCTTCTCCTCTACCTCTGCCTCTCTCTCTGTCACTCTGTCTCTCATGAATAAACAAAATCTTTCAAAAAAATATAGTGTTAGAAAAGAGTGACTTCAAACACCTAAAAGATTTAAATGTGCTCTTTTGTTTTTAAGATTTGCTTTATAAATAAACATACAATTATATAAACATGCATTAACGGGATCACGTAGTACATAGTGGGGTTTTACTTAGTGAAATTATTTTTTTCCCATTTTCTTTTTATCTTGCTTCCCTCCATCGTCTAGCCTTCTCAGACCATGACTCTGTGTCACTCCCCACCAGTAACCCATTAAATTTATTTATTTATTTATTTTAAAGATTTTATTTGTCTATTTGACAGAGAGAGACATAGCGAGAGAGGGAACACAAGCAGGGGGAGTGGGAGAGGGAGAAGCAGGCTTTCCGCGGAGCAGGGAGCCCGACGTGGGGCTCTATCCCAGGACCCTGGGATCATGACCTGAGCTGAAGGCAGATGCTTAATGACTGAGCCACCCAGGTGCCCCAAATTTATTTTTGTTTTTAAATAAAACTTATATTGTGCTAATATGAGCTGGGCATGTTCTAAGGGCTTGACACAAGTTAGATATCTGGTGAACCCCATGGATTTTTCTCACAATAATTTTTAAAATGCATAACATAAAATATATAGGATTATAAAGTAAATCAATTGTATTAAAATAAAGTTGTCAAATCTTAAAAATATCACTGGGGCACCTGAGTGGCTCAGTCGGTTAAGTGTCTGCCTTCACCTCAGCTTCTCCCTCTCCCTCTGGCTCCCAGCTTGTGCTCTCACTCTCAAATAAATAAAAAAGAATAAAAAAAAATCTTAAAAATATCACAATACATATAATACTTAACACATTAAATACGCATAGTGTTAGGTCAATTAACTGTCATAGTTCAAAGTAATGATGAGTATGAATGATATTTTGAGATATTTGTAACCTCTCTGATGTGACATGAAAATATCTGTAACACAGCCATAGGTACTGCAAATAATATTGAGGTTTGTTGCCTACATTTATAATTGAACAAAGTGCTAAACTTTAGTTTGATGTGAAAATAAAGGTGTAATTTTTTTGTATCAAGTTTGTGCACCAAACCCCAGGTTAAGATAACACCTTTTGGTTGAGGAATTCCATTTCTGCTAAGTGAACAAAGTATCTTGTATTCTGTATGTTCAAATCTCATTAGAATATAGTTCAGTATTTAGGGAAATCAAGGTTGATATTTACCATACTGGTACAAATAGGAATTGCAAAGGATATAGGGAGCATGTATGCTCCTACAAAGAACATCCTATAATGGGACAGAGTGAGGCCTCCACATCATGCTAACTTGACTCTGGGTAGCAAGATTGGTTTAAAATAATATGAAATACAGGGCAACTGGCTGGCTCAGTTGGTAGAACATGAGACTCTTGATCTTGGGGTCGTGAAGTTGAGCCCCATGTTGGAGGTAGAGTTTACTTAAAAAAAAGAATAGATTTGAAAAAAATAATATGAAATAAAGGAAGAAAAAATCCTGAAAAAATATTGGTAGAATTAATTTCAAGTAAATAGATACAGAGATAAATTGAATTCTCATAGATTGCAAATATTTTTCATATACTTTGAAAAATCTGAAGATGTCAGTACCTTTATATCACACATAAAAAAAAAAAAGCCACTCTGGAGTTGAGAGTTCAACTGCAAGTTTCAAAGATGCCACCCAAGGGAAAAAGCACTTCCAGGAGTAACAGTTCTGACAAGAAGACTCAGGGCCCCAAAGGTGGTGGCAATGGAGTAAAGGTCAGACACATTCTTTTTTTTTTAAGACTTTATTTATTTATTTGTCAGAGAGAGAGAGAGCACAGGCTGGGGGAGTGGCAGGCAGAGGGAGAAGCAGGCTCCCCACTGAGCAAGGATCCTGATGCAGGACTCGATCCCAGGACCCTGGGATCATGACCTGAGGTGAAGGCAGACACTTAACCAATAGAACCACCCAGGCATCCCGGTCAGACACATTCTGTGGGAAAAACATGGGAAAATCATAGAAGCCATGGAAAAGTTAAAGTCTGCAATGAGACTCAATGAAGTGGCTGTACAGTGTAGTGAAGATAAAGCCAGTCAAGGGGGACACTTGGGTTGGATGACCAGAGGTTCCATGGTGGGACAATTTCAAGAAACAACATTTGCCTTGCCTGTGAGTGGGCTGGGTAAGACTGTGTTTACAGAACCTCTGATTAAGATACAATTTGGATATCATATTATTATGGCTAAAGGGAGAAAATAAAATTGTATGAAAGACTGAAAAAAAAATGCCACTCTGGGAGGCTCAGATTCCAATCTTGATGAAGGAGGCAGTTTTGTTCTGTCAGACAAAAAGCTGATGATAGTGCGGAGGAGAGCAATGATACCTTCTGGGTAGCGCAACTCAATATCATTTCTATATGAGGGAATGAGCCCTTCACTTCCTTTGACTGTATTGTAAAGAAGACTTGGCATCAAACCACCCACTTGATGTTTTAGACATAGGTCCTTTTGCTTAGTCCCTGGAGAAGCCCTACAACTCCGCTCTAAGCAATGGCTTTCAAACTTTCGTGATTATGGTGCCCAATAAACACATTTTATGTTGCGAGCTAGTACACATATGCTCACATAAATGATGCAGACTTCATGAAACAACACTGAACTTTACCATGTGGAATGAGCTGATATTTTCTGTTTCAGTTCATTTTATTCCATTACTTTTTTCTGTTTATGCCAGGTACTTCATACAGTTAAAGTTCCTACTTGGTTCCAAAAGGCATTTAAGAACACAGCTCCTGTGAAACATACAGGCATTTAAGGGGCTATTTTCCAGATGAGTTTTTTCCCAGAGACCTTTTTGGAGGAGTGATTTTCATATCAAGGGTTGGGATATTAATAAAAATTAAAAGTAAAAAAATACATATACATGTATAAGTGTATTTCGTACATATTATGTATTACATACGTGTATATGTGCACACATACAAACACACTCATACATACACTTTTTTCTGTTGATTTTAGTCAAGAATTGAAGGCCGCTATCCGCGACTGTAATTACTGATCTTCTTCAGTGAATTAGAAGTAAAAATAATAAAATGTGGCTCCAGTCTTTTCCTTGTATGTCTGGGGGCTGACATTTTGGCCTATACCCTCAAAACCTGTCAGGACCTCTACTCCTTCAGGCATCCCTTTTGTTTGCAACATCACCAACCTCTCCACCTTTCTTAGGAGGCCTCCTCACCTGTGCCATGCGATCCTATGTAACTGCTGCCCATGTGATTGTGGCCATATTCCTTGACAGCTCTTCCACGGAAGCCACAGCAGTACTGGTAGCCTTGGAGAGCTAACTTCTGGCAAGCCTGTGCTTGGTTGATAATAGCACAGCAAGGGCAACGTGAAGGGAAGCTGGTGGGGGGGGGTGCCTGGACCTTAGTTCTCAAAAACCCCAGTTCTGAGAGCACATTGGGGATCTCACTTGACCCTTCTTCTTCTTCTTCTTTTTTTTTTAAGATTTATTTACTTATTTATTTGACAGAGAAAAGACTCAGTGAGAGAGGGAACACAAGCAGGGGGAGTGGGAGAAGTAGGCTTCCCGCAGAGCAGGGAGCCCAATGCCGGGCTCGATCCCAGGACCCTGGGACCATGACCTGAGCCGAAGGCAGACTCTTAACGGAGCCACCCAGGCGCCCCTCACTTGACCCTTCTTGCTGTTAACTTTTTTTGTGACTAATTCTCTCTCTTCCTTCTTGGATAGGAAATGTTCTGTTACAGAAACTGGCCTAAGTACCAAAAGATTGTCACAAAATTATTGTTTTACTATCTTCTTTTTTATTGTATCAGGTGACTCCCCAAAGAGACTATTCTGTAAATATGGCATTCCCCACATTAGGGAATGGAGAAAGGGGGAGCATCAGGGACTGGCAGGCAGATGGGACATTTTGGGTCTGAGAAGGATGGGTTTTCAAGTTTGGGGGTTAGGAACACTTTTCTGTAATGTGTTACTCTTGACAGTCTGGTCTCTAGCTGAATAGCATCATTTGGCTTCTATCTCTCTGTCTAAAAATATATTCATGCTTACTTAATATTTAGGCAGATTTTTAAAATGCCCACTTCATCTTTCCTTCATTCCTTTATTTTACCCAGTCTATCAGAATCTCCTTCTAGATGTTCATGGCAAACATTTTTTAAAAAGATTTTATTTATTTATTTACTTAGAGAGAGAGAGAAAGAGTATGAGCAGGGGGAAGGGCAGAGGGAGAGGGGCAAGCAGACTCTGTGCTAAGCACAGGGCTCGAGTTGGGGCTCGAGTTGGGGCTTGACTTGGGGCTCAGTCCTACGATTCTGAGATCATGACCTGAGCTAAAATCAAGAGTCAGAGGCTAACTGACTGAGCCACTCAGGTGCCCCCTTGGTAGACCTTC
The DNA here is from genome assembly GCF_054177405.1 of Leptonychotes weddellii. Lineage (NCBI taxonomy): Eukaryota > Metazoa > Chordata > Mammalia > Carnivora > Phocidae > Leptonychotes > Leptonychotes weddellii. Next base: position 71,123,146 of record NC_138369.1, read on the forward strand.
TTAAAAGAGACTCTACATTGCTCCTTTCTCATGGCCCTTGCCCTTGTAAGCATGCTTCTTAGATAATTACTCTAATAAATGAAACTATTCTTTAAAAAATTATCAAAATCTTAAATTAACTAAATTTAATGCCTCAAAACTTTTCATTATGGAAAATTTCAAAAATATACAAAAGTTATGAGATTACTATAATGAACTTCCATATATTAATCAGCCGGCTGCAATAGTCATCAACATATTGCCATTCTTGGTTTCTTCATCCTTTCTACTCTCATGACTTTTTTCTTAATTCACATTCTCTGTGACTTCTTTGAAGTGTTTAATTTAACTCAATGTCCCTTCTTTCTTTAAATTGCATCTTCCCTTAGCTTCTGAGAATCTATAGTCCTGGACTTTTTCTTATGTGTTGGTTTATTTCTCCTTGATTAGAAGATGGTGAAGTGTCATTCTGGAGAGGCTCCTTCTCTTATGAAAATGTGCAGAATTTAAAAGTACAGATCACTCATGCTTCCCAGGCCAAACTCTGGGAATAAAGGTTGGATCATCCCGAGCAGATATAGAGGAGTCAGGAAAGCAGAGAAGGTAGGAGTTAGGAAGGTAGAGGCCAGTGTGGGCTATTGGCACCTGGGAAGGCTATTTGGAGGAAAAGGATTTTCTTCTTATTAGTGAATAGTTTTCCAAATTCTATGAACTTTCATAAAAGAGTTTACACCATTTGGTCACATCTGCTAAAGTTAAACAAATGCCCAATCAATGACCCAGTAATTCCAATCCTATCTAGCAGAGAAATTAGTACACATGTCTATGAAAAGATATACAAGGATGATCACAGAAGTTTTATTCAACATTTTAAGTACTTGCATCAGCCTAAATGTATATCAATAGGAAAATGGATAAACAAAATATAGTATATTCAAGCAGTGGAATTCTGTTATGTATAAAAAGAAATGCTGATGCGTGCAGCAATCTGGGTGAATCACCAATGCAAAGAATCCATACTGTGGGATTCCATTTAGATGAATTTCAGTAATAGGCACAAGTAATCCATGGTGTTAGAATTGCAGTTCATTGTGGTAGAGATGGTATTGACTGAAAACAGGCAAGACGGAATCATTTCAGATGTTGAAATGCTCTCTATTTTCATCTGGGTGGTGGATATACAAGTATATTAATTTTGCCTGTTCTTCCACATCATTTAAATGGAATTATGCAGGGTGTATTCTCCCCCCCCAATATTTCTTATTTTTGATATCAATTTTTTATTTACATTGTAGTAGTTAACATATAGTGTAATATTGGTTTCAGGGGTAGAATTTAGTGACTCATCACTTACATATAACACCCAGTGTTCATCACAATAAGTGCCCTCCTAATCCCCATCACCTACTTAGCCCATCCTCCACCCACCATCCCTCCAGCAACCCTTAGTTTGTTCTCTATTGTTAAGAGTCTCTTATGGTTTGCCTCCCTCTCTTTTTTCCCCCTTCCCTAAGTTCATTTGTTTTGTTTCTTAAATTCCACACATGAGTGAAATCGTATGGTATTTGTCTCTCTCTGACTGACTTATTTCGCTTAGCATTATTACTGTAGCTCCATCCATGTTGTTGCAAATGGTAAGATTTCATTCTGACTGTTGAATAATATTCCATTGTATATATACACCACATCTTCTTTACCCACTCATCCGTTGATGGACATTTGGGCTCTTTCCATAATTTGGCTATTTTTGATAATACTGCTATAAACATCAGGGTGTGTGTGCCCCTTCAAATCAGTATGTTTGTATCCTTTGGGTAAATACTTCTGAGTAAGGGACAGGCAGGGCTAGGTAGGGAGAGATAGATGGGGGCCACGGGATCAGGCTCACAAAAGTCGCAAAAATGTGGAGGTGTAAGGAAACTAGAGATAAGGAAACAAATCAGACCATCCTGTCCTAGGGGTCTTGTTGTAACAGCTACTTGTGACCAACAAAGAATTACTGGATCCTAAAAAAGGAAGTAAGCCATTGAAGGTGTTATCAGTAGTCCTTACTCAATGGTGGTATAAATAGAGATGGTAAAAATATTTAAGTTCCCTGGTTAGCTTTCTATAAAAGACCAACCCTAAAAGCCCTCAGTGGCAACCCTGTCAGGACTCTTCCCTCACTCCTGAGAGCTTTTTCTGTATCCTCACTTAATAAAACTCTGTCACTTTACTCACTCTCCTTTGTCCGCGAGATTCATTCTTTGGCTCTGTGAGAAAAGAACCTAGCTCTCCCGTTCCACTTCGTACTGCAATTGCTGGATCATAGGGTATTTCTATTTTTATCTTTTTGAGGAACTTCCATACTGTTTTCTTTTCTTTTTTTTTAAAGATTTTTTTTTCTTTTTTAAAATTCGAATTCAATTAATTAACATACACTGGATTATTGGTTTCAGAGGTAGAGTTCAGTGATTCATCAGTCTTATATAATACCCAGTGCTCATTACATCACATGCCCTCCTTAATGTCCATCCCCCCACTCTGCTCCCCTCCAGCAACCCTCAGTTTGTTTCCTGTGATTAAGAGTCTCTTATGGTTTTTCTCCCTCTCTGATTTTATCTTGTTTTATTTTTTCTCTCTTTCCCTATGATCCTCTGTTTTGTTTCTTAAATTCCATATATTATTGAGATTATATGATAATTGTCTTTCTCTGATTGACTTATTTCGCTTAGCATAATACCCTCTGGTTCCATCCATGTTGTTGCAAATGGCAAGATTTCATTTTTTTGATGACTGAGTAGTATTCCATTGTATATATATACCACATCTTCTTTATTCATTCATTTGTTGATGGACATCTGGGCTCTTTCCATAGTTTGGCTATTGTGAACATTGCTGCTATAAACATTGGGGTGCATGTGCCCCTTCGGATCACTACATCTGTATCTTTGGGGTAAATACCCAGTAGTGCAATTGCTGGGTTGTAGGGTAGCTCTATTTTCAACTTTTTGAGGAAAATCCATACTGTTTTCCAGAGTGACTGCACCAATTTGCATTCATGCAGGGTGTATTCTTTGATCACAGAAGTCAGAACTTTATCTGGGATGTGGTTATACCTGTGGATACATATGTAAAAAATCATCAGGTTGTAAACTTAAAACTGTATACTTTATGTATCTTAGAATTTAAGTTTTGTTTTTTTTTAAGTTTCTATTGTCAGGGTGTGACTGACAATTAATGTTGTAGTCAGCTTCTGAGTATAAGGCCTTATGTTTCAAGTTCCCCAGAGCAACTAGTCAGTTTACATCCCGAATCTTCTTTATGAATATATCTCCTCTGAAATATTCATTCATAGAAAATAGTGATCATTGGATTATAATGTCAAAATGGAAGAGTAGAGTTAATGCTTGAAATAGGACTACGAGCCATGCAAAGTGATTTGTAGTAAGTACTCAATGAGTATCAGAGAGTGAGGAGAATCCCTGGGACCTTTGCAACAGTTTCCCCTCAGTAAGTCAGGGAGGGTGGGACTTACAGGTTGTGGCTCAGGTGGGAAGAGGACATTGATGTAACAGAACTAGTTCTCCATTGGAAGTTCTGCCATTTATGTTCATTTGCAAAGTCTTTCATGATGCCCCTCTGTGACATCTCATCTAGACTTTAATGGCCACCTTCACAAGAGCCACGACTGCAGAGGCTGCAGGCAGAACAGCAGACAGTCATTGCCTGCTTAATGGCCTCCCAAAGGCAAACACTTTTTTACCACCCTGGAAGCCAATTTCAGTGCTCAGCCCTCTATTTTTATTCTGCTGTTCTCACCTCTAGTGACATTTTTGTGGGGTTTTTCACTTATTTCTACTTACAAATGGACATTTGGATGAAATGTACCTATCTCTGCACAGCAGACCCTCCACAAAAGTTGGACCTGGCTGGTTTGTAAGGCAGCATCTCTCCCATGCACAAGACAGAAAGGGTGTTGCAGAAACATATCCTGAGTGTTGGTCCAGGTGTTTTGTTCGCCACGTCTGTTATCTGGAGGAGACAAGACAGTAGATGCATTTATTTATGTAGGAACTGGAATTCTTCCCTTATGGGTCATGGGAATTTAGCAATGACCCCCTTCCTATTCTCCACCTGCCTAGCTGCTTAGTGGAGTCATTAGGGTTTATGGAAACATTTTTCTTACTTTCAAATTATATATTTAATTATGTGTTTAACAAGTAATATGTGAATATGGTTTTAAAAATCACACAGTATAAGAGTGTGTCCATTGAAAAGTTACTCTCCTTCCTGCTCTTGACCTTTGCACCTGTTTTTTTTCTTTGGGACAACCATCATGACTGGTTTCTTATGCAGCCTTCCACAAATATTCTCAGTATACACAAGCGTTTTTATATAGCTGCCCTTAGTCATGTCTATTTTGGTAATCTGAGTTTATCAGCTTAATTGAAGTGTGTATGTAAAGGTACTTTATCAGTGAATATAAGCCAACATTTTTTTTTTAGTTTTTTTATTCTTATGTTAATCCCCATATATTACATCATTAGTTTTAGATGTAGTGTTCCATGATTCATTGTTTGTGCATAACACCCAGGGCTCCATGCGGAATGTGCCCTCCTCAATACCCATCACCAGGCTAACCCATCCTCCCACCCCCCTCCCCTCTAGAACCCTCATTTGTTTTTCAGAGTCCATCGTCTCTCATGGTTCGTCTACCCCTCCGATTTCCCCCCCTTCATTCTTCCCCTCCTGCTACCTTCTTCTTCTTCTTTTTTTTTTTCTTAACATATATTGCATTATTTGCTTCAGA
>NC_138369.1:71128416-71152594 GCF_054177405.1 Leptonychotes weddellii
GGGAAATCGGAGCAGGAGATGAACCATGAGAGATGATGGACTCTGAAAAACAAACTGAGGGTTCTAGAGGGGAGGGGGGTGGGAGGATGGGTTAGCCTGGTGATGGGTATTAAAGAGGGCACATTCTGCATGGAGCACTGGGTGTTATATGCAAACAATGACTCATGGAACACTACATCAAAAACTAATGATATAATGTATGATGATATACATAACATAATAGAAAAAGAAAAAAGTAAAAAAATTTTTTTAAATAGTCAATTGATTATTTTTTTACAAATGTCCTTCATAAATTTCTGTTTTTATGTTCTGAAATACTTTGAAACTTTTTTTTAAAGATTTTATTTATTTATTTGACAGAGAGATAGAGAGCACAAGTAGGCAGAGAGGCAGGGAGAGGGAAAGGGAGAAGCAGGCTCTCCGCTGAGCAGGGAGCCCAACGTGGGACTTGATCCCAGGACCATGGGATCATGACCTAAGCTGAAGGCAGCCACTTAACTGACTGAGCCACCCAGGCTTCCCTTTGAAGTTTTTAATTATACTTATTTTGAAGTCACTTCTGGATTGTTTGATTATTTCTGTTCCTCTACTGTGAATTCTTCTATTTTTTAAGTTTGTGGTTTATCTCTTGACTATGGGATATAATAGTTAATAATTACTGATTGTTCACTGGGGAGTCTTGAGCACTTTATTTGCGTTATCTCAATCCTCCAGTAAGCTGGAGTAAGTATCATCCCATACTATAGATAGGGATACTGAAGGGTTGAGAAATTAAGTAACTTGTATAAGGACACAGATAGGAAAGGCAGAGTCAGGAAGAAGTCTAGATTCAGAGTACACACTCATAATCATTATTCAATGCAGCCTTTTTTGTGTCTTCCCCCCCCAATAATCTTTCTACTGAAGTATGAACATACATATATAAAATTATTTAAAAAATCATAATGGAATGGCTTGGTGAATTTTCACAAAATGAATGCACTCACACCCAGATCAAAGAACAATACATGTCCAGCACCTTAGAATCTTCTTTGCATATTGTTAATGTGTTTTTATCTTGAATTATTAATTCCAATAGTTTGCCTCTAGGTTGTTTTGCTTTTTTTGTGAACATGATCATTTTTTGTGTGAATAATTGTAGTTTTATTTTTTTCTTTCCTTTCCAGTTTGAATATTTTTCCTTACCTTGTCTTATGGATAGGGACTGCTGTACAATGTTGAATAAAAATAATGCTAGAAGGCATTCTTATCTCATTCCCAATCTAAGAAAGAAAGCTTTCAACATTTCATCATTAAATATGTGAATTGCCATAAAGTTTTGGTGGATACTCTTTCTCAGATTAAGGATTTCATTTCTATTCTCAGTTTGGTAAGAGTTTTATCATTAATTTGATTTGTCATTGCTATCACAGTATGTTTTTGGAATTTCCTTAATTTGTCTTTTATAACCCCCAGGCTTGTTTTCTTTTTCTTTTTTAAATTTATTTTATTTTATTTTTTTTATTTTTAAGTAGGCTCCAGTCCCAATATGGGGGCCTGAACTCATGACCCTGAGATCAAGACCTGAGCCGAGATCAAGAGTCGGTTGCTTAACCAACTGAGCCACCCAGGTACCCCAAACTTAGTGGCTTTAAATGCCATAAATTTATTATTTTATAATTAGTTAAGTCAGAATTCTGCCAGGTTTTGGTATTAAGGTTATGCTGACCTGAAAGAAATGGACCTCTCTTTTCTTAGGGTATAGGTGTGTTTTTGTAAAATTGTTACTCTTTCTTAAATATTCGACAAAATTCACCAGTGAATATATCTGGGCTGGGAGATTTCTTTGTGGGAGTGTATTTATTTATTTATTATTTTATTTTTTATAGATATAGACTATATTTTTAATGCTTTTTAAAATTAGTTTCAGAGGTAGAATTTAGTGATTCATCAGTTGCATATAACACCCAGTGCTCATTACATCAAGTGCCCTCCTTAATCTTTATCACCAAACTATCCCTTCTCTCACCCACCTCCCCTCCAGCAATCCTCAGTTTGTTTCCTAAAATTCAGTGTCAGTTATGGTTTGCCTCCCTCTCAATTTCCATCCTATTTTATTTTTACTTCCCTTACCCTGTGTTCATTTGTTTTGTTTCTTAAATTCCACATATGAGTGAAATAAAATCTTATGGTATTTGTCTTTCCTGACTGACTTATTTTGCTTAGCATGCTACCCTTTAGTTCTACCCATGTCGTTGCAAATGGCAAGACTTCATTCTCTTTGATGGCTGAGTAATATTCCATTGTATATATATACCACTTCTTCTTTATCCATTCATCGTCGATGGACATCTGGGTTCTTTCCATATTTTGGCTATTGTGGACATTGCTACTATAAACATTGGGGTGTAAGTGCCCCTTTGAATCACTATGCTTGTATCCTTTGGATAAATACCTAGTAGTGCAGTTGCTGGGTCATAGGGTAGCTCTATTTTAAACTTTTTTGAGGAACCTCCATACTGTTTTACAGAGTGGCTTCACCAGCTTGCATTTCCACCAACAGTGTAAGAGGGTTCCCTTTTCTCTGCATCCTTGCCAACATCTGTTGTTTCCTGAGTTGTTAATTTTAGTCATTCTGACTAGTGTGAGGTGGTATCTCATTGTGGTTTTGATTTGTATTTCCCTGATGCTGAGTGATGTTGAATACTTTTTCATGTGTTGGTTGCCATTTGTATGTCTTCCTTGGAGAAGTGTCTGTTCATGTCTTCTGCGCATTTCCTAACTGGATTTTTTGTTTTTTGGGTGTTGAGTTTGATATGTTCTTTACAGATCTTGGATACTATTCCTTTATCTGTATGTCATTTGCAAATATCTTCTCCCATTCTGGAGGTTGCCTTTTAGAGTTGTTAACTGTTTTCTTTGCTGTGCAAAGCTTTTTATTTTGATGACATCCCGATAGTTCATTTTTGCTTTTGTTTCTCTTGCCTTTGAAAATGTGTCCAGCAAGAAGTTGCTGCGGCTGAGGTCACAGTGGTTTCTGCCTGCATTCTCCTCTAAGATTTTGATGGATTCCTGTCTCACATTTAGGTCTTTCATCCATTTTGAATTTATTTTTGTGTATGGTGCAAGAAAGTGGCCCAGTTTCATTCTTCTGCATGTGGCTGTCCAATTTTCCCAACACCGTTTGTTGAAAAGACTGTCTTTTTTCCACGAGATATTCTTTCCTGCATTGTCGAAGATTAGTTGACCGTAGAATTGTGGGTCCATTTCTGGGTTCTCTATTCAGTTCCATTGATCTATGTCTGTTTTTATGCCAGTACTATACTGTCTTGATGATTACAGTTTTATAATACAGCTTGAAGTTTGGAATTGTGATACCTCCAGCTTTGGTTTTCTTTGTCAACATTCCTCTGGCTAGTCAGAATCTTTTGTGGTTCCATACAAATTTTAGGGTTATTTGTTCCAGCTCTGTGAAAAATGTTGATGGTATTTTAATAGGGATTACACTGAATGTGTAGGTTGCTTTGGGTAGCATAGACATTTTAGCAATATTTGTTCTTCTAATCCATGAGCATGGAATGTTATTCCTTTTCTTTGTGTCATCCTCAATTTCTTTCATGACTGTTCTATAGTTTTTAGAGTACAGATACTTTACCTCTTTGGTTAGGTTTATTCCTAGGTATCTTATGGTTTTTTGTACAATTGTAAATGGGATTGATTCCTTGATTTCTCTTTCTTCTGCTTCATTGTTAGTGTATAGAAATGCAACTGATTTCTGTGCATTGATTTTATATTGGCAACTTTGCTGAATTCCTGTATCAGTTATAGCAATTTTTGGGTGGAGGCTGTTGGGTTTTCTACATAGAGTATCATGTCATCTGTGAAGAGTGAGAGTATGACTTCTGCTAGGGTGGTTCAACATCTGCAAATCAATCAATGTGATATATCGCATTAATAAAAGAAAAGACAAGAACCATATGATCCTCTCAATAGATGCAGAAAAAGCATTTGACAAAATACAACATCCTTTCTTGATAAAGACTCTCTGCACTGTAGGGATAGAAGGAACATACCTCAATATCATAAAAGCCATATGCAAAAAACCCACAGTGAATATCATCCTCAATGGGGAAAAAACTGAGAGCTTTTCTCCTAAGGTTAGGAACATGTAGGGATGTCCACTCTCACCACTGTTGTTCAACATAGTACTGGAAGTCCTAGCCTTAGCAATCAGACAACAGAAAGAAATAAAAGGCATCCAAACCAGTATAGATAGAAACTATTAAGATATTCTCTTTCTTCTTATGTCAATTTTGGTAAGTTGAGTTTTCTAGAAATTTGATTTTTTTTAAAAATTTTAAAATTATTTGCTTAAATTTGTTCATAATAGTCTGTTCAATTTTTAAAGTCTGTGTCTTTCATTCCTGACAATAGTAATTTGTAACTTTTCCATTCTTTTGATTAATCTTCTTAGAGATTAATCTTAAAGATTAATCAATTCTATTAATCTTTTCAAAGAACCAACGTTTGGCTTCGTTTATTTTCTCTATTATATGTATGTCTTATACGTCCTTGATTATGCTCTTATATTCATCATTCTTCTATTCTCAGCCTGATTTTCTGCCTTTTTAAAAAATTTAATGAAGATACTTAAGTAATTGATCTTTAGCCTTTCTTTTTTTCTAAGGGAATGCATTTGAAATTATAAATTTAACCAGCACAGCATTAGCTGGATTTCATATGTTTTAATATGTCATATTCTCATTATCATTCTGTTAAATATATTTTATAATTTTCATTATAGTTTTTCTCTGTGCATATGTTATTTAGAAAAGTAATGCTACATTTACAAATATTTTGAGATTTTCTAATTATTTTTTGTTATTTACAGATTAATTTCATAGATATACTCTGAATTATGTTAATTCTTTGAAATTTGTTGACTTGCTTTATGAACTAGCTTTTTGTTCATTTGAATAAATATTTTATTTCACTCAAATATTTCTCTCGTGCTTGAGTACAGCATTTGTTCTGTTTTCCTGTTACTGTATCACAAGCCATCCCAAACATTAGTGACTTAAAACTATCATTTATTTTGCACTTAAATCTGCAATTTGGGCCGAACTCAGTGAGGACAGTTTGTCTTGGTTCTGTGGTATCAACTGGGATGGCTTAAAGGCTAGAGGCTAATTTATGTTATTCAAGGAATTTGTTCAATATATCTAAGAAGTTGAATTTATTGGCAAATAATATATCCATACATTTTCTTTTTTTAAATCTTTTTCTTTTAAAGATTTTATTTATTTATTTGACACAGAGAGAGATCACAAGTAGGCAGAGAGGCAGGCAGAGGGAGAGGGAGAAGCAGGCTCCCCGCTGAGCAGAGAGCCTGATGAGGGGCTTGATCCCAGGATCCTGGGATCATGACCTGAGCTGAAGGCAGATGCTCAACCGCTTAACCGACTGAGCCACCCAGGCACTCCCATACATTTTCTTTATTAAACTTTTGATATTAGTGTATCTGTTTTGATAGACTTCCATTTAATTCCCAGTATTGATTTTATGTCTCCTCTCTTTTTTTCTTGATCAAACTGGCTAGAGCTTTATCAATACTTTGGGGTTTTTCAAAGAACCACACTTTGGTTTCATTGATTTTCTCTATTTGCTTTGTGTTTTCAATTTTATTAATTTTTGGCTTTTATCTTTATCATTCCTTTCCTTTTAGTTGATTTGATTTAGATGTAATTTTCTCTCTCTCTTTTTTTATTTCTCAAGTTGGATCATTTGGTTTGAAACCTTTCTTCCTTTTTAGTATAAGTATTTAATGCTTTAAATGTCTCTCAAGTTTTGTTTTAGCTGCATCCCACAAAATTTTATATATTGTATTCTCATTTTTATTCAATTAAAAATATATTCTAATTTCCTTTATTTATTTGTTTTTATTTTTAAATTTTTATTGTAACTCTAGTTAGTTAACATACAGTGTTGTATTAGTTTCAGGTACAAAATAGTCATTCAACACTTCCATACATCACCCTGTGCTCATCACAAGTGGACTCCTTAATCCCCATCACCTATTTTACCGATTCCCTCACCCACCTCCCCTCTGGTAACCATCAGTTTGTTCTCTGTAGTTAAGAGTTGTTTCTTGGTTTGCTTCTTTCTCTCTTTTTTCTTTTTCCCTTTGCTCTTTTGTTTTGTTTCTTAAATTCCACATTTGAGTGAAATCATACGGTATTTGTCTTTCTCTGACTGACTTATTTTGTATTCTAATTTCCACTGAGACTTCTTTGATGCAGGAGGTTGTTAGGCATGTGTTCAATTTCCAAATATTTGGGGATTTTTCAAATATCTTTTAGTGATTGATTTCTAGTTCAATTCTGTTGTGATCAGATATTTTGTATAATTTTGTTTTATGGCCCAGAATATGGTCTGTCTGGGAGAATGCTCTATGTGCACTTGAAAAGAAAATGAATTCTGTTTTGTTGGGTGGAATGTTCCATAAATGTCAATTATGTCAAGTTGGTTGGTAATGCTGTTCAGGATTTTTTATAAATTTGCTATTTTTTTGATCTATTTGTTCTGTAATTACTGAGAGAGTAGTGTCAAAGTCTCCAATATAATTGTGGATTTATTTCTTCCTTCAGTTATATTAATTTTGCTTTTTGTATTTGAAATTTTGTTGTTTAGTGCATATACTTCTAACCTTTTTATGTCTTTTTGGTGTATTGATCCCTTTATCATTATATAATGCTCATCTGCATCTCTGATCATATTGCTTGTTCTGAAATCTACTTTTCTGTGTCTTTATATTTAAAATGATTCTCTTGAAACAGCATGTAGTAAGCTCTTTGATTTTTCCATTTTCTTTTTTTTTTAATATTTATTTATTTATTTATTTGAGACAGAGAGAATGAGAGAGAGAGAGCACATGAGAGGGGGGAGGGCCAGAGGGAGAAGCAGGTTCCCTGCTGAGCAGGGAGCCCGATGTGGGACTCGATCCAGGGACTCCAGGATCATGACCTGAGCCGAAGGCAGTCGCTTAACCAACTGAGCCACCCAGGCGCCCTGATTTTTCCATTTTCATAATCTTTGCCTTATAATTGGGGTATCTGGTCCATTTTTATTTAACTACTATCTATATATCTCTCTCTATATATTCTTATCTTCTTACAATTTATTTTTCATTTGTTCCTCCCATTTTATGTCACTTTGCTCCTGTTTGTTTTCCCCTTTTGTCTTAACCTAACATTTATTTTCATATTTCATTTTTTCTACTGGCTTGTTAGTAAAACCTTATTTTACTATTTTATCAGATATCCTAGAAATGACAACATACATCCTTAACTTATTGACATTTAATATATATTGGTAATTTTATCACTAAAATGACAATGTTAGTACTTAAGAATACTGTAACTTCATTTGCCTTTTATGTTACTCTTGTTATAGATTTTAAATTTACATGTGTTTTAATTCCCACAAACAGGTTATCACTATTATTTTGTTCAGTCAGTATTCATTTTTACTCATATTTTATCCTTCAATTTATTCTTTATTCTTCTATTTTCATATTTCTATTTGAGGTCATTTTTTTTCTGTCTAAAAACATTTTAGTATTAATATGCTAACAACAGATTTTTTTTTCTAACCACAGATTTTCTAATTTTGATGCCTGGAAATATCTTCACATTTGAAGAGTATTTCACTGGGCTTAGAATTCTGTGTTGGCAGTCATTTTTTAAAAAATTTATTTACCACATTAAAGATTTTGTGATTGTCCACACTACTAGGTATTTACCCAAAGAATAAAAAAATACTAATTCAAAGGGATACATGCACCCCAATGTTTATAGCAGCATTATTTACAATAGCCAAATTATGGAAGGAGCCCAAGTATCCATAGATTGATGAATGGATAAAGAAGTGGTATATATACACAATGGAATATTACTTAGTGATCAAAAAGAATGAAATCTTGCCATTTTCAATGACATGGATGGAGCTAGAGAGTATAATGCTAAGCAAAACAAGTCAGTCATAGACAAATACCATATGACTTCACTCATTAAGGAGTGCACTTGTTGTGATGAGCACCTGGTGATGTATGGAAGTGTTGAACCATTATATTGTATACCTAAAACTAATATTACACTGTATGTTAACCAACTGGGATTTAAATAAAAACTTTAAAAAAATCTTGTGATTGTATTCTAGCTTTCAGTCTTATTTGCTCTTTTGAAGATAATATCTTACCCCACCTTTTTCTGGTTGCTTTTAGCCAAAGCTTTTTTATTGTGGGAAATTTCAAGCAACTACAGAATTTTACAGAATATTATAATGAACCCCATTTCTCCATCATTCAGGCTTGATAATTATTAACTTGTGGCTAATCTTCTTTAATCTCTAGTTCCACCAATTTTTTCTTATTGAGTCAATGTCAAAATATCAACTTATTAACTTATCATTTAATTTGTATATATTTCAGTATGTATCTCTAAAGCTAAGGATTTATTTAAAAACACTTAACCACAATACCATTATCATGCCTGAAAATAATAGTTCCTTAGTATGACCAAATAAGTACTTCAAATTATTTGAAAATATAGGGAATATGTACATATATATATATACACATACACATTCTTACATATCTACACATACATTCTTAACATATATTTAACATGTGAATATGTGTTATGTTTAACATTCTTTTGATTTGAATCAGGAATCAGTTAAGATTTATTTTTGGGATTGGTTGAGATATTTTTAAAGTTTTTTAATAGATATTTTCCTGTCTCTTTCTCTCTCTCTCCTTCGTTATTTATTTCTTTCATCTTGTGCAATTTGTTAAAGAAACTGGGTCGTTTGTGTGTGTGTGGAGTTTTATACAGTCTGTACTTTGCTAAATGCATCCCTGTGGTTTCTTTTCTTTTCTTTTCTTTTTAAGATTTTATTTATTTATTTGTCAGAGAGAGAGAGCACAAGCAGCGGGGGGGTGGGGGGGAAGGCAGAGGGAGAAGCAGGCTCCCCGCTGAGGAGGGAGCCTGATGCAGGACTCAATCCCAGGACCCTGGGATCATGACCTGAGCCAAAGGCAGGTGCTTAATTGACTGAGCCAACCAGGAGTCCCTAGCCCTGTGGTTTCTTTAACAGTTCCACAGTTATCTGTGTTTCCTGTAATACAGTAGTTGGATGCAGATTCAGGCTTTATGTTTTTGGGCAAGAATACTCCATGGGTGGAATTAAGTTCTTTCATTACGAGTTACATAATGTGTGGTGGTCTCTGTGATGTTAGCAGCCATTGGTGCTCAATGTATAGAGAACATATAATTAATTAGAGGTTGCCAAAATGTGAAATTCTATCATTTTTCATTTTTTTAGTTGGAATTCTATCTACTGTATAGTAACCCAGTGATACAGTTTATATAAGAAATGCAGATAAATGCTTGATTCTTTCCCTTTACTTACCAGTTTTCAAAATAATTTAGTGCTTTACTCATTTCCTTGAATGGTAGTCACTTTTTTTAAGGTAAAATTTCACACAAATGTACTTATAATTTGCACTGACCCTCAAATTATGCCATATTTGCCCACTGGCAGATTTTTAAAGTTACTCCCTGAGCCATTTTCACACAACCCTTGTGTCATTACTGTGTAAAATAATTACATGGCCCTAAAATCAAAGCTATACAATATGTTATATTTGACAAAATCTAGCTTATATCCCTCTTCCCTGCACCCATTTCCTTTCCTCCCATGTAGATGTTAATTTATATTTTTATGGTTTTCTTTTTCATTTAAAAATTAATTAAAAATATATATTCTTCACATCTCTCATTTCTTCAGTAACTCACTGAACAAACCCTTCTTTTTCCAGTTAATATATCCTTGTGATTACTCTATGAGACATATTCCCCATTCACTTTTATAGCTTCAGAGTACTCCATTTTATGGATATACCAGTTTTTTCAACCACTCCATTATTGATGCACATTTGTATCTATTTTTTTTTTTTTGCTGTTTCAAATATTTTTGCAATGAATAACACAGGGTATATGTCTTTTCATATTTTGTCCACTCTATCTTTGGGTTAGATTCTTAGGAGCACATGTACTTTTCCTAGATATTGTCTGATTCCCCTCCATTGGCATTGTACCATTTGAATTCTTAATTGAAGTGTATGAGAGTGCTTGTTTTCCCACATCCTCACCAACAGAATATGTTGTAGAGAATTTGGATCTTTGACTGACTTAATATTTTTATCTTTGGTTTTCAGTTTTACTATGATGGGTCTATATATGGGTTTCTATATATTTATCTTTTTTGAGGTTTGTAGTATGTCTTTGGTCAATGGCTTGATGTCTTTCATCTGTTTTGTAAAATTCTGAGCCATTGCCTTTTCAAATATTTCTATTGTCATGTTCTCATTCTTCTCCCTCCTTGGGACTCTAATGACATATAAATTAGATATTTTATTATGTTTCAAATATGTTTTGCATTCATTTCCCTATTATTATTTTTTTATCTTTTGTGCTTTACCCTGACCCATCTTATAATTCACAATTTCTTTTGCTTTTATTGACTTATATTTTAAAGATTTTTAAATTTATTTTAGAGAGAACGAGTGAGCATGTGTGCACGAGTGAAGAGAGGGGCAGAGGGAGAGAATCTTCAAGCAGACTCCCTGCTGAGCACAGAGCCATGCAAGGGGCACTACCCGGGAGCTCAATCTCACAACCCATGAGATCATGACCTGAGCTGAAACTAAGAGTTGGATACTCAACCAACTTAGCCACCTAGGCACCTCTCTTCTGCTTTTAAATATAGATGCCAAGTTCTTAATTTGAATTACTACATTTTTCAGTTTTAAAAGTTCCCTTTAATTATTTTTCATAAATTCCAGTTCTTCAATATTCTCCATTTTGTCATCTAAGTTCTTAAACATATTAATCACATTTACTTTAATCTCTGTGTTAGATAACTCCAATAAGTGGCTCCTCTGTGGGTCTATTTATTTCTTTTAAAGATTTTATTTATTTACTTATTTTAGAGAGGGCAAGTGTGTGTGTGTGTGTGTGGTGTGTGTGTGTGTGCAAGGAGGGGCAGAGTGGGAGGGAGAGGAAGAGGAAAAGAATCCCAAGCAGACCCCTTGAGCAGGAAGCCTGAAGTGGGGCTTGATCTCATGACCCCAAGAACATGACCTGAGCCCAAACCAAAAGTTGGATGCTTAACCAACTAAACCACCAGGTGCCCCTCTATTTTTATTTCTAGGCATTCCTGGTCATTTTCAATTTAATGATGAGTATTACATATGAAAAATTATAGAGGCTCTTGATGATGCTATCTTTATCCAAAGAGATTTCACACCATTGTCTGGTAGGCCGATAGGATGGGTGCAGATTTCAGCAATTTAGGAACTGTGCTCACAAGTTCAGGATGTGCTCCTTCTATGGAGGACAAACATTGGTTTTTCCCTATCCCTGGGATATTGCCATTTTAAGATTCCAGTTGAGAGTCCAGATGAGGTGTTTACTAGGGCCCTATACTTTTCAGTTCTTAAGTTCTTATTTTTGCTTCCTTATCACTTGAGACTGCCAAAAATTCTTATTTTCTTTTCAACATCTTTATATTTAGCTTCTTGATTTTTGCCCTATGCAGGGTAAGCATCCAACAAATGCTCGGGTGGAATACCATCATGTGTTCAACTTCTCTCCCTTCTCTTTCTCTTTAGGAACTTGGGTGCTCAATTATTGGCTGCCTTAGAGGCCCAAGTTCTATTTTTTGTCTCTTTACACTGATGAGTTTGTCAGAAGTTCTACTTTTATAGTTCTTTTTCCAAAATCTGTTACCATACAAAGTATTTGCAAATGCTTTGAAGGTAAAAGTGGCTATCCTGGGTTACCTTTCTGACATCTTGGCTTCTCAAGTCCAAATTGCTTTGGTGGCTCTCTTAGCCTTTAAATAGGTTTTGTTTTGGTGTTGTATTCAAATTTGCTAGTTATTCTTGGAGGAAGAGTTGTTTTTCCACAAGCTATTCTATCAAATCATATCATATCAATTATATATCATGAATGCATAATCTATTAATGTATTTTTTGGCACCAGAATTTTATAACACCATGAATATCTTCTATATTTTATAATTTCTACGAGTTCTTTAAAGGAAGTTATCTTCCATACATGTTTATATGTGTTGTGTGTTGTGTGTGTGTGTGTCCTGTGTATGTTTTTATTAGTGGAGGCCTCTCTGCAGGGCAATTTCATTTTTGCTTTGGTTGGAACTCCATTTTTGTATTAGTTTTCATATTAGTTTCTGTGATTACATGTTTACTGTTCCACATTTGAATTTCACCCATACATAGTACAAGATCTGATTTCTTTCAGGTTATTGTCTCCACTCATGGTTTGAGGTGGGTGACTAATTTATGCTGCAGTTTTGGGCTGGTGGGTTGAGATTTTCTGATGTCAATGAAGATAGACTGTTTTCCTTGTGTCTGGACTTAGTTGATGAAATTATAGTCTGGATCATGTGAACAGAATTGTGCAATAAATTAATAAATGTGTTAAAAAAACACTTGATGTTGCAAATTTAGACCCATTATATGGAAATACTATTACTTATTGAAGGTAATGAACTATTAGAACATATTATCCACAAGAGTTTTATAGACTGAAACTAGAAATACATGCCAGATTATTTACTGAAATCAGTGAAAGTGGGAAAATTGTTAATAATTCTAACATACATTAGATATAATAATTGTTATATCATATATTATATATACTATATATTATAATACTATATATATTAATAATAATTGTTAATAAATCTAATATACATTAATATTTCTTGCTTGACGGCTAAAATATAGTAGTGATGTTATTGTTGGAAGGGAGAGAGAAGATAAGGGAACCTTAATATATTAAGTCCTTATTATGTATGGGCACTTTATATATTTTATTTCATTTACTTCTCAAAACAATCTTATGAGGTAAATATTAGTTTCTTCTTTTTACTGGCAAGGAAAGTGTGACTTCAAGAAGCATCTCATTTAAGGCTACGGAATTCCTGTAGATGTAGCTTATGTCTAAATTAAATTCAGTTTGATCAGAATATATTGAGGGGAAACTGGGGTACAATGGTGGAAGAAGATAGACTAGGTCCCTGACCTTTATAAATGGATGAGCTGCCCTTTTGGCTTCTCTTGAAGCACCTGCTTTCCTCTGCCATTGCATATCTCATTCTGCATGTAATAATCTTTTTAGAGGTCTGTCTCCCACTTTGGGCTGTTAGTTCCTTGAGTGTAGTGACAGAACCATATCCATCTTTGAATCCCTAGTGCTAAATGAATGAACAGATAAATCCAATGTTCAAATGGAGGTTGATTTTATAGTGAAAATTGTTCCCCTTAATCCATGGGGCCATAGAAAGAGGAGAATATATCAGGAAACCCTGCCTAATGAAAAATGCCAACAATATGCTCTTCAGTGCATGAGCAATATATCAGAGGGATAGGATGATCAGTTTTCATTTTGATTTTGGAGAGTTGGCGTTGATAATTTATACAAATAATTTCCCCCTTTTTGTACCACATATCATCTTTTACTGAATAACAGGAAATAAAAATGACTGATAGTGATATAAATGGCTATCTTCAATTTCTTTTAAGATGTTTTGCCTTTAAATATATTTCTCTTATTATTTAAAGCACAGTGATTTAACAGTGACATAAATGGCTAACTTCTCCAATCTTTTAAAAATAGTTTTGCCCATAAATACATCAATTTTATTATTGAACACACAAACAATTCTAATGGATGGTTGATACAGTTTCCCTAGGAAGGTTTGAAATTGTTTTATCAGATTAATTTAGTGAGACTCAGTTTTTGACAACTTCTTTAGAAGGCTTTGGCAGAGGATACATATAGGCAAAGCTGTTATAACATGGGAAAGTGTGGAACACCATGGTGGTTTACAAAGAATGTAGCTTATTCAAGTCTTGCGAAGGAGTTTTCAGGTGAGTAGTCCAGGTGAGGACAGCTCAGCCCTACACAGTCACTTAATGATACAGGTTTCTTTCATCTTGTGCATTCCTCTACATTCTGGGGCTTTGTCTTCATCCATATGGTCAAGCTAAATCTTAGGCACACCAGACAGGGAGGAGTGGACATTTAGCACAAATAATCTTTTCTCATAAGTAAGTGAAACATAAGTTGCACACCTTACTTCTACTTATGTTAAATTGATGGTAAGAGCTATATGGATCAATTGAGCTTTAAGGGTGATCAACATTAACTGGGCAACTATTGCTTAAACTCTATTACTGTGGAAGAGCAGGAGAATGGATTTTGTGAGACCATTGGCAGTCTCTACTGGTAATGCAATACTGGAATTGACAGGACAGAAAATAATTTTGGGGGGTGGGTTCCACAAAATCTTTGGTATCTATTGTTCATAAATGACTTAATGTGGTTAAGCTGCTTTCACAAATCTGAGATTTTACACATTTTAATACTGAGAAGAGTTTGTTTAGTTAGTCCTGAAAAATCTCTATTCCAGTTTGGGGTAGCTGACACAACATAATTCCCATCTCTTTTTTTATGAATCAGTCAGAAATATATTATTTGACTGTTGCCCATTTGTCTGGTCAGTTAGTTGTGGATTCCAAAGCACAGACACAAGGAGTTTTGCTTTGCTGAGTGTTAAAACAATAGCAGACATGAATGACTTTCTGAGCCATTTGAGTTTATTTAATAGGAATTTATCAGGGCCACCTGGGTGGCTCAGTTGGTTAAGCGTCTGACTCTTGGTTTTGGGTCACATCATGATCTCATGGGCCCTGAGATCAAGCCCCGAATTAGATTCCACGCTCAGCAGGGAGTCTGCTTGAAGATTCTCTCCCTCTGCCCCTCCCACCACTTGCTGTCTTTCTTGAGGGCTCTCTCTGTCTCTCTAAAATGAATAAATAAATCTTAAAAAAATATAAATAGGAATTTATCAAGTGTTGCTTATTGAAGATGAACCTTTTGATACTAGCTGTTGTCAAACATTCTTGCCCAGTCATTTCATGCTCTTCAACAGTTGTGTAAATTTTTTGTTTTTCTTGATGTGAGAAATTTCTTTAACAGAACATTACCTGAAACATGTGAAGTAACCAGTCCCTTTCAGGACTTAAAGTATTAGTTCACCAAAAAAAGCATCTCCAATCTTCATTTAAAATATTCTCAGAATCTTTGTGTCTAAGAAGTTGCTGAATAACTGCAAAAATAAAAACTAAAATATCTAAAGTAAATGACCCTGTTTTAAAAACATTTAAGGTGTTCAGTCTTCTTAAATGTGAGTTGATGGAGTAGAGCCTTTTTGGGCTCCCTGGTGCTTCTAAAGTGGTGTTTGTAATATGTCCTAAGTTGGCCAATTTATCGTCATTGAAAATACTAGTTTGTAGATAGAAAAATATGAAAAGTTGACTATTTAACCTGGCATTCAACTTGAATGGAACATTCTATGGGCCCTTCTCATTTCTTTCTGCTCTCCCCTGCCTTTCCTTCCATACCAACTTCAGAGGCTACTTTGTTCTCTAATGAATCCCAGTTTGTGGCATGATGTGGGTTGAGGTGTTTAGAATGCATGCTGATAATGATGCTGATAGGACAGACTCAACAGTTTTATGGTTGGTCCTGGAACATTTAGGTATAAATTGGGGAATGAATGCTTATTTTTTTTTTCTTTTTGAAAAAACTGTTTTGTCTCTACTAGAGCCTTGTTACTTAAAGTTTGGCCTCTGGAGTTGAAACTCTATTTCAGACTTGTTGAATCAGAATCTGTATGCTGTGCACATCTCTAGATGATTCTATATACAGTTAAGCTTGGGAAGCACTGTACTAGAAAATCTGATGAAGCCTAGGTGCCTAGCTCTTAATAGGACTTTAATAAGACAACCTCAGATTTATTGTTTCTTACATATATCAGTTGACTCTAGTCTCCTTGAGACTTTAGAAACATGGAATCCATGGATCATCCGATAATTGCAGGAGCTTTTTTTAGTTTAATCTGATCTAGCAGTCTGAACTGACAAAATGGAGATGTAAACCACTAATAATACAGATATCTCACCCAGGACTTCTGTGCAGAATACACAATAAATTCTATAACTTGATAATAAGAAGCTAAAGAATCCAATAAAAATGGGTAAAATATTTGTATAGACACCTTACAAAGAAGATATTTGAATGCCAGTAAGTGCATGTAAGATGCTAAACAATATTTGTTAGCACGAAAACATACAATTTAAAGTCACAGTAAGATTGCTTTGCATGCCTACTAGAATGGCTAAAATTAAAAGGAAAGGACTACCAATACTAAGTGTGGGAGAGGATGTGGAACACACATACACTGCTATTGGGAGTGTAAGATGGCACAATCTTCTTTGGAAGACAGTTTAGTAGTTTCTTATAATGTTAAACATATGACACAGCAATTCCATTTCTAGGTATTTACTGGGGTAAAAGAAAATATATGTCCAAATAAAGAATTGTACACAAATGTTCATAGTGGTTTTATGCATATTAGCCCCAAACTGGAGAAAACCCAAATGTCCATCAACAGGTGAATGCATAAGGGAACTGTGGTATATCCATACAATGGAGTATTACTCCAAAACAAAAAGGAATGGACTACTGATATATTCAACAACATGGAGGAGTCACAAAAGCTTTATGAGGAAAGAAGTTTTATCCCCAACAGTTGCATAGTGTACGATTCCATTTACAAGAAATTGTAAAGAAAAGGGAAATCTCATTTACAGTGGCAGAAAGCAGATAAATGTTTATCTGGGGCTGGGGGTTCAGAAAGCTTGACTGCAAGTGGGCACAAGGAAACTTTTGGAGTGATGGAAATATTCTGTGTTTCAATCATTGTAGTTATAAGCATGTATATGTATATAGTTTTTCAAAACCCATTGAACTGTACACTTAAAATAGGTGCATTTTATTGTATATAAATTATTAATCAATAGTGTTGATTAAACCAAACCAAAACAAAACAGAGCAAACTTAAGGGTTTAATTACCAAGATCCACACCAATCCTCCAGGAAAATCTAATATCAGGGCAAACCCTTACTACCATAATATTTAGCTTCTTTTTCCTTTGTAGTACCTGGGGATTTCCCTTTACTTCCTGTGAACTTAAAAAAAAAAATAAAACCCAATTCAGAGATGGTTATATTTTATGTAGCATTTCTAGGCTTTTGTTGGCTGGGAAACATTTAAAGATTATTTTAGTCCATTGTTTTTTTGAATTTCAAATTTCCATGAGAATTATGGAAGTATGTAAGTAATATAAATCTCTCCTCCTCTTTTTACAACTTTTCAGTATAATCTAATTTCTTATGATTTTTTTATAGAGTGCTGAGTCCCATTTTAATGGTGAGGGTGAAGCCAAAACTTTCTGTAAGAAGGATAGGTGCATATGGATCACAGTCATCTGTCTGGAGAGCTAAATGCTCAAATTATATATCATGTAGGATTCCTTATAGAAGTGCCCTTCTAAAACTTTCTAGATGATTTGAAAACAATATACTTTTATTGAAGACCTGAGGCATTTCTTAAAAATCTCCTATTGTGGACATAATTTATAAATCTATAAATTGACTCTTGTTCCTTATTTGGCCTCACCACCCCCCACCCCTATACCCTGCTCTATAGAAGACTTGTATTTTTCTTGCATTTCTCTTTGCATTTCTTTGAAGAAGCCATTAATCCCTACATCTACATGTTTGCTCGTCCTTCTGTTTGAAATACTTGTTCCTTTTTATCCATTTGATGAACTTATGCTCATCTTTCAAATATCCCTTTCTCCAGGAAGTTTTGCTAGCCAACCACAAAGTTAGTTGCCTTTATCTTTGTATATTATAGCATCTTGTATATAGTTTCATTAGGAATCTTAATCAATATTAGTAGTTTATTTGGATATCTATTTCCCTCATTATACTATGAAGACCTGGAGGGCAAGAAATACTTTCTATTTACCTTTGTTTCCCTATTGCCTAACACGGAGGCACAGATGTAGATCTTGGTAAATAAATCCATGTGGTTACTAATAAAATTCATTTCAAAACTTAGGGTGAAACAAAGGGTTGAATCTTTGAAATAAATTGCTGTATTTTCTTTTTTTTTTTTTTAAAGATTTTATTTATTTATTTGAGAGAGAGACAGAGAGCAAGCTGGGTGAGCACCAGTGCTCAGGGGAGGGCAGAGGGAGAGAGAGGGTAGAGGGAGAGAGAGGTAGAGGGAGAAGGAGAAGCAGGCTCCCTGAGCCACCCAGGCGCCCCTGTATTTTCTTCTAATAATAATGAAACATAAAAAAATAATGAAAGGTAGTATAACCTATTCCCCTATTTCTCTGTTAGAAACTCAGCAACATTTTTGATTAACAATTCTACAGTTTCTTGATATTCCCTGGTTTGCTTGTATCTGTCTTTGGTCCTATTTTAATCATCTTTGATCTTATTCTGCCTCTGTTTTTATTGTAAGCAATCCCAAATGTGTTTTAAGATGTAAAGACCTGAATAAAAACTGAAGAACACTATGAGGCTGGATTCAAGGGGATGCCCTTAGAGCATCTTGGGACTGGAAAGAAAAGGGGAGGGTCCCCTTGATGTTTCTGGAGGAGGGGAGAACATCATTATTCGTTCATCAGAGACAGAGAAGACCTTCCCTGAGCATTTTGTTAAGTCCTTAACTGAGGCTGGTTTAAGGAAAGGTATAGAGATTCTCCGATCTGTTGGGTGTATACTAATACATTATATAGTCAAATTTGGATAATGTGATTTACATATTTTCCAGAAGGCTTTGAATTCCAAGAAATTTAAGAGCAATGTTTTTAAGCATTACAGTGTTTTAAAACTGTAAGGCAATTTTACATTGGATATACATTTGACTTTCTAAGTGCCAAGGGGAAGAAAAACACTAGTGAATTAGAAACTGAAATGAAGTCAACCCTATAATCTTTATTTCTTTTGTTATATTTATCTGCCTATCCTCATCTCCTTGTTTTCTCTCCCCACATGTTCCCTTTTCTATTAATCCAAATTCAACATGCAGATTTTGGCTTTCGAATGCTTTTCTTTGGAGTGAAATCAGGAACACATGGGATTTCATTCCCTACCTCAGATATTTCCACCCACTGCCTGTAAGCCCAGTGGGAACTTCAATTGTTTGATTCTTCACTTACCTCCTAGTTTAGGAAATGTGTGGCTCAAAGGAGTTAGAGAAAGAAGAACTTTCATTCTCAGGGTTCTAGGACACTAATTCAATTATATAATGAATTCAAGCCTTTGAAAGTCTATGCCTGGGATCTAACTGCATCCTCGGTTCTGAAAAACCAAATTTGTGTCACTTGATTATTCTTTCTTTCCACTTCTATAAAATTTTTCTCCATGTCCTACCTAGTCCTAAAAAATACTTGCTTTGCTTAAATAAGACAAGAGTGTTACATAAGTCTAGACTGGGTAGAAAGAGGTACAGAGAGTCCAAGAGGGAGGGTCTGCTAAGGTAACTAAGAAGCTATTTAGAGTTCACTACGTCTTTATTATAGAACTGCCTGGAGCAGCGGGAGGTAAATTGTAGCTCATGGGCCAAACTGTATGTGTTTATATGGTCCATATATTAAGAGGGGCTTTTACATTTTTAAATGGTTGACCAAAAAACTAAAAGAAGAATATTTTGTGGCACATGAAAAATTATGTGAAATCCTAATTTCAGTGTCCATAAGTAAAATTTTATTGGAACATTCTTTTACATATGGTCCACAGTTGCTTTCATGTGACATTGGCAAGGTTGAATAGTTGTGACTGAGACTATGTGGTCCATGAAGCCCAAGGTATTTACTCTATGGCTCTTAACAGAAAATATTTGTTGAATCTGGGACTAGACTTGTGTTTCTCTTAGTTCCTGTACTCCCTTGTCCATGTGGACTGTTTCTTAATTATTTCAGGACATCCTGGATGTATAAGCCCATCCCTTCATTGCTTCCACTGAGAAAAAAAGTCATTACTATCAAGTCTTTATATATTTTTGAGGACTTTTACTGAATTACTTGCTATGGCCCTTCTCCTCTTTTTTCTTCCTTTCCCCCCTCTCCATCTGGCATAACTAAGAATTTCTTCCAGGTCACTCCTGCATACTGTGAGGTTCCCTGTGGGTCTCAGCCTCTACCTTAGGCATGCTTGTTGAGGAACTGTTTCCAGACAAAGCTAGTGCTGTCTCTGGAAATGAATTCTGTCAAACACAGTTTTCACCACTTAATTACTATGGGAGAACAATAGTTCTCTAGTGATTTAGCTGAGGCTCGGAGCCTTCTCTAGGTGTAAATGATTTTGCTCTTTAATACTCTTTTTTTTTTTTTTTTACTCTTTAATACTCTTAGATAGGATCTCAGTTGGATCACAAAGTCACTTCACAGTGTACTTCATCCCTCCATTCTTTCAGACATCAGACCTCTGGATGGTCTTTTGACTTTAATCCTCTTGTCTATATCAATGAAAGAAGAGATCAGAGGCTGTTCTTTCAGATGCTTTCAGCTACTTAAACCCATAATTATAGTAGCCTGAGTTTTATTGTACAATGCTTAGCAATTTAGTTTTCAATCCAAAACATCACACTCAGAACTTTAGTCCGAGTGGTGGGTCAGTGATCTATTGTTACAGGGAAAGATTGTCTAGTGAGTAGTTGGGATTATTAAAATATACGGCGGTGTCAGAAATTTTGGCTGGAGTCCTGATAGAGAGGAGATTAAAGAATATTAATCAAATTCTTCTGAGGGGTACTCTTTGTTCGCTTGGTCATGGTTTTAAAAGCTTTAAAAGAGTCCTTCTTGGGACCATAACTAAACAGATAGTAAATATGTATATGATATATATAACATTCTCTTCCTTTCAGCATATAGAAACATATAGAGGGAGAAATACAGTAAAATATTTGCATATCATTATATATTTCTGGTCAAGATATAGTTTTGTTTCAAACATGTTGGAATTATAGATAAAGTATAAAAGACATAGATGGGCTCAAAATATAGAGGAACATTTCAATGGGCAGAAAAATCAAAGTTTGATTGAGGTTCACACTGTGGATTTGCTGGGCTTTGGGTGAACATGAAAATAGGGACTATATGGGGCTTCCTGTTTAATGTCCCTTGCTCTGGAAAAGAGACTATTGTGGACTTATGACTAATAGGAATCTATGAGCCTGGGGAAGTTGGGATTCAGCCTTACTGAACAAGCCTCCCACTGGCTTGGAGACTGAACTGGATTTTTTTGTATTTCCCCAAATCACTCAGGGGTAAACCCTTTGAATTATCAATATAAGTTCACCTGGAATGGAGAGAAAAAAAAAGAGAGAGAAAGAGATAGACAGACACACATGAAGAACCAAAGCTCCCACTCAAAAAGAGTCTGAGACTCAAAATTGTACAACAAATGAAGAAATTTTAAGCTAAGAATGAAGGTAAAATAAATCAACAATCAGATGAAAAAATTAGTCCAGATAAAAACAATAGACAACAAATCCCAAAGCTGTAAAGCAAATTGACAGTCTTGACTGTGTAAAGATAAAAGAAAATTTGCATTGTAAAAGTCACTGCATTGAAGGGGGTGGTTAGGATTTGTTTGCTAAAGAAGACTCACAAGACCCCCAGATGACAGGGTTTTCAAACCCACAGTTCATTGTGGGAAAATGATATAATATAGCAACAGCATTAAAATAAGGATATACACCATTGCTAATAGCAGCCTGGCAGCAAGGGGTCTGGAGAGGCCAGGTGCCAACTCCAACTATACTGTCTGGAGGGCTGTACCAGGATGCACTTTATCTCCCAGATCAGTAACCACTGACATGTGCAAACATATCTCAGAACCAGGGAGCCTCAACTGGAGTCTCAGATGGGGCTTCTTTTACCTTGCTGGTCATGTAGGCATGTCACTTCCATGTAACCAGCCTGTATGTCAGAGCATTTCTAGGGGTCTTAATGAGACTAGATATAAATTGTCAATCAACAATGCTAACAAGCTGGCATAAACTACTCCCCAACTCACCTGAAATTCATAGTTACAAAGCAACACTATGAATCAGTTCATTTCATGCTTTGACCTAGGGGTCAGTGTTGTGTAGGTACTTCAGCAAAAGAGTTCAGGCTAATTCCAGACCTGCAGGAATTAGTCCTCACAATACAGCCACCATGAACAAAGTCAAAAGACAAGTGACAAACTAGGAAAATGAATTGTAACTTACATTGTAGATAAAAGGTCAATTTCCCTAACATATAAAGAATGTTTATCAGTGGCTGCCTAGAGCTATGGGGGGATAGAGAATTGGGGTGTGATGTCTAAGAGATGTGGAGTTTGATGGGGCAGAGATGAAAATATTCTAAAATTGATTGTGGTGATAGTTGCACAATGCTATTAATACATCATTGAATTATACACTTTAAATTTGAATGTGTGGTATGTGAATTATATCTCAATAAAGCTGGTTTTAAAAAAGGGAAAAAATAATTTTTACAAATCAGTATTATGAAGACAGTCCAATTGAAACACAGCCAAAGGATATGAAGAGACACCATACAGAAATGACATCATTCTTTTTTTTAAGATTTTATTATTTATTTGACAGAGAGAGACAGCGAGAGGGGGAACACAAGCAGGGGGAGTGGGAGAGGAAGAAGCAGGCTTCCTGCTGAGCAGGGAGCCCGATGTGGGGCTCGATCCCAGGACCCTGGGACCATGACCTGATCCGAAGGCAGTCGCTTAACGACTGAGCCACCCAGGCGCCCAGAAACGACATCATTCTTAAACATATAAAAATAAGCATATGAAAAAATGTTTACTCTTATTCATGGTAAGGACAATGCATGTTGAAACAACTGAAATGCCATATCTTCACCTATCATTTGGAAAAAGTCAGCAACTTTGAGTACCCATTGTGTTGGCAAGGCTGTCAGCAAACCACTCTCCTCATAGCTGGGCAGTGAGTCCTTTCTTGACAAGTTATCTAGGCATCACATTTCCTTGTCTACATTGTAAGACACCTTTGATGTAGGATTTTTATACCCATAAACCCCCCTTCCATCAAGAGTGATTTTATTAGTGCATAAATCAGTCATTGTCCTTCCATTGTACATAGCCACCATCTTAGTGTCTCTACTCCTTACTTCTTACATTCCAGGGATCATTGTACACACTAATCCCTTCACCAGGGATGCAAGAAATAACAAATAAAATTGGTATAATAAATCAGTCTACCTAATTATTATCTAATAAGAAATCTCCTTAATTTTAGGAAGTTAAAAATATGAAATTTACAAGATGAATAGTGTTAAATGGGTGTGTGTATTCAAAATATTTTAAGTTCCTAATACTAATTGGGATTGAAATCTGAATAACTGAAATATTTTATTTAAAAACATTCAGCAGTGAAGATGCTTGAAAAAGTATATAGGATTCATTCATTCCCTCCTCAAACATTTATTGAGTGCTTTTTTCAGTAAGTGGGCTCTAGCCCACTTTGTGGGGGATATCAATAAAAAAGAGACAATGATTCTTTCCTCAAGTAGCTCATGCTTTTGTCTATAAGATAAGTTGAGTACAGAAATAACCTGGGACAGGGGTTGGAAACTTTTGGCCCTGTGAAGGGCCAAATATTAAATATTTTAGGCTTTGCCAGCCACATGGCCTCTGTTGGAACTATTCAGCTTTGCTGTTGTAGTGCAAAAGCAGTCACAGGACGGTAGGTAAAGAAATGGGTATGGCTGTGTTCCAATAAAACTTTATGAATAGGTGGCAGCCTGGATTTGACACATGGGCCATTGTTTGCTTATACCCAAAAGGTAAAAAATAATAATTTCATTTCAGAAATTCTAATAAATAGGGGTTTGGAGGAGGGAGAGCTTGCATCCAGACAGCCGTCATCTGCAAAGACTTCATGGGAGTGATGGTACTTAATCTGGAACCTTAGTGTTGGGTAGAATATAAATTTGGGGATATGATAGGGAGAAAGGTGAGGTTGAGGCAGGAAGGATGTTCTTGGTAGAGGAAAATATGTAAATAGAAGCACAGTGGAGTTGGTTAGCTAGTGGGTGTATAATGGCAACTCAGTTTGGTTTAAGAATAGTATACGTTAGGGTGCCTGGGTGGCTCAGTC
>NC_138369.1:71153094-71184447 GCF_054177405.1 Leptonychotes weddellii
GTACAGGCTATCACAGTGACATAGGGGTAGATGACATCATCTAGAGAAAACTGTGGAGAGTGAGGTGAGAAAAAGTTTAGAAGACAGCCACAATTGATGCCAGAATTCTCCAGTGGTTTCTACCAGCATACAGCATGCAAACCCAAATATTCATTTTGACATTCAAACCTACCCATCTTCTTGTCCTCATCTATTGGTTTTTTAGTTTCAAATTCTATTACTATTTTTTAATTTAGGTGGTATTCTAAACACACCTAACTCTGCACTATTCTTCATGTTGTTTCTCAAGCTGAATTCCCTTTCTTTTTCTCTGTGTATTAAAATTTTCTTTGTCCTTCCAGGCTCAAAACAAGTGTCATTCCTCTTTGAAACCTTTCCTGATCCCAGAGTATATCTCCACTATATAGGGAATGAATAATTGAATGAACAGTGCATTAGATTTAATTCAATGAAGAAGAAGGAAACTAACATTTATTCAACACCTAATATGTGTTATGAACTGTGTTGAGCCCTTTAACTATAGAGTCTTGTTTGATCCTCATACCATCCTATAAGTGATGTATTATCATTGCTCCCATTTTACACAGAAAGGAAAATGCCTATGGACGTTTTCACAGTATCACACTGTCTTTTAAGAAGTTGAGTTCGTCTCACTTGCATAAGTATCAAAACACATCAGAGTCAAAAAATAATCCTGAACTCACTGAGTTACTAAAAAATTAATGTCCCTTACTTTTCTCCTCCTTCAGGCAGGATTTTATCCTATTACATTTTAATGATAGTAATTACTGTGTTCTCATTGATGCTTTCTCCATCCTGTTTACAGGTTCAACTTCACTCTCAGATTAAATCTTCTAATTTAGTAAATGTTCTGTTGTTTTTCATACCCAATGACCAATTCAATCCAATTTAGTAAACATTTATGAAGCACCTACTAAACACAAGGTACTCTGCTAGATGATAGGAAGAGTAAACAAAGATGGGTAAGACAAGAGATCTACTTCCCAGGGTTCTGAAATCTTACAAGAAAGTTAATTTAAAAAAATAAATATATGCAAGGAAAAATAGTCATTTATTTATTCAGAAAATATTATTTGTTACCTTCTGTGTGCCAGAGGTAGCTTCTAGGGCTACAAAGATCAATACAGCACACTCCTTGCCTTGAACAAAGGCATTGTCTGCAAGGAAAAGTAAGATGAGAACACAAAATAACAACATTCAGAGTAGCATCCTTGACTCAATAAACTTCTCAAGCTGGATGTAGGTAAAGATCTAGATAGAATAATGAAGATGATTTTGTTTTATGTTATTGAATTTTTTCCCCCAGCTATACAGGAGAAGTAGGGAATACATTGGAATGAACTAGAGGAATTATGTAGGAATAAAAACACAAGTTTGTAAGAATAAGGATGTAGAAAATATAAGTTTGGTAAAGAGAGATTGTCATGTATTACAATGTTTTTCAAACTTTAATGTGCAAAAATTCACTTAGGGATTTTGCTAAAGTGAAGATTCTGATACCACATTTTTGGGGTGGGCTCAAGAATCTGTATTTTATTTTTTATTTTTTAAAAAGATTTTACTTATTTGAGAGAGAGAGAGAGAATGAGCAGAGAGAGAGAGAGAGAATGATCCAGGGAGTGGCAGAGGGAGAAGCAGAGGAAGCAGACTCTTACTGAGCAGCAAGCCTGACACAGGGCTTGATCCCAGGACCCCGGGGATCATGACCTGAGCCAAAGGCAGATGCTCAACCGAGTCCCCAGGCAACCGTCAAGATCTGTATTTTAACAAACTCCCTGGTCTGGGGTTATACTTGGTGTAACGAAGACCTAGTATATGCAACTTTTATGGTTGACTTAGTCTTTAAGAATTATTACTGATTCTTTTAATAAAAAAAATAAGGACTGGGCACCTGGGTGGCTCAGTTGGTTAAGCGACTGCCTTCGGCTCAGGTCATGATCCTGGAGTCCCTGGATCGAGTCCCGCATCGGGCTCCCTGCTTGGGGGAGAGTCTGCTTCTCCCTCTGACCCTAACCCCTCTCATATGCTCTCTCTCATTCTTTCTCTCTCAAATAAATAAATAAAATCTTTAAAAAAAATAAGGACTATTTTAGACAAAATTTCCTTACATGATAAATAATAAATCATACTAATATTTCTTGTCTTTAGAAGTTTTTTCAATTCAAAGGGAAGGGAAAAGGTCATGGAGTAGATTCAAAACCATACACACAAAAAGAGGGTTAATGTACTGAATGAACATTATCTATGAATAATAACAGAAATGTTATAAATGAAAAAGACTTCTCAATAATTTATCTTCATTTTCCATAGTTTCTATCAATTTTTGTCCATCTATACCAAGTACTATTTACATAGTTTTAATTATAGCACAGGATAAAATTTTATCTTCTTTTTAAGTATACTTTGAGTGAACTCATATCATGTAGATCAAATTTACGAATTTGTCAAAGGCTTTGATTTTGTGAAAAGATCTAGCCAAGTCCATATAGAGTACAATTGAATTGAATTTGGTAGACAAGGTATGTTCAACTTGTTAGCTATTCTAGCAAGCACAGTCTCCCAAAAGAAACAGCAGCTTCCTGGTATTTACCAGATGTTGCTTTCTACTTGTCAAGTCTATGTTTGAAATTCACATCAATCAGAAAGGAAAATGGTAGATGATTCACGTATTTTACTCTTTTGTTGTTTTCTTACTCTGTCATTTACTAAACTATAGAAGAGAAGCAATCTTCCTAACTCAAGCCTTAGTTCAAAACCCATGCTCTTGTGGGAAGGCTTTGGGTGAACCAAATGTGTGAAGGAATCATTATTGCAG
Organism: Leptonychotes weddellii; assembly: GCF_054177405.1. NCBI lineage: Eukaryota > Metazoa > Chordata > Mammalia > Carnivora > Phocidae > Leptonychotes > Leptonychotes weddellii. The sequence continues at coordinate 71,155,931 of NC_138369.1, forward strand.
TGACTGCAGTGCAGTGTACAAGTACAGGAAGTTGGAGAGATCAGGGTAAAAATGATTATTTTTTAGTATTAATTTTTCAAATACTGAAAAGTGGGCATTTGACACTCTAAAGACACACACAGTATGGTATCAATGTTTAGAGTATGGGTTCTAGAGTCTGTTTTAAGTTGCTAAGTGAATTTGCACAAATTACTTTTATCCACCTCAATTTCTATATCAGCAAAATGGAGATAGTAATGTTACATACTTCATTTTGTCCTTATAAGTAGGCGAAATAGAAGAAGCAGGGAAAGAGTATTATAATGTTTTTCAAACTTTAATGTGCAAAAATTCACTTAGGGATTTTGCTAAAATGAAGATTCTGCTACCACATGTTTGGGGTGGGCCTCAAATCTGTATTTTAAAATAATACTTGGTTCTTAGTAAACAATAAATATTTTATTATTACTACTAGATGTAATATAATTTTAACTACTGTGTCTTTCTTGAAAGTCTCCACGCATTTGGCTTCTTTTTTTTTTTTAAAGATATTTTTTATTTATTTATTTGACAGAGAGACAGCACAAGTAGGCAGAGTGGCAGGCAGAGGGAGAGGGAGAAGCAGGCTCTCCGCTGAGCAGGGAGCCTGATGCGGGGCTCGATTCCAGGACCCTGGGATCATGACCTGAGCTGAAGGCAGCTGCTTAACCAACTGAGCCACCCAGGTGCCCCGGCATTTGGCTTCTTTAACAACAAAGCTTCCTGTGTCTCCTTCAACCCTTGTGACCATTATTTTTCCAATTTCCTTCAGGGGATTTCTCATAAATGTTGGTTATTCCTAGGGTTCTGTCTTTGGCCTATCTTTCTTATCACTATATGTACTACATATAATCACTTTAATTATTAGTTATACCCTAATGAAACCCAAATCTATAACTTTGAGCCCTAATTTTTCTTGCAAGCTTCTGTTTCATATGTATCCAACTGCCTTCCTAAAATCTTTACTGGTGTGTTTCAGCCAACATATTATTGACTGAAAATTTCACCTTTGTCTGCATCTACATCCTTACCAGAGCTGATTTGTAGATGATGGATAACCCATTCTTTGACTTTGGGGTTGGCCATGTGGTATGCCTTGCAAGGACTATTGACATATGGGTGGAAGTAATAGAATGACAGTTCTGAGCTCAAGTCTTAAGAGCCTTTGTCTATTTCTACCTGCTCTCTCCCACCTCCACACACACACAGAACCCCATGGCTAGCCTGCTGGTTCAAGGAGAATGAATGAAGAATGGAGTAGAGAATCCCCATCAAATCCAAGACCTGTAATGAGAAGCAGACCCATCCATCACAGTATTTTTTTTTAAAGATTTTATTTATTTATTTGACAGAGAAAGACACAGCGAGACAGGGAACACAAGCAGGGGGAGTGGGAGAGGGAGAAGCAGGCTTCCCGCAGAGCAGGGAGCCCGATGCGGGGCTCGATCCCAGGACTCTGGGATCATTACCTGAGCTGAAGGCAGACGTTTAACGACTGAGCCACCCAGGTGCCCCTCCATCACAGTATTTTAAAGCAAAGTTGCCCAGCTGAACCTGTTAGCTTATAGATACATGAGTGATAATAAGTTTTTTTAAACAAATAAGTTTTGGAGTTGTTCTGCATAAATAGCTAGCCAATATAATGTTCTACAGGCAACTCAAATTCAGTTTGCCTGAAATTAAACTCCTTTTCTACCACTCACCATAAACCTCATTTGTCCTTTATTTTCTTTGTTGGTTGGTGGCCTTACTACTCATTTTATCACTCATCCAGACATCAGGATATCATTCTTGACTTTAACTTCTCCCTTACCCTCTACATCCCTTGTCTCAAAATTCTGTCAGTTTCATTTCCTAACTAGCTCTAAAACCTATTTTCATCCTCATACTCAATGTTGCTGCCTGGGTTTAGGGCCTAATCTTTTTTCACTTGGGCTATTGCAGTGGAGCCCTAATGGATCTTCCTACCCTTGTTCTCACTGGTCTCTGATTCCCCTCCACACACTCCACCCCCGCTGGTGGTAACCAGAGTGATATAAAATTAGCCATGTCATGGTGCTGTTTCAAAACTTTCACCAGCTCTCACCATCCATAGGAGAAGTCCAAATTCCTTAGCATGACTCCAGACTTCATCATCTGGCCATCATCTACCTATTCAAATTAATTTCACTTCTTTCTTTTTATTCTTTGCATCTATCAGTTTAAAACTATGTTAATTCCAAACATATCATGGGACTTCCTACCTGTGTTACCTTATAAATTATGTGGCCTCTAGAACATCTTTCCATCTTTTCTCCGTATGATAAACTCACCTTCATGCTTTAAAATATGAGTTAGGCCTTATCCCTCTTTGAAGCCTTGCTGGCTGCCTCAATCATTTCTTCTGTTACTTGACAGTGTTTATGTTACTAAACTTATCACTTTGAATAATGATTATGTTTGTCTCTTCCACAAAACTCTGACTACCACGTGGGCATGGATGGTGCCCATAATTTCTGGTTCTTAGCACAGAACTTGATGCATAATAGAGTAGATAGTTAATATATGCTTTCTTGGCCGAATTAATGTTGTGGAAATCATGTAATTTTATTCAGCAATGTCCTGGTGGAGATGGGGAAGGCTTACAAACTCAGTCAGGCAGCTCCCAATGACAGCCAGAGCCAGAAGGTTACCCTTCCTATTCTCAGAGCCATGTGTAGTCAGATGGTCATGTATCCTGAGCAGGCTTCTGGAAGAGGGTTAGGGTATGAGGGGATTCAGAGAGAAGCAGGAAGATGGGTGGTGATGGATGTGATCTCTTTCCATTATTCCTCATGCTTTGAAAACCCAAATTGTACTCCTGAAACCATGAATGTGATTGGATTTTTGGGGGTTCACAGCCAAAGGACTGATTTCTTTTTTTTTTTTTTAAAGATTTTATTTATGTATTTGACAGAGAGAGAGACAGCTAGAGAGGGAACACAAGCAGGGGGAGTGGAGAGGGAGAAGCAGGCCTCCTGCTGAGCAGGGAGCCCGATGCGGGGCTCGATCCCAAGACCCTGGAATCATGACCTGAGCCGAAGGCAGGCACTTAACGACTGAGCCACCCAGGTGCCCCAAAGGACTGATTTCTGTGTGCTCTACAAGAATGAAACTTACTAAGGTGTTACTCCCAGATGAAGGGGCTGAGACAGAGGAAACCCTGCAGAAGTAAAGTTGGAAGTTATAGGAATTTGAGGGAGTGAGTTTTTGCTGAGCATGCTGTGAAAGAGGTGCCAGGCCTAGGAAACTGAAATCTCTGAGGTGCAAAAAGTCTCATCTGGATTACAATGCTTTCTCATAGAGTTTATGGAAAGTTAAGATAGTCCAAAATGCTTAGCACAGGGAATAGCATTTAGTACAGTAAAAGTAAGTTTTCTTCTTCCCCAGATTCTTCTTTCAGAGGAAAGAGAAAGAAAAATACTTTCCCTATTTAACTACCTTAATATAAACCTAATTAACACACTTATGTTTTTATGGCTTAATTTCAGTCAAGATGCAAATACCCTATTTATAGAATTACATATTAAATATCCCAATAATAAAAATTGACAATTGACAATGAAAAATCTAACCAGTTCTTGAAAGTAAAAATAAGGAATAATCCTGTTGTTGAAATGCTTGTTGACAGGTGTGTACTCTTCCTCATAGCCTCCTGGCCCACATTTTACCCCAGTCCTTCCTATCACAACCAACTTTGTGCTGGTGTGACCTCCCCTCAGTCACACCACATATCTTCAACCTTCTGCCATGGGGTTTTCTGACCCTGTTGCCTGGGAAGCTTGTGGGAATCCACCCAGTATTTCTATAATGGGCAACCTGAAAGTACAAGGGAGTTAGCATCCTATGGGCAACACCTGACCAACAGAGAATGGGAGCCAGGGAATAGATGCTCCCTCTTTGTCCCTGAGGTGTTCAACTCTGAGGCATGGTCTACACGGCTTCTCAGAAGGTCCTAGCAGGACTGATCCAGCAGGTGCACACAGTGGTGACTGAACCAAGAGGAACACTTACACTGGCTTTCTCCTTTTCTGTTTCACTCCCTTTTCTGCCTCTCCATTCCTGTTGCCCAAATCACATCCCAAAATAACTCCCTGCATATGGGCCCTGTCTCAGGATCTGCTTTACAGAGAAATCCCAGGCTAAGATAACAAGCTGTATTGGACACATATTAAGCAGTATCTTAGATTTTCTCAGAATCACGTCTATGGGACTTCGGCCACTGGCTCATGGGAAGCCAGTTGCCAACACCATCAGAATTTCTTCAGCTAGAATGACTCCACGGCACCCACCATGGTGTGAACCTGGACCAGTCTGATCCATGGATCCTGGTTCCTTTCTTTTTCACTAGACTCAGAACAGATTCCATGCCACAGGGCATGGGACCTGGCTTCCCCAGCAATGTCAAAAGTGACCAAATAATGTAAACTGGAAGAGCAGAAGAGTTGATTTTCTATTGGGAAACTCTGACCAAATGGGAGATAGGAGGTGAGGATGGGGAGCCATCAGATATATTCTTCTTCCTCCTTCCTTTTCATGGGTGGTACCAAAACATAGTTTTCTATGCATCTTGTTTGGAGATGTTTATACAGCTGAATGACCAGCTATGTCTCTTTGTGACTTGTGAAGCAATGGCTGGCATGGTAATATATCACCTTATATTTACTTCCCATCTTTTTCTGTCTCTCTTACTGTTTGGGGATTATATCTCTCAACATTTAAAACTTGTCTCAAGCTTGTTTTCTAGGGTACTTGGACTAAGACACAGGTCATGAGGGCTTTTGCTAGGTTGCTGATAATACAGAATAACTGGGGGCAAGTAGAAATCAATTTTGAAAGAGGTTATACAACAGGACGTAGGCCTTGGAAAGGTCTCAGGATTACACTTTCTATTTATAGCTCAACACAGAAGACATTAGTTCCTTTGATATGGGGCCAGTAATAATAGAGTTAAGAACTATACCTACCTCAACTTTGGATGGAGAAGGAAGTTCAACCCATGCATTTCCATTCCCATGGTACCTCTTTCCTCCCTTAAACAAAGTAAGAAGGATATCTGCTTTGTCTGGTTTTTGTTTCAGCTTTACCTGTTATTACCAAAGGTGTGCAAAAGGCTTTGAAATAATTTCTGATTATGAAGAAAAGCACGTGTACTGTCAAGAACTTGGAAAATTCAGAATTTTGTCAAGAAGTAAAGAAAAGTCCCCTGTGGTTCTCCCACCCATAAATAACCAGTTAAGTTTTATGCATTTCTTTCTTAATTTTTAAAAATGTATGCGTGCTTATATGTATGCACACACAGGCTCACATGTGTAATTTTCTTTCTGGACATCTCTTCACTCATTGAAACTCTCCTTGGCCCTTAAGATAAGCTTATTTGGCACCTCTTTTATAAAAACTTCTCTGATTTTCCATATCATATATTCTTCTCAGATATATCATGTTTGGTTTGTATTATATTTATTTTTGTTCATAGGTTTATATTTTCCTAAACTAGATAAGTTTATAGACTAGGGGACAGAGGTTATATCTGATTCCTCTTTGAAATCTCACAATACCTGACAAGTAGTGAATTAATATTTGATAAATGAACAAATATACAATTCATCTTATAGTTATTTTCAACACCTTTATCACAGTATTATTTCTTTCACATGATTATCATTTTATGACATGCTTTTCTCATTTATGAATTACTTCATATGAATGTGTCTCATTTCACCAATTAGATTGTGAAATTTCCAAAGGCAAGGACCTTTGCTCATGTTTCTTTTATCATATTTATCACATTGTTGAATACAGAGCAGGTGTCCTGCAAAACTTTTTTGAGTTTATCCACTAGCCATCAAATGCTGCATATTTATACCCCAAACAGACTGAAAGCAAATCAACTCTAGGTTTAGAAAATGATTAGAATGTATATCCTTAATGTTCCATGGGAATTAAAAGAGGGTTTGTGGTTCATGTGTAACCTTAAATAAGTCACTAAATCTCTTTAAGACTCAGTTTTCTGCTCTATAATGGGGATAACAATGCTTCCTATTTTATAAAATTATTGGAAGATAAAGAACTAAGATAAAGGTAGCTCATGGAGGGGGACACGAACCATGAGAACTATGGACTCTGAGAAACAAACTGAAGGTTCTAGCGGGGAGGGGGATGGGGGGATGGGTTAGCCTGGTGGTGAGTATTAAAAAGGGCATGTACTGAATGGAGCAATGGGTGTTATACGCAAACAATGAATCATGGAACACTACATCAAAAATTAATGATGTAATGTATGGTGATTAACGTAACATAATAAAATAAAATTAAAAAAGAAAGGTAGCTCAAGGAAAAGATTTAACAAGATGCCAGCCTGTCACCATTGTTTAATAAATATTAGCATTTATAAATAAATAAATAAATAAATAAATAATTGCATTTATTACTTTTGCTACTTTTTTATCAGACTGTTAAAAAAAGAAATTGGCATTCATTAGTATTAAATTGTTTCTTCTTATTAAAGTCAGTATACATTTCTTTTTCCTCCTTTTCCCTGTTTAGGTCCTATTTATACCTTTGCAGTAGCAGAGTAATGACAGCCACTCTCACCAGAGTTCTTAGGGTTACAGAGGCTGCTGTCCCCTCCCCAACACAAATCCTTCTTGAGTGGGGCAAATATTAATTACTGACATTAGAAATAGAAGGCCTTTGAAGTAGACAGAAGTGCATGTGAGGTCAGTCAGCAAGACACAGCTCTTTCTTTTGAGGAAATGTGCGCAAGTGACAAGCGTCATAGAATCATGAATTGTTCTAGTGTGGGACAGGCTCACAGCTTCTGAGCGTAAGACTATTTGTCTTAAAACTAGCAAAGCATAAAAAAAACTGGCAAAGCAGCTTGATTAAATGGTACTATATAAAGACATGTGAAAGTTAAATTTCATTAATAATTATAAATAATAATAAGAGCAACGCAACACACCCTCAGTCATTTTCCATGAGAAAAAAAAAAGAAATCAAGAACAAACTATATAAAAACAAAGTAACTTTTGGGTCTGCAAGCACTTTCATTTACTTAATAAGAGCAAAGTAGACAAGCTAATAAATGCAGTATTATAAAGACAAGAGAATGCATACTGACTTTGATAAGAGAAAACGCTCGATTTAATACTAATGAATGCTGACTTCTTTCTTTTTTTTTGACAGTCTGAGAAACTCTTGTCTCTGTGCTGCAGTGAAGCTCATTGATTCTGTCTTCAAAGACTTTGAAAAAAATTATAAAAGTCTTTTTTGCCTTGTGGAGAAGACAATGCAGAGAACTATTAGGAAATTTTTACGTCCTTGATTCACGTTCTTTTGAAAAGAGTGTACTACATGATAGCTCTTGCTTCCCACTCCCTTAAATAATTGGCTGACCCTATTTTTCTTTTCTTTAATCTGCTTACCTCTGCAGAGCATTCCAGAATTTGTTTGATTGGAAAGATCCTTTCACTCAAGGGATTTAATTAAAGAAAGAAGAAGGCTCACAGTCAGCAGTGCAGGAGCAGGTGATGCATAATATAGCCTCAATATGAGTAAGAGTGCCCAGAAGCCCTCATTGTAGGACTTGGGGGTTCTTACCACTGGCTGAGAGACATGTAGATAAGTCAAGACATGTAGATGATCAACTATTAGGTTTACACTTGAAGCCCAATAGGTGGTCTCATCTCTTGATGTATTTCCCAGGAAACAAGTCATGTGTCTGGAGAGATAAACACGCCACTTCTCTGAATGAAGAGATGCTTTTAATCATTTGTCTTATGGCAGCTTCTATCTTCATTCTTGCACAGTGTCTCTCTGGCAGTGATGGTTTCATGGCTCATGATGGAAGATAGAGTTCTTTTCTCATCTCTATTCTCGGCCTTTAGGTGCTCTTGAGTATTTGCCAAACTGACTATCCTTTCTCTAAAGGTGTGGTGCTCAAATTTTGGCATCCAGCAGAATCCTCTAGTGAGCTTTTTCAGAACACACATGTGAAGATCCTTCTCACCCTTGCTGAGTCAGGAGTTGGGAGTATGCATGTGGTTTATGGGGGCAAAAAGGTCCCTAGGTTATTCCTATCTATGCCAAAGACAAAGAACCTCTGTTTTAACCTTGGCTTATGTCAATGCACAGGTTCAGGAGTTTCAGCTGCGGCTGCATATTAAAATCACCTGTAGTCATGAAAACACTACTGCTGGGTTCTACCTCCAGAGATTCTGATTTAATTGGGAACTGGGCTTTGAGAGTTTAAAAAACTCCCCAGTTGATTCCAGTATTCAGCCAAAGTTGTAGACTTCTCTAGCTACATACCCAGGCTAGGCAAGAGAAGCATTCTGCGCATTCAAACTGTCATGTTTTATCTGAATACCTACTAGCACTAATTTTTTCTTACTTTTCATTAATAGCTCCCTTGATAGGACTGCTATACTGGGAGTGCTACATGTATGAGTGCTATACATAAAGGATAACATATATTCATTTGTCCATTCAATCATTCACACATTCATCAATTATATTTTCTACTCTGTGCCATACTCTGTTCTAGGGTTTGCCCTGCTTGTGCTCTCTCTCTCTCTCTGTGTCAAATAAATAAATAAAATCTTAAAAAAAAAAAAAAGAAAGAAACAGCTGGACCCAGTATTTCAAGTTCTCTTCATCAGTTGGCTGCTGGGTTTGTTTATGCCCTTCTATGACCTTCTCTTTCATATCCCAGATGCTCCTTTTTTTTTTTTTTTACCAAACTTGTGCTTCCCTGAAAGAATCACATTTTCCCACACTTCTGGGTCTTGTCCCTGTTGTGATCTCTCTTCTTGAATGTCCCTTCCTCTTCTTCTCTAACTAGCTAGCTTCAGTCCATGTTGGCTATCATCTTTCTCAGAGGTCTTCTTGGACTGGGGTAGATGTCTCTCCTTCATTCCCCACAGTTCCTTACATTGGGTAGGATTGGTCAATTAGGAAATCTATTACACAAAGGGAGGAAAATGTATTGTATTTGATGTCAAAATTGAATATGTTAAGTGAACTCTTGGTGGACATTTGTAAAAACAAAGATGATGAGGGTAAGATTATTGTGTGCTTACAGTTTTGTGGCCATGCACATCAGATGAGTTAAGGGCAGTACTGGAGTTCAGCCTAAGGGAGCAGAGTCTAATGAGGACCAAAATGTATAGGCTTCTCTCTCAGTTTCTCTGGCCCCTCCTCATTTTAGGGATGTTACATGGAGATAAAACAAGTGCACACAGCTCTAATGAGAGGCTTAAAAAGCAATGATCTAACTGGCCCTATCTAATTAAAGGAAGTAGTTTTGGAGGATTCTGTGAGGTGCACAAAGGATGTGTCAAAGAGAAATCTTTGGTTGAATGGAGTATGTGGACTGGGAAATTTTAGGAATATTGCAAATCTGTTGTCTTTTCTCCCAAAGCTGTTATAATGAGGGTAAATAAATTGGATGTTTATGAATATGCATTGCCTCTTGTTCCAACTGGCCATTGTTAGATGGAAGAAAGCCCAAGGATGGGAAAAGAATAGAGTCCACTGCTTTGATTACATTCTTTACCCCTGCTGATGCTGAGGGTTTAGTCTCTCCCAAGGGGTTAGCTATTTGCTTTTCAAAAGTGCTTTTCATTCTCTATTCTAATTGTTGGTTTATTTCTTCTGCCTTCTACCTTAGATGTAAAGTCCTGGAGAGCTAGGACCATGACCTTAACTTAATCTTGCTTACAGCTACAAGAACTGGCATATAGTTGGTACTCAGAAATATACATTGATTGATATGTTCCTATTTTTAGTGTTCATTAAAAGTTTTGCCATTTTGAAATATCTTGAGCAAAGTAAGGAGAGCACTAGGAGAATTCAAAAACCTAAGCTTAGTTTCTTTATCACTATTTCTTAAAACTTTATTTTTAACCTCTAGAGACCAACTTCTAGAGGTCTTTATGATTTATGCCTTGCTATTACTCAGGGACTTTCTGATTTTTTTAGGGAGACTATTCTTAGACTGCTGTTCATTGCCTTGAGGGAGGTCCCTCAGATTTTTCAAAAAACGAGTGTAGGTGAATTTCTACCCTGGAGAGGAAGTGGATGGTGGTGTAATTGGCAAGCTGACATTTCCTTCTTTGAACATATTCATCTGGCTACGTGAGGGGGAAGGGGAGTCCTAACAGTGAGGTGCCTTAAAATAAGAGGAATAATATATAGACCCTGGAGAGTGAAATGATAACTTTGGATTGTAGCACAGTTGGTCCCTTCAGAAATAAGTGAAGACAATTTAATAGATCAAATCGCCCTTAGGCTACTAGCCTTGACTGAAGGTATTTGCATATACAGGAAAAGAAGATAACAAAAAGAAGTGGCTGGTCACTGGTTAATGTAGGAAAGGAAGGTCAGAGATAGAGGGACTCTATCCATGCCAACAATCTCTAGAGTAAAAGAAATCCGATATCTTGGTAACTAACATGAGCACTTGATACCAAATGCATGTATGTTTCTATTGTGGAAATGGATATTTGGGACTATCATTTGTCTGCTAACAACGAAAGCAAGAATTATATAATTAATTTCCCTACTTTAGTCCCATGTTCACCATGCACTCTTAGCTCTACAAGGAGTTCTCTCTTGGAAGAGAATGTGCTTATCACAACAGAATGGGCATTCTAGGCTGATTGAAAGTACTATACCTTATTGTGAATATAATAATTGGTATCTTGTTTATCCATCATTTTCTTTGTTTAATGTAAGCTTGATTCTCCTGGTGGTCTCTCTACTTTGATATTTACCTTCCTTCACATTCTGGTTTCTATACTCTGTACCAGGAAAGTATTTAATGTGATTATTCATGAAAGTGAACTAAAACATTACTGCAGAAACTAGTACATGATTACCATATATTTACTTCACATTTTAAGAGTAGATCATCCTGTGCCTTTCAAGAAGTTTGTGTACCTTCTTATGAGTCTCCATATTTTATTTTATTTTTTTTAAAGTACCTTAATTTATTTTTTATAAAAATGGAGAAAACTGCACCTACATATTGGTTGTGGCAGTAATGAATAATAATGTAGATTCTGTTGCTGAGCCTTAAATTCTGCAAATTTGTCAAAGTCAAAATTGATCCTCCTGTATCCATGCTCAATATATGGTACAGCATATCTGTCAATCTTTCTTCACTCATAGTTGAGGAACCTTTTTATTAATTTTAATTATAAAAATAATTAATTTAATTAATTTTAATTTACATGAAACAACAGATATACGAATAAGTTGAGGGAAGTCTTGAAAGGTAGATTTAGTGGAGATTCACAAAAAATTCACATTTCATGCACAAAGAAAGTGCAATCCTGCCTGTGTCACTGTTTCTTCAGAATCTATACTAGCAGATTTCAATTGTCCCACAGTCAAAAAATTTTAAATACAAATGAAAACTTCAAGTGGTCATTTAGAATGACAAAATTGAAATAATTCAAGTTCTTTTTTATTCATCTTTATAATCACTGTGTTTTCATTCTTTATTTCACATCTATTGTTTTTTTAATTAAAAAAATTTTTAATTTAAATTCAATAATGTGTGATGTATTATTAGTTTCAAAGGTAGAGGTTAGTGATTCATCACTCTTATATAATACCAAGTGCTCATTACATTATGTGCCCTCCTTAATGTCCATCACCCAGTTACCCATCACCCCAGCACCCTCCCCTTCAGTCACCCTCAGTTTGTTTCTTATGATTAGGAGTCTCTTATGGTTTGTCTCCCTCTATGATTTCATCTTGTTTTATTTTTTCCTCTCTTCCCCTATGATTCTCTGTTTTGTTTCTTAAACTCCACATATCATTGAGATGATACGATAATTGTCTTTCTCTGATTAACTTAACACCTCTGGTTCCATTCATGTCATTGCAAATGACAAGATTTCATTTTTTTTTGATAGCCAAGTAATATTCCATTGTATATATATACACCATTTCTTCTTTATCCATTCATCTGTCAATGGACATCTGGGCTCTTTCCATAGTTTGGCAATTGTGGACATTGCTGCTATAAACATTGGGGTGCAGGCCCCCCTTCAGATCACTACATTTGTATCTTTGGGGTAAATACCCAGTAGTGCAGTTGCTGGGTCAGACGGTAGCTCTATTTCAACCATTTGAGGAAACTCCATACTGTTTTCCGGAGTGGCTGCACCAGCTTGCATTCCCACCAACAGTGTAGGAGCATTCCCCTTTCTCTGCATCCTCACCAACATCTGTCGTTTTCTGACTTGTTAATTTTAGCCATTCTGACTGGTGTGAGGTGGTATCTCATTGTGGTTTTGATTTGTATTTCCCTCATGCTGAGTGATATGGAGCATTTTTTCATGTGTCTGTTGGCCATTTGGATGTCTTCTTTGGAGAAATGTCTCTTCATGTCTTCTGCCCATTTCTTGATTGGATTATTTGTTCTTTGGGTGTTGAGTTTGTTAAGTTCTTTATAGATTTTGGATACTAGCCCTTTGTTTGATATGTCATCTTCTCCCATTCTGTCGGTTGTCTTTTGGTTTTGTTGACTGTTTCCTTTGCTGTGCAAAAGCTTTTTATCTTGATTAAGTCCCAATAGTTCATTTTTGCCTTTGTCTCCCTTGTCTTTGGAGATGTGTCTAGCAAGAAGTTGCTATGGGCTGAGGTCACAGAGGTTGCCGCCTGTGTTCTCCTAGGATTTTGATGGATTCTTGTCTCATATTTAGGTCTTTCATCCATTTTAAATCTATTTTTGTGTGTGGTGTAAGGAAATAGTCCAGTTTCATTCTTCTGCATGTGGCTGTCCAGTTTTCCCAACACCATTTTGAAGAGACTTTTTTTCCATTGGATATTCTTTTCCTGCTTTGTAGAATATTAGTTGACCATAGAGTTGAGGGTCCATTTCTGGGTTCTCTATTCTGTTCCATTGATCTATGTGTCTGTTTTTGTGTCAGTACCATACTGTCTTGATGATTATAGGTTTGTAACAGAGCTTGAAGTACAGAATTGTGATGCCACCAGCTTTGGTTTTCTTTTTCAACATTCCTTTGGCTATTTAGGGTCTTTTCTGGTTCCATACAAATTTTAGGATGATTTGTTCCAGCCCTGTGAAACAAGTTGATGATATTTTGACAGAGATTGTATTGAATGTGTAGATTGCTCTAGGTAGCATAGACATTTTAGCAATATTTATTCTTCTAATCCATGAGCATGAACATTTTTCCATTTCTTTGTGTCTTCCTCAATATTGTTCATAAGTGTCCTATAGTTTTCTGAGTACAGATCCTTTGCCTCTTTGGCTAGGTTTATTCCTAGGTATCTTATGGTTTGGGGTGCAATTGTAAATGGGATTGACTCCTTAATTTCTCTTTCTTCTGTCTCATTGCTAGTGTATAGAAATGCATCTGACTTCTGCCTTGATTTTATATCCTGCCACTTGACTGAAATCCTGTATGAGTTCTAGCAATTTTGGGGTGAAATTTTTTGGTTTTCCACATAGAGTATCATGTTGTCTACAGAGAGTGAGAGTTTGACTTTTTTTTTGCTGATTCAGATGCCTTTTATTTCTTTTTGTTGTCTGATTGCTGAGGCTAGGACTTCAAGTACTTCAAGAGCAGTGGTGATTGTGGACATCTCTGCCATGTTCCTGACCTCAGGGGAAAAGCCCTTAGTTTTTCCCTATTGAGAATGATATTTGCTTTGGGCTTTTCGTAGATGGCTTTTATGATATTGAGGTATGTACCCTCTATCCCTACACTCTGAAGAGTTTTAATCAAGAAAGGATGCTGTATTTTGTCAAATGTTTTTTCTGCATCTATTGAGAGGATCAAATGGTTCTTGTCCTTTCTTTTATTTATGTAGTGTATCACATTTATTTGTAGATGTTGAACCAACCTTGCATTCCAGGAATAAATCCCACTTAGTCATGGTAAATAATCTTTTTAATGTACAGTTGGATCCTATTGGCTAGTATCTTGGTGAGAATTTTTGCATCCATGTTCATCAGGGATATTGGTCTGTAATTCTCTTTTTTGGTGGGGTCTTTGTTTGGTTTTGGGATCAAGGTAATGCTGGCCTCATAAAAAGAGTTTGGAAATTTTCCTTCCATTTTAATTTTTTGAAACAGCTTCATAAGAATAGATATTAATTCTTTAAGTGTTTGGTAGAATTCCCCTGGGAAGCCATCTGGCCCTGGACTCATAGAGTTTACTGGGAGATTTTTGATTACTGCTTCAATTTCCTTGCTGGTTATGGGTCTGTTCAGGTTTTCTATTTCTTCTTGGTTCAGTTTTGGTAGTTTATACATCTCTAAGAATGCATTCATTTCTTCCAGATTGTCTAATTTGTTGACATATAGTTGCTCATTATTTGTTCTTATAATTGTTTCTATTTCTTCGGTGTTGGTGATGATCTCTTTCATTCATGATTTTATTTATTTGGGTTCTTTCTCTTTTCTTTTTGATAAATCTGGCCAGGGTTTCTATTTCATTGATTTCTGCTTTAATCTTTATTAATTCTTTTCTCCTGCTGGGTTTAAGCTTTATTTGCTCTTCTTTCTACAGCTGCTTTAGGTGTAAGTTTAGGTTGTGTATTTGAGATCTTTCTTGTTTCTTTCTTTTTTTTTTTTAAAAAGATTTTATTTATTTATTTGAGAGAGAGAGAATGAGAGAGAGCACATGAGAGGGGGAGGGTCAGAGGGAGAAGCAGACTCCCTGCCAAGCAGGGAGCCCGATGCGGGACTTGATCCAGGGACTCCAGGATCATGACCTGAGCCAAAGGCAGTCGCTTAACCGACTGAGCCACCCAGGCGCCCCTGAGATCTTTCTTGTTTCTTGAGAAAGGCTTGTATTGCTATATACTTCCCTCTTAGGACTGCCTTTGCTGAATCCCAACGGTTTTGAACAGTTGTGTTTTCATTTTCATTTGTTTCCATGCATTTTTTAAATTCTTCTTTAATTTCCTGGTTGACCCATTCATTCTTTAATAGGATACTCTTTAGCCTCCATTTATCTGAGTTCTTTCCAAATTTCCTCTTGTGATTGAGTTCCAGTTTCAAAACATTGTGTTCTGAAAATATTCAGGGAATGATCCCAATCTTTTCGTACCAGTTGAGACCTGATTTGTGACCCTGGATGTGATCTATTCTGGAGAATGTTCCATGTGCACTTGAGAAGAATGTGTATTCTGTTGCTTTAGGGTGGAATGTTCTGAATATATTTGTGAAGTCCATCTGGTCCAGTGTCTCATTCAAAGCCCTTGTTTCCTTGATGATCTTCTGCTTAGATGATCTGTGCATTGCAGTGAGTTGGTTGTTAAAGTCCTCTGCTATTATTGTATTATTTTTGATGTGTTTCTTTAATTTTATTAATTGGCTTATATAATTCGCTGCTCCGATGTTAGGGGCATAAATATTTATAATTGTTAGATCTTCTTGTTGGATAGACCCTTTAATTATGATAGACTATCCTTCCTCATCTCTTATTATAGTTTAAATTTGGTTTAAAATTTAATTTGTCTTATATAAGGATTGCCACTTCAGCTTTCTTCTGATGTCCATTAGCATGATAAATAGTTTTCCATCCCCTCACTTTCAATCTGGAGGTGTCTTTGGGTCTAAAATGAATCTCTTGCAGATAGCATATCAATGGTTCTTGCTTTTTTATCCAATCTGATACTCTGTGTCTTTTGATTGGGGCATTTAGCCCATTTACATTCAGAGTAACTATTGAAAGATATGAATTTAGTGCCATTTTATTACCTTTAAAGTTACTGTTTCTGTATATTGTCTCTGTTCCTTTCTGGTTTGTGTTACTTTTGGGCTCTCTTTTCACTTAAAGGATTCCTTTTAATATTTCTTGTAGGGCTGGTTTGGTGATCACAAATTGTTTTAGTTTCTGTTTATCCTGGGAGCTTTTTATCAGTCCTATTTTCAATGACACACTAGTTGGATAAAGTATTCTTGGCTGCATATTTTTCTCATTTAGCACCCTGAATTTATCATGCCAGTCCTTTCTGGCCTGCCAGGTCTCTGTGAATAGGTTTGCTGCCAACCCCATGTTTTCTACCCTTGTAGGTTACAGACCTCTTTTCCTGAGCTGCTTTCAGGATTTTCTCTTTATCTCTGAGATTTGCAAGTTTCACTATTATATGTTGGGTGTTGACCTATTTTTATTGATTTTGAGGGGGGTTCTCTGTGCCTCTGGACTTGAATGCCCATTTCCTCCCCCAGATTAGGGAAGTTCTCCACTACAGTTTTCTCCAGTATACCTTCTGCACCTCCCTTTCCTCTTCTTCTGGAATCCCAATTATTCTAATATTGTTTTTGCTTTATGGTATCATTTTTCTCTAGAATTTTCCCCTCATGATTCAGTAATTGTTTATTTCTCTTTTTCTCAGCTTCTTTATTCTCCAACATTTTGTCTTCTATTTCGCTAATTCTCTCTTTTACCTCATTTATCCAAGCAGTTAGAGCCTCCATTTTTGATTGCACCTCATTAATAGTCTTTTTGATTTCTACTTGGTTAGATTTTAGTTCTTTTATTTCTCCAGAAAGGGACTCTCTAGGGTCTTCTATGCTTTATTCAAGCCCAGCTGGTATCTTTATAACTGTTATTCTGGGAAACTCTAGTTCCAATCTTACTCATGTCCATACTGATTAGGTCCCTGGCAGTTAGTACTCCCTCTTATTTTCTTTTTTGAGGTGAGTTTTTCTGTCTTGTCATTCTGTCCAGAGAAGAATAGATGAACAAGAGAAAAAAAATACTAAAATGGCAACAACAATCTCAGAAAAATATACAGTAAACAAATCAGAAGAGACCCAAAACCGAAAAAAAAAAATTTAAAAAAGAAAAAATATATATATACACAAAATAAAATTAGATACATTGAAAAGATAGAATGTAACTGTAAACATGAAAATAAAAAAGATTCTAACAACAACAAAAAAGATGAAGAAGAAAAAAGAGAGAGAATATGATCAGACCAGAGGCATACACTAGATTCTGCATGTATTTTGGTCTGTTTGTTAGAAGAAATTGCATACCACGGGGCGCCTGGGTGACTCAGTCATTAAGCGTCTTCCTTTGGCTCAGGTCATGATCCCAGGGTCCTGGGATCGAGCCCTGCATCAGGCTCTCTGCTTGGAGGGAAGCCTGCTTTTCCATCCCCACTCCCCCTACTTGTGTTCCCTCTCTCACTGTCTCTCTCTCTGTCAAATAGATAAAAAAAATCTTAAAAAAAAAGAAACTGCATCCCAAAATTGTAAAGAAAGAAAACTATTTTGTGTGTGTGTGTGTGTGTATATATATATATAATACAAAAATAAATTAAATACAACAAAAGGATAGAATGTAACTGTAAAATGAAAACTAAAAATGTTTTTAAAAAGGAGTTGTAAAATAAGAAATTGGTTGAAAAAGGAAAGAAAAAAATTAAAATTGAAAGACTAAAGAACCGTGGGGGGGAAATACCTGAATTCTATATACTATTTCCCTGTAGCACTGGAGTTCTGCAGTTCTCTATGATTGGTAAACTTGGTCTTAGCCGGATGTTCTTGCTGATCTTCTGGGGGAGGGGCCTGCTGTGCTGATTCTCAAGTGTCTTTGCCCCGGGTGGAATTGCACCACCATTGCCAGGGGTCCTGGCTAAGTAAGTGGCTCCAGATTACTCTTTGTGGCTTTTGTTCCCTGAAGGCTTTTTTTTTTTTTTTTTAAGATTTTATTTAGGGCGCCTGGGTGGCTCAGACGGTTAAGCGTCTGCCTTCGGCTCAGGTCATGATCCCAGAGTCCTGGGATCGAGTCCCGCATCGGGCTCCCTGCTCCTCGGGAGCCTGCTTCTCCCTCTGCTTCTCTCTCTCTCTCTCTCTCTGTCTCTCATGAATAAATAAATAAAATCTTTAAAAAAAAATATTTTATTTATTTATTTATTTGAGAGACAGAGAGAGAGAGAGAGAGAAAGCATGAGAGGGGAGAGGGTCAGGGGGAGAAGCAGGCTCCCCGCCGAGCCGGGAGCCCGATGTGGGACTCGTTCCCAGGACTCCGGAATCATGACCCGAGACGAAGGCAGTCGCTTAACAAACTGAGCCACCCAGGCACCCTCCCTGAAGGCTTTTCACACAGCGTTAAAGCATGAGAATGAAAATGGCAGCCTCCCAAGTGGGGGCCCCACTCCTCAGTGCACCCTCAGGGAAAAGCAGTCATTCACTCCTGTCTCCCTGGTCTCCATCTGCACTCCGTGTTCACCCAGCCTGTGACTGAGTGTTTCTATCTCAGGCACACGACCCCATTTTGAGTCTCCAAATGCTGCAGACTCCTGTGGTATGGTTGCTTCTCCCAGGGAAGAAGTGGGGGTCTCACCTCAGTTCTTCTGCTCTCTGAGCCCCTGCTTGGAGAGCAGTTGCAGTCACCCAGTCGTGCCATGGTTTATGGTATTTGGCAACCCAGAGCAGAGAGCCCACTCCTGGGCTTACTGATTGCAGCTGGCTTCCCTGCTCTGATGCCTGGGACCTCTGCAACACTTAGGCACTCCTGTCTTCCTGTGACCCCAGGGCTCCTGAGACCACACCGTCCACCTAGGACTCCACTCCGCTTCAACACCTGAACACCTTTCAGGCCTGGACGTCCCTCACTGGAGCAGACTTCTAAAAGTTCTGATTTTGTGCTCTGCTGCTATATCACTTTCCAGTGCCGACTTATGGCAGCTCCCTCCCCCCATGGTTTATCTTCTGATATATCACCTTGGATTCACTTCTCTGCACCTCCTACCTTGCAGAAAATGGTCGCTTTTTTTTTTAAGATTTTATTTATTTATTTGATATAGAGAGACAGATAGTGACAAAGATAGTGAGAAAGAGCACAAGCAGGGGGAGAGGCAAAGGGAGAAGAGAAACAGGCTCCCTGTGGAGCAGGGAACTGGACGTGGGGCTCGATCCCAGGACACTAGGATCATGACCTGAGCGGAAGGCAGACGCTTAACGACTGAGCCACACAGGCACCCTAAGTGGTCGCTTTTCTATTGTAGAGTTGCAGCTATTCTTTTCTTAGATCTCTCGTTGAGTTCACAAGTGTTCAGAATGATTTGATAGCTATCTAGCTGAATTCCTGGGATCAGATGAAACTAAGGTCTCCTACTCCTCTGCCACCTTGGACTATTGGGGCAGGTTTCCATATTTTAAAATGTTAAAGACTTCAATTATGTCTCCTAGTAGCTCTTATGTATTTGTTATTTATTATGTTAATTAGTTATGTATGTATTATTTCATCTGATCCTCACACCAACCAAGTAATGTAGCTGGAACTGATTTCTATTTTTACATGAGGTTCTAAGAAGGTGTTCTTATTTATTCAAAATCATGGGTTGATGTACTGGATAAGTAGAAATTGAAAACAAATTTCTGTATCTAAGACCAATAAAATGTCCACATGTCAAATGATGTATCAGATTGGGGAAAGGCATAGAAATTTCTCCACATCAGTCTTGATGAAGGATCCCACTGAATATTCTCTGTGGTCACAGTTCTAACCTTTGAAGAATCATAACCCCATTACATTATACGAAACAGAGGTTGCTGGCTTAATTTTATTTGGCTCACTTCCCAGTTACTCTCTTAAATATTTACCTAACAAGGAGAAATCACTATTTAAAATTAGTATTTTTGAGAGGGAAGACCCTGGTAAAGGAAATCTTAGGTTTCTGCTGGCCTTTTGTGTTGCCAACAAAATAGATTGGCCATTTGATATATTTAACACATGATCAGTTTGGGACTCATCCAACATAAAGTAGATTTGGCAGTAAACTTAGAAATAATAGCCAGAGAGAACTGAATATACTAATAAATGGTAAGAAAAACTGGTAGATTTCAGGGACATTTCAACAGGGAGTAGGAAATGAGAAGTAGGAGAGAAGAGCGGTATTGAGAAATTGGCTGGGGAGCACCTGGGTGGCTCAGTCAGTTGAGTGTCCAACTCTTGATATCAGCTCAGGTCATGATCTCAGAGTCCTGAAATCAAGCTCCGCATCTGGCTCCCCACTCAGTGGGAAGTCTGCTTGGGATTCTCTCTCCCCCTCTCCTTCTGCCCCTCCCCGTGCCCCCTACTCTCTCTCTCTAAAATAAATAAATCTTAAAAAAAAAAAAGAAATTGGCTGGCGTCTGGGACATAAACTGGAACACAGCAGAGGGTAAACAGTCTGTAGTGGCAGAGTCAACAAAAGAACTTTAGGGAAATTTGTCTCATAATTTTAACTTTTTTTTTTTTGCATTACTGTGATGCTTAAATGCGTCCTTTTCTGCCTTCTCTGCAAACCTTCAGTAAAGTCAGCTCTGCATACGAATGCTCTTTTTGAGATGTTTGTCTGTAGGAATCAAGAGAAGAGGCCAAGTTTCAAGTTTGGCTCAATGCAGTGTTGGAAGAAGGTGAGGATCAAGGTAAAATTATTAATAAATTGAATAATTTATCTGTAGCAGAATCAGATAATTGGAGACCAAGTGACCAGGTTCCCAGTCGATTTGCAGGAATCTTAAAGAGAGTATTAGATTTCCTAGTGTTATGGCACGGGGTTTAAGCTAATCTTCATTTTAAGGGGTGGGGTGACCCTAGCTGGCATATGATTACTTAAAAAAAAAAATCCTCCTAATGATTGGTTTATTTTCCCCATAATCTTATTTGATTCACATTTTATTATATTCTGGCCAAAACCTGTACATTAAAAATTTTATTAAGTTAGGACATAAAGGATTGATTTGTTCAGGGTTATTGTCCATTATGCAGTAAAGCCAATAGGAGGAAATGATTGATTTAATAAATGAAGCCCAGAGACTTTCTCAGAAGTAGTTCATGTTAGTTTAGACACTTATTGTCAATATAGTAGGCAGTTTGGAATTGCTTTTAAAGATGGAAAATATTAGATAAATTACATATTCTTCCTTGAAAACTGAAGCTAGTACATATTTTAATATTGGTCATGATGACTCCTATTTAAAGAACAGAAGCAGAAGTAGACATGTATGAAAATAAACCAAGAATTGACTAAGTTTGCTTCTGAGAATTATCAAATCCATGTGATGGTACTAATAGCTACCATAATTAAACATTTACTAAATGCTAGGGGCAGGGCTAAAAATTTTTATCATATATATCATTTAATTTTCAAAACTCCATAAAGACAAGTATTATTATTCTTATTATATAAATGAAGAAACAAAGGTTCAGAGAGGTTAATAAGTTGCCCAAGGCCACATAGGTAGAAAATATTACAATTTGAGCTTGCACTCAGGTCTATTTTATTTCCAAACCTGTATATACTACCTAGTGTGTCCTGGTTGGACCATAATTCAGGTGGACTGTTTTAACAAAACTATATCACTTGGCCTATATCAAAGGAGTTATTGCAAGCTGCTGACTTTCACAATTTGGAATATACATCAATTTAGGAAATAAAATTGCCCCCAACAACTTAGCCTTAAGAGAGCTAAGTGATCTTTTTTTTTTTTGGTTGTTGTTTAATCTCCATATTTTATTTTATTTTACATATTTTATTTTATTTTATTATTTTAAATTCAATTAGCCAACATATAGTACATCATTTGTTTTAGATGTAGTGTTCAATGATTCATCAGTTGTGTGTAACACCCAGTGTTCATCACATCATGTCTTTTTTGGGAGAGCTGCTCATCTTATAAATAAATTGATTTCCTCCTTCTACCTCTCATGTTCTGTAGAGCCTAAATTATATACCACTACTCCAAGTGGTATATAATGCATATTCCTAGAAATCTTGTCAGATTAGGTAATCATCTGGCCACCTCATATTCTAAACCCCTCCTAATCTTTCTTCTAGCTTGTTTACTCACCATGGTTTCCCATTTCTTGTTCTCTAAACTTTTCTTATTAATCATCAAATAAATATTGAAAGAGTATTACATGGACTTTGGGTGATAATAAAGAAGTATAGAACTTTTGAGGTGGATTCAAAAATTTGAGTAGAACAAGAAAAAATAAATGAAGAAGATAAGAAGGGACAGGATAGGATGGAGAATAGAGGGAATGATTCAACAGTGGTGCCTGACATGGAGCGGGGACTTAACAGATTTTTCTTGAATGAATGAATGAATGAATGAACGAGTAGTTAAGTGAATCGATAGATGGATGAGTGGGTGAAAGAGTGAATGGATGAAATGTGAATAAATGAATTAACGGATGGATGGAATAAGTTGACTTGAAAAAGATAACTTTGGAAAAATGGGTACAACAAAATCCTATCTTGCCTCTATGGACTGAGTCCTTTTATGGAGTATCTGCTAAAAAAAACAAAAAACAAAAAAACAAAAACTGGCAATGGTTCCAATTGCCTGAACATGGCATGAAATGACAGATTCTGGCTCAGGCCTTTCCCTATTATTTAGGTTTGAACGAGTCAGAAGACACCTGAGGCCTAGATGGTGGAATAAACAGACTCTTCAGTGTTGGATACCAAGCAGGAAAGGTTATAGAGTTAAGCAAATGAAATTCATTTTCAGTTTGATATAGAAAACCTGGGTGTTTAATTAAATCCTAAATATCACATAAATTCTGATATTAAAGAAAAACAGTGCTGATTAGAAAAAAGGAAGATGTTTACACAAAAGCACTGATGACACCACATGAGAGAATGGGGCAAGGATAGATAAACAGCTTAGCAAGGAGAAAGCTATGTCTTTGGAGCCAAAAATATAGAACAATGCCAAGCTGAGTCTTGCCTCTGCCATACCAGCTCTTTGCATCTCCATCAGTAACAGAAGATTATCCCCCAGGGTGCACTGCCAATCTCCTGGGCCCAGAGAAGTATGCAGAGTTTTTCTTTCTCTTTTTTCCTTTCCTTGCTTCTAAAAGACTGCTGCACCAGTTTTAGAATGCATACTGCTTTTAGCCAGACCTGTGCAGATTTTTGAAATATGGTTCTTTTTTATGTCATTGTCTGACTTTGGACAACCATTGTTAATTTAAATATTGATTAAATACCATATGTTGTAATGAAAAGAGATTTTTATGACCCTTGGCAAGTTACCGAGCCTTGGTTTTCCAACCTTTAGAATGAGGGTGGTGGGGCAAACTCATAATTTTCCTTGAAGGATTTTATCAGGTAATCTTTGTGAAAGTTCTTCTAGACTTACTGTGACCCTTTTTATGAAATTCTGTAGTCCCAGAATACTATACTTATGTTAAATCCTGTATATTGGAGGCTGAGCTTATCAAATAGAGTTGCCCACTATTTCACTATGTAGATGAAGAGAGCAGATCATTTGCCGGAAAATGTTCTTTGTTTCAAGAAGAATGTAGTGTTTCTTCTCAGATATGTAGTTATAAGGACGGTAGGTCTTTGTTGTAACAGTTAAAAGGCTGGAGCAGCAAAAAAAAAAAAAAAAGGCTGGAGCAGGTCACAAGTTCTAAAATCATGGAAACTCTATGAGCCAAGGGTCAAGGCCAAGACCATTTCTTTTATGATAACTTATGGAATGGATTGAGAGGAACTTTACTGAAGAATTTGGTAGAACAAAATACACAGTGGGGGGAGGGAATCTGAAATGAAACCTAATTTTAGAGCTAAGACTTTGAGAGGTTGAGATTGGCATATGTGTGGCCAGCTGTTAACCTGGAGTTATTAGAGATGGCTCAGAGTTTAGGACATACAGTCCTTCCTCATAGCAGGAGTGAGGGGGTGGCAGCCAGAGTATGTCTGTCCTTTTCATGGTCTCTTGGAAAATTTAGAGGTGGAACAGACATTAAAAATAAGCAAAAATTGTTCTCTGATAATGTGGCATTTGAAGCCCAGATACTTCCCTCAGATATTAAAAAGAGAAGATTGAAAAAAAAAAGAATCAAGTCTGAATCTGATGAGGCCTCTAGATCTATGGGAACTTAGAAAGTAAAAAAGCATACAGGAAAGATAAAGGCATAAGAACATGTTATATGACAACATGGTTAATGACCAGTAAAATGCAGATAGGGAGGAACTCTGCCAGATAAACAACCTGGTTTATATAATAAATAAATTGCAGGGAGAGTGAGAGCATGAAAAAGAGAGATTGAAAGAGACTGAATGAAGGACATAGCAACCTATGTCCTGTCATAAGACTAATGACACTCTTCCATCCTGGTTTGTACGCACACAGTGAAAATGAAGAGGAGAGAGACACAGAGAGAGATAGAAAAGAATCCAAGTAGTGATTAGATATTCAATAACATTAAAAAATTAATAATTTTTCTTAAGTTGACATAGTATTATAATTTTTAAAAGGAGTTTTATCATTTCATCCATAAATGAAACTTGCACACTTAAATATTTAAGAGTGAATTGAGAGGGTTTAAGTGAGAGTGTGCCTTATTGGCACCAGAAGCTAGTGTAGCAGGTCATGTGTATGATACTGAGAGTACTCTAGGGAACTGTGGTTCCTTCCTCCAGGTGGACTAAGGACATGCTCCTTGGTTCCTTTCCTCAATACCTCTTTCTTTGGCAATATCAAAGAGTTTATTCCAATGCATGTTTTTCTGTATTTCAGATATTGTAATTGATTTCATTTTACCTAAATACTTTCTCCAGAATTAAGGTAACTTAGAGTTAGTTAGGATTAGAAGGAACACATATCATTATTTATCATTATGTAGGAGATTGGATGTGTTAGATTGGCATGCTTGTCATTATGGGTACTGACTTGTCCTGCACAAAGCTCCACAGTGGCTTTTTGCATTGTTTACAGTGTTTCTGCAACATAATGAGATGTGCTGGTGGAATACAGCTGGGACAACTTTGAATTTGGAAAAAGATCCATTCCTGTCAGGAGTGATTCACAGGTTTTCATTTTCTGGTGAGATTGTATCAGGCTCCCTATTTTAGCTCTGACGCATAAAGGAAATGTTAAACTTTCAATCTTTTTCCAGATACTCTTCTCTAATGCAGACTTTGACCATTTGCTCTAATGGAAAAGCAGTCCAACTCAGATTCATAGAATCCATTCATCTCCATCCATCCATCCATCCATCCATCCATCCATCCAACCAACCAACCAACCTCCATCTATCCGTTCATCCATTTATTCATTGAATTCATCCATCCATCCATCCATCCATCCATCCATCCATCCATCCATTAATTCATCTATCTATATGTATACATTTACTTCTTATCTATATGTCTTCTTTGTAATTTCTTCAGGTATTTTATATGACAAGTTGATTTTTCTTTGATATTTGTCACAATTATTGATCACCAACATCAACATTTTTGGGGATACTTTCATATTTCAAAGGAAAAAGTTAGGTCAGAAGGAGAGAGTAATCTTAAATATTAAATTACTATATAACCTTAGACAATTATAATTTTCCTGTGCTTAAGTTTCTGCTACTATAAATTATCTATCAAATACCATGCTCTGAGAAAAAATAAACTTTTCCAGGAAAAAAAAATCACTAATGATTTCATATCATGTTAAAAAACTACTTAAAGAGATGGGATATCCTTATGTTAAATGAAAAGAATGCAATAATCTTCCAGAAATAATCTCAAATTTGTAATATACAGAGTAAAACATAGTGAATACAAACATATTGAAATTAAGCTTCTCTAATATCTCTCAGCTTCCTATAATTAAAACACACTTATTTATGAGCAGAAAAAATGCTAGGAAAGGAATCTGTGACAATATAATGAGGTAACAAGTGTGAAAAGCCTAAAAAAACTAATGTCTGATGTATTTGTTTGCAAGTGTTATTTTGCTTACCAAGTTGCTGTAGATCAGAGAAGGGTAATCCAGTGGTAGATGAAGTAGATAAATGATGGTATCCTATTATAATCTTTCTAGCTATATT
This sequence comes from Leptonychotes weddellii, assembly GCF_054177405.1. Classification (NCBI taxonomy): domain Eukaryota; kingdom Metazoa; phylum Chordata; class Mammalia; order Carnivora; family Phocidae; genus Leptonychotes; species Leptonychotes weddellii. The sequence continues at coordinate 71,181,799 of NC_138369.1, forward strand.
AAACTCAGCAATCATCTATTAGGTGTTTTCTATGCACAAGACATTAGGCTAGATTCAATAAAGCTATATAAATGAGGGAAGATAAATCAAAAGAGTGAATCTAGCTTTCAGGTAGCTTATTTGACCTGGATTAAACAGATTATTTGGAACAGATATTTTGATGAGAAAAATCCCAAGTGGGGGGAGGGGCACCTGGGTGGCACAGTTTGTTGAGCATCCGACTCTTGGTTTCTGCTTGGATCATAATCTTGGGGTTGTGGGATCAAGCCCCGTGTGGGGCTCCATGCTCGGTGCTGAGTCTGCTTGTGATTCTCTCTCCATCTCTCCTCTGCCCGTCCCCCCACTCTCTCTTTCTAAAAAAAAAAATAATAATAAATAAATCTTAAAAAAAGAAAAGAAAAAAGTGATAATATTAAAGTGTGGAATGTTAGTGCCAGAATGGGATTTAGAGAGCATTTAGTCCAGCACTCACAATTAACATGAAGAAAAATGAAGGCAAATATATACATGCAGAAGGATGAAACACAAGGTAAAACATCCACCTGCATTTCATTGGTCAACACTGAACCAACATGTTTCCCTCTAACCACTGAAGTCTGAAAAGGTGAGCTTTTAGCCTTCCATTGACTGTAGTTGAGAATGGAATGGAAACAGGGTATGCAATGGAATGTTAAATGAGTCAGCCTAAAGTGCTAGCTTTCATGATTCCAGACACAGGGCTCTTCATTAACTGCTTACCCCTTCCATTGAGCTTTCTTCTAAAAGGCTGGTTAAAAACAAACAAACAAACAAATCTGCTGTCTAAAAACTGTTTAGAAGAGGAGAGAAGAAGGGGCTAGTTACTTTCTTCGGATATTGAAAGTGTTGCCACATGAAAGAGGAATTGAGTTGTAAATCCCCAAAGAGAGGTCTAGAACCAGCAGGTGGGACAATGGAAAACAGATTCCAATTCAAACTAACTAGGAACTTTCTTTTAGTCAGAGGTATACACGGTGGCATGGGCCTGCTAGGCAAATAAGTATGTTCCTCATTGCCTAGAGAATTCAGGGATAGGCAGGGAGACCCTTAGGGACTTTCAAAAATGCCTAAAAATTCACCATAAGTGACATCCTGCAGACTTCTTTCATCCTGCATGAAAGGGTCTTCCATCATTTTAGTAATGAGAGATAACTTTAAAAAAGCAACTCAAGATGCTTTTCAAATGCAGATAACAATCATAATGTTTATGAGGGCTTTTTATGTGCCAGATATTTTACTAAGCCATTTAGATGCATTATATCATTTAAATCTGGAAACAACCCTATAAGCTAGGTACTATTATTACATCCAATTTGCAGATGAAGAAAATGAAGCACAGAGAGAGGTTGAGTGACTTGCCCTAGCCACAGCTAAGTGATAGACATAAATCCAGGGATTTTGATGCCTAAGCTTGCCTTTTTAAACCACTGTACTATTCATATGTGAATGAATTTCACTTTTCACCAGTTCCACTACTACCACACTTTTCTCAACCACCATGATCTCTTGCCTGGATTATTACAGTAAATGCCTAACAAGCCTTTCTGCCTCCCACCCTACCACCTTTAGTCTATTCTCCATCCAGCAGCCAGAGTGATACTGATAAAGTTGAAATCAGATCATACCATTTCTCAACTTGAAAACCCTTTAATTGCTTCCTATTTTTCAGAATAAAGGCCAAGGTCTTGACAGTGGCCAACAAGGCCTTACCTAATCACCTGTCCTTTACACTCTGCCCTTTGCTCCAACTACTTCCCCTTGCTTTGCTCTGCTCTGGTCGCACTGGCCTCCCGGATGTTTCTCAAATAGGCCAGGCAGTCCCCTAAGTGCTTTCTTCTCTCTCTGCCTTGAATGTTCTTCCCTAAATATCTATATGTTTAGCTCCTTCACCCCTTTTGTGCATTTATTCCGATACCACTTGTTTCAACAAGGTCTTCCTTGACTATCCTGTTTAAATTTCAGTTCTTCTACTTTACTACTAGCTTTCTCTGTGACTCTACCCAGCTTTATTTTTTTCCATGGCACTTAGGTTGGTTTCCTGTGTCTCCCTTGGCTAGCATGTCACATCCATGAAAGCAGCCATTTTTGTTCCTTTTGTTCACTGCTGAATTCCCAGTTCCCCAGCAAGAGAGCAGTGGGAGGGAGGAAGAGAATATTTATTGCTGTGGCTGCTGGCTCCCACCCTATGGGGTGGCCTCAAGTTAGCAGTATTCCCTGAAGTCACTGCTTCTCTTAAGGTAGACCTCTATTACCGGATTCTCTCCTTATGACTTCTGGTAATGCTACCTTGCCTTTGTACCTGTGGATTTGGGATGTTTTGAGTCTAGCATTACCACACTGCTCCTTGTGGTTTTCCTTCACCCTGCCCACACTTTGGTAATGTGTCCCTACTGAAACATTCTAATTTGAGTATGCCATCTGTTTCCTGCTGAGGCCCTGACTTATACAGTGCTCAGTATTTTCAAATGAATGATTAAAAAACAGATTTTTAAATTTTATTATGTTATGTTAATCACCATACATTACATCATTAGTTTTTGATGTAGTGTTCCATGATTTATTGTTTGCATATAACACCCAGTACTCCATTCAATACGTGCCCTCTTTAATACCCATCACCAGGCTAACCCA
>NC_138369.1:71184947-71215289 GCF_054177405.1 Leptonychotes weddellii
CATTGTGATCTGAAAATAGGCAGGGAATGATCCCAATCTTTTGGTACTGGTTGAGACCTGATTTGTGACCTAGGATGTGATCTATTCTGGAGAATGTTCCATGGGGACTAGAGAAGAATGTGTATTCTGTTGCTTTGGGATGGAATGTTCCAAATATGTCTGTGAAGTCCATTTTGTCCAGTGTGTCATTTAAAGTCTTTATTTCCTTGTTGATCTTTTGCTTAGATGATCTGTCCATTTCAGTGAGGGGGGTGTTAAAGTCCCCACTATTTTTTTTTATTATTATGTTATGTTAATCACCATACATTACATCATTAGTTTTTGATGTAGTGTTCCATGATTCATTGTTTGCACATATAAAGTCCCCCACTATTATTGTATTGTTGTCGATGTGTTTCTTTGCTTTTGTTATTAATTGGCTTATATAATTGGCTGCTCCCATGTTAGGGGCATTGATATTTACAATTGTTAGATCTTCTTGTTGGATAGACCCTTTAAGTAGGATATAGTGTCCTCATCTCTTATTATAGTCTTTGGTTTAAAATCTAATTTGTCTGATATAAGGATTGCCACCCCAGCTTTCTTTTGGTGTCCATTAACATGGTAAATGGTTTTCCAACCCCTCACTTTCAATCTGGGGGTTTCCTTAGGTCTAAAATGAGTCTCTTGCAAAAAGTCATATTGATCTTGTTTTTTTATCCAATCTGATACCCTGTGTCTTTTGATTGGGGCATTTAGCCTATTTACATTCAGGTAACTATTGAGAGATATGAATTTAGTGCCATTGTAGTGCCTGTAAGGTGACTGTTACTGTGTGTTGTCTCTGTCCCTTTCTGGCTTATGTTACTTTTAGGCTCTCTCTTTGCTTAGAGGACCCCTTTCAATATTTCTTGTAGGGCTGGTTTCATGTTTGCAAATTCCTTTAGTTATTGTTTGGCCTGGAAGCTTTTTATCTCTCCTTCTGTTTTCAGCAACAGCCTAGCTGGATAAAGTATTTCCTGGCTGCATATTTTTCTCATTTAGTGCTCTGAATATATCATGCCAGTCCTTTCTGGCCTGCCAGGTCTCTGTAGCTAGGTCTGTTGCCAATCTAATGTTTCTACCATTGTAGGTTACAGATCTCTTCTCCCGAGCTGCTTTCAGGATTTTCTCTTTGTCTCTGAGACTCGTAAGTTTTACTATTAGATGTCGGTGTGTTGACCTGTTTTTATTGATTTTGAGGGGGGTTCTCTGTGTGTCCTGGATTTTGATGCCTGTTTCCTTCCCCAAATTAGGGAAGTTCTCTGCTATAATTTGCTCCAATATACTTTCTGCCCCTCTCTCTCTTTCTTCTTCTTCTGGGATCCCAATTATTCTAATGTTGTTTCGTCTTATGGTATCACTTATCTCTCGAATTCTGCCCTTGTGATTCAGTAGTTGTTTATCTGTCTTTTTCTGAGCTTCTTGATTTTCCATCATTTGGTCTTCTAATTCTCTCTTCTGCTTCATTTATCCTAGCAGTTAGAGCCTCCATTTTTGATTGCACCTCATTAATAGCCTTTTTGATTTCTACTAGGTTAGATTTTAGTTCTTTTATTTCTCCAGAGTTTCTCTAGTATCTTCCATGCTTTTTTCAAGCCCAGCCAGTATCTTTAAAATTGTCATTCTGAACTGTAGTTCCGACATCTTACTAATGTCAGCATTGATTAGGTCCCTGGCAGTCGGTACTGCCTCTTGTTCTTTTTTTGAGGTGATTTTTTCTGTCTTGTCATTTTGTCCAGAGGAGAATAGATGAATGAAAGAACAAAATGCTAACAGGGTAAAAATGACCCTAGAAAAATATACACTAAACAAATCAGAAGATACCCAAAATCGGGGCAAAGAAAGGGAAAGAAAGAAAAAAGAAAAGAAAAAGATAAAAACAAACAAAAAACAGAATATGATCAAATATGATCAGGCTGGTGCATAGATCAGTGCCACTAGATTTTGGGCGTATTTTTTTCTGTTAGGAGAAAGTGCTCCCAAAATTTTAAAGAAAGAAAAACTTATATATGTACAAAAATAAGGGTAAATAGGATGAATGGATGGAATATGATTGTAAAGATGAAGATTATAAATGATTTTATAAAAGGAATAGATAAGAAGTTGTTTGAAAAAACAAAGAAGAGGATTTAAGAAAAAAAAAAAGGGAGAGAATATGTTCAGGCAGGAGACTAGAACAAAGCCATACACTAGAGATTTAGGGTATATTTTGGTCTGTTAGAAGAAACTGTATCCCAAAATTTTAAAGAGAGAACAACTTATGTATATATACCAAAAATAAGGTTAACTACTATGAAGGGATAGAATATGACTCTAAAAATGAAAAATAAAAAAGATTTTTAAAAAAAAGGGGTTGATAAGATGTTGGTTGAAAAAGGGAAAAAGAAAAAAAAAAAGGAAAAGAAAAGAAAAAGGAAGTTAAAAAAAAAAGCCATGAATTCTATGTGCAGTATTCTCCTAGTGCTGGAGTTCTGCCGTTCTCATTGATCGGTAAACTTGGTCTTGGCCGGCTGTTCTTGCTGATCTTCTGGGGGAGGGGCCTGTTGCCATGGTTCCCAAATGTCTTTGCCAGAGGCGGAATTGCCCCGCCCTTGCCGGGTCTGGCCTAAGTAATCTGCTCGGCTTTGCTCTCCGGAGCTTTTGTTCCCTGCAAGCTCTCAGTACAGCTTTGGAGGCAGAGAGTGAAAATGGCAGCCTCCCAATCTCCACCCTGGCAGAGCCGAGAACTCGGGGCCCGCTCCACAGTGAGCACCCAGAGAAAATCAGTCACTCCCGTCTCCCTGGTCTCCGGCCGCACTCTGTGCTCACCCGGTCCGTGACCGAGCATTTCTTTCTTTTTTTTTTTTTTTTATAGATTTTATTTATTCGACAGAGAGAGTGCGAGAGTACAAGCAGGGAGGAGTAGTAGAGGGAGAGAGAGAAGCAGGCTTCCTGCTGAGTGGGGAGCCTGACGCTGGGCTCGATCTCAAGACCCTGAGATCATGACCTGAGCTGAAGGCAGACACTTAACCATCTGAGCAACCCAGGTGCCTCTGACCGAGCGTTTCTATCTCTGGCACCCGACCTGTGTGGCGTCTCCAAACCCAGCAGATGCCTGCCGTGCACTCCCGCACCGCTCCTCCTGGGGGAGGAAGGTGAGTCTCCCCGGATCTGCCGCTTGTTGGGTCCTTGCTGGAGGAGCAGTGGCCCGACTGTGCCGCAGATCACGGGTTATGGCAACCCTGAGCTGAGACCCCACTCCTCGGCTCCGTCTCTGCAGCCAGCTTCCCTGCTCTGATACCTGGGGTCTCTGCGGCACTCAGGCACCCCTGGTCTTTCTGTGACCCCGAGGGTCCTGAGACCACACTGTCCCAGTGAGGGTTCCACCCCCCGCTTAGCCACTGGAGCAATGTCCCTCAGTGGAGCAGACTTCTAAAAGTTCCGATTTTGTGCTTTGCGGCTCTATCACTTGCCAGAAGCGGCTGACGGAGGCCCCCTCCCCCGCCGTCCATCTTCCCGAATATCACCTTGGATTCACTTCTCCACAAGTCCTACCTTCCAGAAAGTCATCGCTTTTCTGTTCAGAGAGTTGCTGCTGTTTTTTTCTTCGATCTCCTGTTGAGTTTGTAGGTATTCAGAATGGTTTGATAACTATCTATCTGAATTCCTGGGACCAGATGAAATTTAGGTCTCCCACTCCTCTGCCATCTTGCTCCTTCCAGCTAAAAAACAGATTTTTAAGGGCAATGGAGGCTTTCTCAGGTTTTTATTAAATTTTATATATATCTTCATATCATGTCTAATAAGTGAGACTCTTGTAATTCTAACTTTTAAAGAAAGATTCAGTGAATGTTCACATCATACAGAATTTAGAACATTTCTGATTACTTTTAATGAATTTAAATATAAAATTCTAAGCTACTTGGCATGCAAAAATAGATTTCTTGTCTTTTATTCTTCTAAATGTATTTTACATTCATAAAGATTTAATTTCTTAATAAGCCACAGAGAGCTGAGTCTACAGTAATTAATTAAAACAAAGCAAGGAAATACCACCTTTTTGGCACTCAATAATTGATTGAAGATACCTTGTTAGAAGCTAAAAGACCAATAATCTGATTTAATTTAAATCAACACTTTTATGTTATTTGTTAGCAAGAGACCTGTGGAATTTCATTTTCAACCTAGACAAGAACAAGAAAAGAAATAGAAATTAGCATTAATGAAGCTGTGTCCTCTCATGAGATTTTATGAGCCTGAGAAGTGCTTACTGATTAATGCTAATGACTGGCTTATAGAAATAGTTTGAAAGGGTAGAATATAGATGTTGACATATCTTTCTCATACTGAATCTTTAAGTAGTGACCACACTAAGATTGTACTTTTTTAGTTGCTATCACTATTTTTCCCTCCTAGAAAGTTCACTTGGATTACACAATATGGAGATGGGTGGTCTCTTCCTAAATTGGAGTGCTGGGGAATCATTGGTGAGGTAAGACAAAGTCTTCCTTTGAAAATCTGTGGAATGGGGCACCTGGGTGGCTCGGTTGTTAAGCATCTGCCTTTGGCTCAGGCCCTGATCCCAGGGTCCTGGGATTGAGCCCTGCATTGGGTTCCCTGCTCAGTGGGAATCCAGCTTCTCTCTCTCCCACTGCCCCTGCTTATGTTCCTGCTCTCGCTATCTCTGTCTCTGTCAAATAAATAAATAAAATCTTTAAAAAAAAAAAAAAAAAAGAAAATCTGTGGAATGGTACCTGGCCATTGATAAGTTAAAAATCTGTTATATTGGTGAGGTGTAATTGCTTAGAGTTCCACCATTGGATCAATGGGTTGCCATCTTGATTTCTATTTCTCCTCATTTCTGTCTAGTCACTTGGATCGTGAGTGTGTGTATGTGTGTCTTCACATCTCATTTACCTTTAAAATATATAGTAAAAAATACATCTGATCACGGCATCATATCTTGGTTTGAAAGTCCAATGTTTTGCTTCTATCTGGCAACTTTAATTTCAAGAGGAGTTAGACCTTAGCTTTTCCAAAGGAACAAATTTCTAAATGGAATTTAAATTATTTTTACAGCTTATACATTCCACTTATTAGACTGTATTGGTTAACTATTGTTAAATAACAAACAGTCACAAAATATCAGTGGCCTACAACAGTGAACATTATTTTTCTTCATATATCTACAGGTCAGCTGGGAGTTGATTGATCTAGACTGGGATTGGCTGGCCAGCTTTGTTGATGTTGGTTGGACTCACTCATGTGTCTGTGGGTTGGCTGGGGGATCAGTTGATCAAGGCTGGCTGATTGGAGCAGTTTGGCTGGGTGTCTCTGCACCACATATTCACCTTGTCTTGGGGCTGGTGGGCAAGCTCAGGCATGAACTTCTCAGAAAGATGCCAGAAACACAAGAATTCAAGCAGAATCACTCAAGACACTTCAAGGCCTAGGCTAGAACTGGCATGATTTCACTTCCATTTCATTCTTCTATTGGCCAAAGCAAGGCATATTTTTTAGTGTGAGTAACTACAGAGTCAGACAGCAAGAGGTATTGATACATAGGGGTGGATGTGAAGAATTGAGGCTAATGATGCAATATACCACAAAGACCATCTGATCCAACATCATTTAATGTAATTAATTTTCTCGGTTTTCTATTTAAACCCAATGGTACTTTGCAAAGTACTGGGCTGGTTCCTTCTACATGATGTTTCTTTAGAACTTCATTTTCCCACTGTATTCTAAAACTCAATCTACCTTATCTTGAGCAAATTAGGAAATAATTCTAGGGGTTTTTGTACTCCTTTGCAAAAAATGCTAATCAAAATGCTTGCTGTTTTTGATCTCACTTTGGTAAGTGTAATTAAGACCTTGTAATTTGAGAAATATAAAAGTACAATAATTGCAGAAACATGGAAGACAATATACAAATAATTCAGTCCAAAGGCAACATCCAAATCTTCACTAAGTTTTACTAATTACATCATAAAAGTGAAAACAACTGAAATATCTTTTATAGTAGCAGTCTAGAATTTAGGCCTAGACCCATAAGGGTATTTCCCTAGCTGATGGTTATGTAAACTCTGAAAATAACCAGAGTTAATTTCCTAGTGAAAGAGAACAAGGGGTTGCATATACTACAGCAGGTTTATATTTCCATGAAGTCTTTGACCAAAAAGCTTTGGTCATTTGTTTTGTGGCTAACAACTTTTTGGCAGTTATAGAGGTCATACATACACCTAGAACAATGTAAATATTTTGGTAAACTGGACAAAAAGGTAAATATAGGTAACTACAAACATCTGCAAGAGCTATTTTAAGATGAATCTTGATTTTGCAGCAGAGCCAAGGTTGTGATTACCCTAGATTAAGGTGTGTTGGGGCCTTCCTGCAAGACTGGAGGGGAGGGCTTACCAGGAGTATGTTTGTATAAATGTTAGGAGACCTTTTGGGAAAAAATCTTCCTGAAAACATAAAATGTGTATGTTGGTACAACAACAACAGCTCCCAAGCATTGGCAGGGAGACGGTGATTTTACTCTTTGTGTTTGATGAATTTCTGTAGTGTTATATTTGGCTTTCTTTCTCTTTATTTTTTGTCTATCTATTACAGGTTTGGAGTTTGTGGTTACCATGAGGTTCATATATAACATTTCAAGTACATAGAAGTCTATTTAAATTTGATGGTCACTTAAATTCAACTGCATTCTGAAAAAACACATGCAACAAACTTCTTTCTTTACTCCCTCCTCCACATTGTATATATGCTATCATATTTTACATTTTCTTATTCATAATTTTCCTTATGTCTTATTATGGCCATTTCTTTTCAACTTAAAGAAGTCCCTTTAACATGTAGGGCTGGCTTAGTGGTGATAAATTCCTTTAACTTTTGTTTGGGAAACTCTTTATCCCACCTTCAATTCTGAATGATAACTTTACCAAGTAGAGTATTCTTGGTTGTGGGTGTTTTCCTTTCAGCACTTTGAATATATCATGCCACTTTCTACTGGCCTGCAAAGTTTCTGCCAAAAAATCAGCTGAAAGCCTTATAGGGTTTCCCTTGCATGAGACTTTTTGTTTCTTTCTTGCTGCTTTTAAAATTCTGTATCTTTAACCTTTGACATTCTAATTATTGTGCGTTTTGGTGTAGACCTCCTTGGGTTCATCTTGTTTGGAACTCTCTGTGTTTCCTGAACCTGGATGTCTGTTTCCTTCCCCATTTTAGGGAAGTTTTCAGCTATTATTTCTTTAAATAAGTTCTCTGCCCCTTTTCTCTCTTCTTCTTTTTCTGGGACCCCTTTAATGTGAATGTACAGTTTATATTGTCCAAGATATCCCTTAACCTATCCTCATTTTTAAAATTCTTCTCTTTTTGCTTTTTATTACCCTGTTTTCCAGATTGATGGTATGTTATTCTGCATCCACTAATCTGTTGATTCCCCCTAGTGTATTTTTTATTTCAGTTATTGTATTCTTAAATTCTGATTAGTTCTTTTTAATATTATCTATTTCTTTATTGAAGGTCTCACTGAGTCTTCCACTCTTCTCTCCAGCCCAATATCTTTACAATCTTTACTTTAAATTCTTTTTTAAATTAAATTTAATTTTTGACTTTATTTTATTTCAATTCCGGTATAGTTAAAATACAGGGTTATCATTACTATAAATTCTTTATCAGACACATTGCTTATCTCTGTTTCACTTAGTTCTTTTTCTGAGGTTTTGTCTTCTTCTTTCTTTCTTTTTTTTTTTTTTTAAGATTTTATTTGTTTATTTGAGAGAGAGAGAATGAGAGAGAGAGAACACAAGAGGGGGGAGGGTCAGAGGGAGAAGCAGACTCCCTGCTGAGCAGGGAGCCCGATGTGGGACTCGATCCCGGGACTCCAGGATCATGACCTGAGCCGAAGGCTGTCGCTTAACCAACTGAGCCACCCAGGCACCCTTGTCTTGTTCCTTCTTTTGGAGCATATTCCCCTGTCTCCCCATTTTGTTGACTATCTGTGTTAGTTTCTATGGTTTAGATGAAACAACTACTTCTCCTAAACTTGAAAAGAATGATCTTGTGTGTGGTCATCTACTATGCGGATGCTTGACTGTGTGTTCTTGGTGACTTTCACTGGCTGGCTAGAGCTGTGGGTGGTGTGGGCTGGGAGTCCCAGAACTTTCCACACAGTGGGCACCCTGGCAAGACAGCTAAGGCTAAAGTGGGTGCAAGCCACGGTGTCCCAAAGTTCTACACACAGAAGATGCCCTGGCAGGGCAGCTGGAGTTGTGGCTGGTGTGGGCCAGGAGGTCCCTGGCTCTCTGTGCAGAGGGTACCCTGGCAGCACAGCTGAAGCTAAAGTGTGCAAGCCAGGAAGACCCAGGGCTCTATGCACAGAGGGCACCTTGACAGGATAGCTGAAACTGACGTGGATGTAAACTGGGGTGTTCCAGGACTCTCTGTACAGAAGGTTCCCTGGAGGGGTGGCTGAAGCTGAGGCACAGTATAGGCTAGGAGGTCCTGGGGCACTCTGTGCATGGGGTGCCCTGGCAGGACAGCTAAAGCTAAAGTGGCTGCCGGCCAGTGTGGTCCTGGGCTGAAGCTGGATTGGGTGGAAGCCAGAGTGTCCCAGGGTGCTCAGTGCAGGGAGTGTCCTGGCCAGGTGAATGGAGATAAGGCCAGTGTAGGTGGGAGTGTTCTAGGGTGCTCTGCATAGGAGGCACCCTGGCAGGGTGGCTGGGTCTGAAGCAGAAATCAGCCGAGAAATCCAAGAGTGCTCTGCACCGAGAGTGCCCTAGCATGCTGACTGAAGCCAATGTGGTGTGGGCCTGGAGTGTTCCAGGCTGCTTTGTGCCTCTGTCATCTTGGCATGAAGGTTGGAACTGTAGTGAGCGCTAACTAGTGTGCACCACCACCCTGTGGCTGCCTTGGTGGGACGGTTGGGGCTGGTGTGGGCTAGGGGCCTGGGCTCACTGAGGTGGCAGGCCAGTTAGGGCACCCAGACTGTGTACTAGTCTGTGCTTTCAAGGGGGAAGGGGAGTGTAGACCCTGTTTGTCAGCCCCTCCCACCCAGAGAGCTTTCCATTTGATGAAGTTCTAGAGCTGGCTTTTTTATATCCTAGTTGCTCTTTTAATTTTGGCTTTTTTTCTGTGTACGAAGACAGAGGAATCTGTTCCCAGTTCTCAGTACTATCCCTCCCCACTGCAGTTAACAGCATCATTGGGGGCCTCTTCATTACCATGTCCCCAGCTCTCTTGCTGTTCTCTTTTGCTGTTCTATCTTTTGTTGTGCAGAAGCTGTTCAGTCAGCCCTCAGTTCTTCAGGAGAAGTTGTTCTATAAATAGGGGTAATTTGGAATGTTCTAAGGAGGAGGTGAGTTCGGAGTGATTCTAAGCACCATAGGCTGATCATCCTTAGTTATTGCCTAGATGGATTGGCTTGACTTTTAGTGTGGAGGAAGAAGAAAAGACAGAGGGATACAAATGAAGGGGAAGGAGAGGATTACCAATGCAACTGAAAGTCTTTCTCCAAAATTCTAAGTGATACTGAAGGCCTAGATATTCACTCTTCTTAAACCTGTAGGAAGAAACATTTGTATCTCTTTCCTCAATTTCTGTCTCAGTATATAGTGGGCTTGAGGGTTGAATGAACTTTTGCTCCTCACACCCCTTAGGGAGTGCAGAGTGAGGGGAGATGGAGGAGTTAATCCTATGTGGAGAATTTGCTCACTGGGACATATCTACTAGTGAGCAGGATGCTTACATGTGATATACCTTCTCCAAGCTTTTCCTTCCTGGCCTTTTTGTCTCCATGCACTTAGCCTGGGAAGAGCCCACAGCCCATATTCTGAAGAAGGTACTATGAACTAGACCAGACACAAAAGGTGGGTCTCGATTTAGGATTATCAGGATGATTTCCTTAAATAGTCCACAGTTACAATGACTTTGCTTTACAACGGTCTCATTTAGCAAGCAGTGGAAAATATACACATGAGATAAGGACACCTGGGGGTGCACATGAAGGCAGCTCCCTGCTGCCTCCTCAATTCTCATGGAAGCACACCAGAAGCTATGTCTCTGTAGCCTGTGAGGAATGAAGAATCCTCTAGACCAGAAGAACACACAAGGTGGGAGGAAGATGGGCAAGTCAAATTACCTAAAAATGAATGCCTTGATGTCCTATACACGCATACATTCTCAGTTTATTGCATGCTATATCTTTGGGGCAAGGCTTCCATGAAGCAGTATTTGTGGTTGGCTTCCCTTCCCTCTATCTGTTCTGTGTTTAACTGGGTGTATAAGGTAGGACTGTTTGTGTAAGTGATATGGAGTGAGGTTTGTGTGCATGTGTGAGCTTGTAGGCTCTAAGATCTAGGGTTAGAATGAGAGGCAGGAGGCTCTGCTTTGCCTTCCTAACTATGCTTTCCGTTGGTGCAGGATTTCATCCAAAATTTGTATTCCCATACAAATAAACCAGTACCTTATTTCTTATTTGTCTTGTGTGTGTTGTGGCATTCTGAACTACTAACTAGGTGTATTTAGTGGTGAGTAACAAAGATGAGGCTGTTTTTTTATGCACTACAGCAGAGAATACAGAATGCAGCTGCCCCATTGAGGACACTGGGCAATCAGCAGGGGAGGGCACCAGCCATATTGGAAATTTGGCAGCTCCAGCAAAACACAACATGAGCACAGCATGACTTCAGGCGACATTGATAAAAAATGTCATCAGAGGCAGCATCAGTGAAATTGCACATTCACTAGGCCTCACAAAGATTGGAGGCTTGCTGATAGTGCCGCACAGAGCCAGAGCTAAAGCCAGAGCAAAAGAGGAAATTGGTAGCTGAGAGGCCTTGCTTTTCAATACCAGTGGGGCATCTCTAGGGGACATGCAGGAATTCTTAGGGGAGGCTTTTAAGAGGATCTGGAAGATATTAAATAATAGACAAGGGAAGAATTAGAAACTACTGTGTTTCTATAAATGTGACTCTGTCATTCCCTAACTGGTAGGGCTTGGTGAAACACAGGTGCTAAGGAGTTTGAACAGGTGTTTGGCATACCTTCTTCCTAATTCTAGTCATACCTAATCTGATAGCCAACTCAGGTGCTTAAAATAAACTGATTGATTTCATGATCTTAAATCTTTTATTTTGTTTTCATTGTTGTTGACTGTGAATGGGGACCTTTTACATCTATTTTTGGCATTTTCACAGCTTCTGCATTACTGATTCTTGAATCTATCAATTAAAATGATATTGGTCTATGTCCTGTGTACATGTGACAGGAGAGGATGATGGGCAATGAATATGTATACAGAGGAAAGTGATAAAGGGACAAATGGAGGAAGATGTAGCAATAATGCAGGAATATCAAGTTTTTGCCTTTTTTTTTTTTTGAGAGAGAGTATGTGTGGGAGCAGGGTGGGAGGGGCAGAGGGAGAGGGAGAGAATGACTCTTAAGCAGACTCAACACCCAGGGTGGGGCCTGCCATAGGGCTCTATCTCACAACTCTGATACCCTGATATCATGACCTGAGCCGAGATCAAGAGTCAGATGCTTAACTGACTGAGCCACCCAGGCACCTGAGGAATATCAAATTTTAATCCACATTACATTCTAAACCTCACGAAGATTACTTTTTGATTAATACTTCCAATTTGAATTCCTAGCACAGTATGTGAGCTATAATAGAAAATCAGTATATTTTGATGGATAAATATTTATTACATTTGTATATTATTATCTAAAAGAAACAGTCCACAAGAAGTTGTACTTTGGAGAAGGACTGAGAGATAGGAAGTAGAATGATGAAAAAGCAGAGGAAAATTAAAGACAAAGGATTTTGAAGAGGGAGAGTGACATGAATCTGTCCCATTAACCTCTAAAGCCACCATCAGTTTAGCTGTTTTTCTTGGGTTTCTTGGGTTTCAAAGAGTTTAGCTCTTTGTACAACATTGCCTCTTCAAACAGTAAGGAACAGTGCATGTATTTTCTGGTGATGTTTGTTGAAGAAAAGTAATTCAAGGCATAAGACAAAACAGACTCTTGGCTGCATATGAACAATTTGTTCCAAAGAATCAGATTTAAATGTTATTTTAGTGATAAAATGAAGGCATTTTCAAGATCTGCCTTACTGAGACCCTGGCCTCTTATGCTAACTCACATCCCTGCATCAAGAAAATATAGCCTTGTGTCCTTTGAAAAGGTCATCTGAACTGGGGTGAGGGAGGAGGGGTGGGAAGTGCTGAAATGGCACCTACCCACTGTTGTCCCCATGTGGTCACATCAGAATAGCAGAGAACTGTCAACAGGTGCCCTCAGAGGCATGTAAGGGTTCTGAATATTAAAACCAAAAAGACATCCAGAGCTATAGGCAGCCTGATATATATCCTCAAAGTGAAAGCTGGGTAGTTCTTTTTCTTCCTTAAATATAGATCTTTGCTATAAAATAAAATGCCACAATCAGTCTTTGGATTTCACTGCTACAACTTGTTCAGTTCTTTTAAATTAAATTGTGGTTAAATTTCCAAACAAAAAATGAAATGAAAGTAAAATATTGATGAGGAGAAGAAGTTGTGAATCTCCCTGTCCTTCTGACCCAATGTTGATAACAATGACAGTGCACTTTCAAGAAATAATAAGGGGTTTTTGTCAATCTCAATACACTCAAAAGACATCTTGTGGTTATTTGTGATGTGTTTCACAAATTTTACACAAATTCTTGCCATAGGAGTTTTTTCCTTTGAGAGTATTTTATGAAACTGCTGTAGTAGAGTTATGTTTATCTTCTTGAATTATTTCATTGATGGTTTCCTGCTCTCCATTCTTTCTAAACTTTTTTTTTCTGGACCTGTTGGATGGATTGATCCTTTAATTTCTTCTCTTTTCTCCCTTATTTTCTATTTCTTCATTTTTTTCTCACTCTCTCTCTCACATATTATATATCCCTGACCTTCTCTCGACTTCTTTATTTCTGCTGTCATGTTTTACATCTCTATGCCTTCTTATTCCTGGAATGGTCCTTTTTTTTTTTTTTTTATAGCATCCTTCTTATTACATGAGTGCAGTGTATTCCATTAGTTCTCTGAGTATATTGGTGTGTGTTTATGTGAGAAGTTTCTTCACCCAACAGTCTTGTTTTCCTCCAATTTGTTTCCTATTTGTTTTAGTCCTTATCTTTTGGATTAGAACCCTTCTTTCAGATGGCTGGAAGTCCTTGTTTGCCAGCTCTTATTTAAGACTCAAGGACGAAAAAGCTGATTTAGAAGCTCTGAGAGCTTTTGTAGAGGGTGTCAACTGTGAATTGCAATAGAGGAGAGCAGGTTGGAATTTTTTTTTTAAGATTTTATTTATTTATTTGTCAGACAGAGAGCAAGCGAGCACAAACAGGGTAGTGGCACACAGAAGGAGAAGCAGGCTCCCTGCTGAGCAGGGAAACCGATGCAGGACTCAATACCAGGACCCTGGGATCATGACCTGAGCCAAAGGCAGATGCTGAACCAACTGAGCCACCCAGGTATCCCAGGTTGGAATTTTATTGGGAGGTCCATCATATAAATATCCTTGGTCTCTCCTCTGGGCTGTTCAGATTCCATAGACAAAATTCTTCATTTTCCATCCTGAGAGCCTGGTGGGAAAGAGGCTTTTTTTTTTTTTTCCTTCACTCAGCATAATTCTCTTGAGTTCCACCAAAGTTGTTATGTATATCAATAGGTAATATAAATGGAATCATACAGCAGGTAACCTTTTGAAATTGGCTTTTTTCACTCAGCATAATTCCTTTGAGCTCCACCAAAGTGGTTGCATGTATCAATAGCCCATTCATGTTTATTACTGGCTGGTATTCTGTGGAGTGGATGTAATGCAGTTTGTTTATCCACTCACTCACTGAAACTCATTTGGGTTATTTCCATCTTTTAGCTACTATGAATAAAGCTGCTATGAACTCTAATGTATTGGTTTTTGTATGAACATAAGTTTTTTTTTTTCCTGGGAATATCCAGGAACAGGATAGCTGGGTACTATGTTTAGTTTCAGAAGAACCTGCCAAGCCATTTTCCAGAGTGCGGTGCCATTTTGCATTCCCACCAGAAACGCATGAGTGATCCAGTTTCTCTGTATATCCTCCAGCATTAGATATTTATTCACTTTTTTAAGGTTGTCTGTCTTCTTATTATTGAGTTTTGAGTGTTTTTTTTTTTTTAATATTCTGGGTACAAGATCTTTATCAGATTTGTTTTGTAAATAGTTTCTCCCAGTCCATGGCTTGTCTTTTCACTCTCTTAGTAATATCTTTTATAGAGCAAAAGTTTTTGATTTTGATGAAGCCTGATTTATCAGTGTTTTCACTTATTGATTGTACTTTTGGTGTCTTCTCTATGAATGATTAGCTTAATTCATGGTCACAATGATTTTATCCTCTTTTCTTTTAGAAGTTTTAGAGCTTTGGGTATTACATGTATGTCTTTGACCCATTTTAAGTCACTTTTTATATAGTACAAAGTATGGATCAGAGTTTCTTCTACAAGTGTGAATATTGAACTGCTTCAGCACCATATGTTGAAAGGCTATTCTTTCTACATGGATTTGCCTTGCATTTGGTCAGGAATCAATTGGTCATAGTTGTGAGGGTCTAAAGACTGTTTATTGTGCTCTGTTGTCTATATATGCTTTTGTAAATGGCACAGCTTTATATTAGGACTTGAAATCAGGTGGTGTGAATCTCTCAACTTTATGCTTCTTTTTTTTTAAAAAGATTTTATTTATTTATTTGACAGGAGACACAGCGAGAGAGGGAACACAAGCAGGGGGAGTGGGAGAGAGAGAAGCAGTCTCCCCACAGAGCAGGGAGCCTGACACAGGGCTTGATCCCAGGACCCTGGGATCATGACCTGAGCCAAAGGCAGACGCTTAACGACTGAGCCACCCAGGTGCCCCATCAACTTTATGCTTCTTTTAAAAAAATTTCTGTGACTATTCTAGTATTTTACCTTCCCATAAACATTTTAGAATCAGCTTGTTAATATCTACCAAAAATCCTGCTGAGGGGGCGCCTGGGTGGCTCAGATGGTTAAGCGTCTGCCTTGGGCTCAGGTCATGGTCCCGGGGTCCTGGGATCGAGTCCCGCATCGGGCTCCCTGCTCCTTGGGAGCCTGCTTCTCTCTCTCTCTCTCTCTCTGTCTCTCATGGATAAATAAATAAAATCTTTAAAAAAAAAATCCTGCTGAGGTTTTGATTGGGATTATAATGAATTTATAAGCCAATAGGGGAGAACCAACATCTTAACAATATTGAGTCTTCTAATCTATTCCATATTTTTTGCTGCCATCATAAGTGGTTATGCCAATTATCAATTTGTTTTCCATACCCCAAGTAATATTTTTCAGCTCTTAATTCTCAGGGGCTAGGACATTGTCTAGCATAGACTAAGCACTCAGTAAATATTTGTTGACTATTGGCCTTAATGTTAGAAAATTTGGTTCTATTTCCAGCTCTACTCTACTCATTGTGATAATCTTGAGTAAGACAATACTCCTGAGCCTCATTGTGCCCATATGAAAATAATGCAGTGGGTCTAGATAATATGTAAGCATATTTGAGCTGTACTTATCTGCGGTAAGCAAGAGAATTAAGGGGAAAAATAAACTTACAAAAGTTTTTCTTACTCCATTGTTCAACTGAATTGAATACTCTTAGCATTAAATGTTTGAAACTTTATTTTTTTATTGAAGTGTAATTAACATACAGTGTTATAAATGTTTGAAACTTAAAAAATGTGAATTTATTGGGATTAGTGGGTCAAGATGGAAGGAAAAAAAGTCATGGTGATACTTGCTCGTATCCCCCTCCATTTCACAGCCCTGTAGGAGAATAATTTAGCATGTAATACTCTCATAGTCTGGCCATTCTGCAAGTTGGATGTGACTGGCATTGAATGATCCGATAATGATCACCCCTATGTGGTTGACTTGATTATACATGATACTCTTTAAATTAAAAGCAATCAGGTTGGCCTTATGGAATCATGCAAACTAGACAGTTGGGGCAACCAGAGCAATTCCACTTATCTTCTCCCCCACCTCATCCATCAGCAGTAGTGCCTGTTTCATTACCTACTGGTCACTCATTGTCTCAGGTTGTTACAGCAGAAGAAGGGATTTCATTTTCATTGGCTATTTACTCCCAAGACTAGATCAGAGAAGTGGTGTCCTAATTATTAAGGGCTTAAATATTTTATCTTACTTAGGGAGACAACATTTGATAATACTTAATTTTAATCACTCTTGTGGTCAGGTCTTGCTGACCCATATGAAGAGTTATCCCCTTACATTTACTCAAATTATTACATTCTAAATTAAAACTTTTGAGCATAACTCTCACACTATTTCAAAGTGAAGATAATTGCAATCATATTTTTTTAGAAAAATATTTCACAATTGTCACAGTCACCCCTAGTATTCCTTCTTTGCCTCCGCAATTAGCATTGTGTATCTACCACTCAACAGAAACTGTTCTTGCAAAATTTATCTATAGCTCCATTTTGTTTTTCCTTTACTCTTAGACTTGTCTGAGTTACTTAAAGCCTCTGACCACCATTTTTCCTTGGTGTTTTCTCCTGCTCTGGCTTCCATAACACATCTTTATGTTAGTTTTTTTACCTCTCTGGTTGCTTTTTTCTTTCCCCTTTGCAAGTTTTGCCAGACTTGGAGTGGCTTTGCAACTGCGAAGAGGAGGATGCAGTGGTGACCTGGAGGGACTGACAACCAGAAACCAATCGGGGTCAGACAAGGGGCATTCATAGCAGATGTCAGCATGGACAAGTGACAATGAAGACTACCTCAACACCTTGGCACTATGCAGCCCTTGTGGGACAAGGGCACACATGCATTAGAAATGGGAAAGCACCTGGATTGACTGAGGTTAATTTTTCACATCCAGAAGAATGAAAGCTCAAAATAGAAATTAAATTCAGTTGTAGAAATAAAGTTATATCTTGGCAAAACTCAGTTTGTGGCCCAAGATTCAAGTTTACCAACATACAGCACTTTCAAATGGCTTTGTGTTATATATCATTTGACCCTGATAATATTATAAAGAAGACAAATAAATTATAGTTGCTTTACATTCAAAGTTAAATAAGTTTCCCAATGTCCATGCAGTCCAACAGCAATAAGGCAAGAATTGGATTTCAGGGCTTCTGCTCCATAATGCCATGTTCTTTTCACATAACTGGGGTTAACTGGCTATTTAATAGTTTCAGAAAAAAAAATCTAATGATCCATCATCAGTGAGACTAATGCCAAGTCAGATCCAGAAGGAAAGAAGTGCTATTCTGTAGCAATAGAAACTATTTTATGTGAAATACTTGTAAGTCAAACTAGTTGATACAGCCATCAATAGAGCTGATTGTGATGCAATATAAACTGAGCCATTCTACTTTGTCATTTTAGTGTCTAATAATGATTGCTGCAGACTTCAAAGTAGAGGAATAGCATTTTAGAGTTGGATTTAACCTCTTATGAAGTCCTTTCATTTTACAGGTAGGAGAACAGAGATCTGGAAAGGTTATATATAGCTAGTTAGTAATGGAAACAGAGTGAGGCCCCAGGTTTTAAGATGGTGCATTTTCCCTTACACCATCTTACCTTTGGGAAAACTAAAATGGTGGAATTGTTACTATTTTGGCTGAGCTGTAGAAGCTGAAGAAGTGGTAGGCCATTCAAAGAAAGTCATATTTACTTTGTTCTATGCTTTCTAGGCTAGATGTTCCTCCCTGCCCATTATCAGAGTATTTCAGTAAGCCTGTTAGAGGGCATTTGTGTTATCAAGGTAATAAGCTTTCCTTGGAAAATATGAATATTTTTAGCTTTGAAGGTAGGGCTTATTTCAGAGTCTATTTGTCTAGGGTGTGGTGGGTGGTAAATATATCTTTAGTCCATTAACTTCTATCTTTCATCATCATTTTCAAATAGTTCTCTTTAAAAGACTTGAAAGTCAGACAATTTTTGCCAGCCCTTTACGACATCCAGGTCTTAGACCAATGTATTATTCTACTGTGGGATGGTTATCTAAATTGCCGTACTTTCTATTTGCTTATTACTCAATTTTTTTCCTTTTCCTTGTGCTTTTCATTACTTTTTATCTCAACTTCAATTACATCTTTCCTGTTTTTCTAATCACCACAAATTGGATAGTAAGTATACTTTGTTCCAAAAATACTGTCTTAATTCATCAACCATGTGGTCAATTAATTAGCCTAAATTCTTGAACACCTGTCAAGTCTTGCTGAGTTGGCAGGTTCTTTTCCTTCCTTATTTTCATTTTATGCTTTCTCTTTTTGACTAGTCATTTGGTTAAGCTCCAGTGTTGAATAATGTGGTTTTGCTCCAGGTTAGAATGTTTTAAAATTGAAATCTGACCCTATAGTCTCTTTCTGTGTCATATGAAAACATATTTAACCACATCTAGTCTGTCTTTACCTAACCTACATAATTTCCTGAGACTCAGTGTCAATTTTTGAAGTGTTGTTAGGGAGTTGGATTCTGGCTGTTATTGCTGAAGTCCAGGCACTTACTTATCAGCCTTAAATGAGGCTACTGCATTAGCCTCCTAACTGGTCTCAAGTTTTTTTTATGTGTAAGGATCATATATATCCTTAGCTCTTCAAGTTTCTTTTACTCTAGCCACACGGAGACACTTGATGGTCACCAAGTATGTCTCAGTGTCTTCCTTTACTCATTCTATCTAAATGAAATGCTCGTATCTTTTTCTACCCATTGAACATTAGATGCCCACCCACTTAACAAGGCTCAGATGAAAGGTCACCTCCTCTATGTAATTTTGCTAACTCCTGCTATCTTAGATTGGTTTCTAAGAAGCAGAGCCTGAGGCAAGGATTCAGGTGCATTTGATTTATGGTGGAATTGCTCTTAGGAGGAACCTGTAAGTGAATGAGGAAAACAGGACAGCAAAAGACAAAGAGCAAGATTGTTACCTTAGGAAAAGTTTGCCTTGGCCTAATCCACTGGTGGTGGGGTAGGTGCCCCTTAAACATTAACCATACCACAAAGTTTTCCCTTCATGAGATGGGGGGCCAGTCTTTTGTACCCCCATATTGATTAGTCATTAAATATAGGCTATTTTGGGAGTTAGTATATATTTCTAGTCATGTGGCTGCCATCAACAGAGGGTAATTTTCTTGAACAAGGGGCAGTTGTGAGCTCTTAATAGCCAGCACTCTCAGCACCCAGGACCCAGTAAATATGATATGGAGGGGCCCCAACAGCATCTAAAACATGTACTAAATTAGAATTTTTCACCCCTCTGTGCTTTTACTTTATATAACTGTAGTTTATGTATCTCTGATTTCAACTATCTCATTTTTCTTTTTAATCTTTGGAAAATTAGAAATATTCAAAGTCACCTAGAATAGTTTATTCTTATGTTAATATAGCATCCAATGGTTTCAACAGTAAAATTATAGCTCACATTAAACAAATACCTTTGATTGAGTGTTCCAGTTTGTAATGTGACTATGAATAAAAGCCAGGGTTTTAAGGTTTATGACACTTGGGTTAAGGATATAAGCAAACAACTCATAAAAAATAATAGAAATAGCCTATAAGCATATAAAAAATCATTAGCTTCATGAATAATCATAATAATACAATAAAAATTAAGATACAAAAAACACTCATAAAATTGGCAACTATTACAAAGTATTCTAGTACTTAGCGTTGGTATGGTCGGTATGATGTGGGTGAATAGATACTCTTATACATTGTTTATGGGAGTATACATTGGTATAGTCTTTTTTTTTTTTTTTTTGGAGGAGGGGATGTCAACCTAGCAATGTGTATCCAAAGTACACGACCTTTGGGACGCCTGGGTGACTCCATTGGTTAAGTGGCTGCCTTCAGCTCAGGTCGTGATCCCAGGGTCCTGGGATTGAGTCCTGCATCAGGCTCGTTGCTCAGCAGGGAGCCTGCTTCTCCCTCTGCCTGCTGCTCCCCCCTGCTGTGCTCTCTCTCTGACAAATAAATAAATAAAAATCTTAAACAAAACAAAACAAAGTACATGGCCTTTGATAAGGAAGTTTACATTTTGGAGTTCAACCTAGAGAAATGATTGAAAGGTACCCCCCCCAAAAAGATTTAATGAATAACATTTTTATTTCAGTCCACTCATAATAGTGAAAATTTGTAAACAGTATGTCTAAAAATCAGTGATTGGTTAAATAATTTTGAAGAATTTAGCCTTTGAAATGATATAACTATGTTTATTGACATAGAAAGATACTCATAATACATTGTTTAAAAAGCAGGTTATTAACAATAGATAATTGCCTTCTATCATTTAGGTATGATTCCCTGGCACTACAGCAGAACAAGAGATTGGATAAAGGAAGAATAAGAATATGTACCTTACAGCAGCTATGTTACATTTGCCAATTACTTAGCTTCTCTGAGAATTAATGTTATCAACTGCAAAACAATAGTAGAAATAATACTATTTACTTGGCAGAAATGTAAGAATTGGAGAAAATGTATTTAAAATGCCTAGCATAATACCTGATGCTTAGCAAACTTTTAGGAAATGCTAACAGCCATCATTACCATTACCACCACTATCACCAATTCTGCCAGTATCAATCAAGAAGGAGGCACACCTGCAGGTAGAGCAATTTCAAGGTGATTGTGGGATGAGGACTACTTGACACATACACATTTTTATACATTGGATATCAGGCTAAATCGAAGACTCCTATCTACCAGGAATATTCCTGGTAGAAGAGGTCTTTGAAATCATCTTGCTAACCCTCTCAAATTATGAATGAGACTCAGAAAGTTTAGAGGATTTCTGTAATATCCCTCATTGTCAGAGCTAGCAGATTCCCATCTGCAGTCTCTCTGCTATGAAAAGAAGTGCCTCAACAGAAAAAAAGAAGCTCTCAAAGATGCACACTGAGAGGTACTCAGGGCACTGGGACCCTTTCTCTATACAATTCCTGAACTCTTTTGTTCCATGCACAATTGAATGTTTATTGTTTTCATTTGTCTGAGACTTCTCCCATCTCTTCTTATTCTTTGGTGAATTCCTCCTTTCACTGTGATCCTGGAAGGACCAGCAGTAATACTATCCTGCACCTCCTGGCCACAAAGTGTTGGGGTTTTACTAAGTCTGGCCATCCATGGCACACCATCTCCCTTGTCATAGCTCTAAGGCACATGAACTAAGCCAGGCCATTAAGAATTCTTCTATGAATTTTTAATTTATTGATAGAAGAGAGAAGCTCCATCTTTCCTTTGTGAATGCTAAGTTCAGATGCTATATGCCTGCATTTGTCTGTGGTCATGTTCTCCTCTTACTCTACCAAAAGGAGAAGATCCAGATATGGTTGAATAGGATGAGTGAGACACACGGAGAAACAGATCCAAGAAATGGTGAAAGGAAGTCTAGATAGTACCATATGAATTGATGACACCTCTAAGTCTAGTTACAATGAATGTTTTTCCCAGTTGCATGGACCAAGTGCTGGCTCTCGCTCCCTTTCTCTTATCTTTTTCTCTTTCTCTCCTTCTCTCTCTGTTCTAAAATTACATTGAGTTGAAGTTTTACCATTTGAAAGCAACAAATCTGTTCAACACAGCACGTTGCTTATTCTGGTCTTCAGTAACTGCCTTCTGTATTTTTAGGATATCACACCCATTCCCTTCTCTATCCTCAGTTATTAGCCAGAACGCAGGAGGCATCCTGCATCCCTGGATTTCCTTCTGGCTTTGTCTTTCAGCTGCTCATGTTATGGTGAGATGAGCTATTTGGAGGTCAGACTAAAAATCTGTCAGAGGAGCTTTCTCTGATTTCCATCTTTTCCTCATGAGTAGAAGTAGAGATTTTAGAGGTGAGTGAATGTAGCCCTGTCATTTTACTAATGAGAAATCAATGTTTTGGAAGCATTTCCTAAGGTGAAAGGTAGAGTTTGACTCAAGTATCACCAAATTTATGGTTCAGGGTTATTTCCTTCACTGTAGCCTGTCTCTCCAATCTCACTGGGGTCATCTTCCTCTCCTGGAAACTTGAAAAAGATCCTCTGCTGTCTTGGTTCTAGTGAATGAGAGGAGAGTTCACACCATGTTTGGAAAATGGACCAATCCCTCTATGGTCATACATTTAACCTAGTTGCATGAACTCTATATTCTGTAAGATTAATGTGAATGAGTGTGGGGTCTTTCACAAAGTCTATTTTACTTTCCTATATCAGTTTATCCAAAAATACTTAAAGATAGAATATTCTATGTCTTTTTTGATTCCAAAACCAACCATCTTCATCAACTTCTGAATGGCTTTTACTTCCTGAATATTTCTGGTTTCATTTCTTTTTCTTTTTCTTTTAAGATTTTATTTATTTATTTGTCAGAGAGAGAGAGAGCACAAGCAGAGGGAGTGGCAGGCAGAAGGAGAAGCAGACTCCTGCTGACAAGGAGTCCAACATGGGACTTGATCCCAGGACACTGACATCATGACCTGAGCCGAAGATAGATGCTTAACTGACTGAGCCACCCAGGCATCCCTCTGGTTTCATTTCTAACATAAACATTAATATTGTGTTTAAGCTTTATTCCCCTGCAAGGGGCTGGCTTGTCATCAACAACCAATAAGACATATTACAAGCCTGAAAAATGCATTTTAAAAATAACTAAGTTAATTTGTTAACAGTATTAAAGGATTTCAAATTCACCACAAAATCTTTGTTAGGAACCAAATGGGGGTGGGCCTGACTCTTTTTTTTTTTCCATTAATTTTTTTATTAAGGTATAATTGACATATGAAATTATATTAGTTTTGGGTATGCAACATGAGTCTATATTTCTATACACTGTGAAATGATCACCACAATGAGGTAAGTTTCTTCCTGCCACCTTATAAAGTTACATAATATGCAATACAATGTTATTGACAACAGTCACCATGTTGTACATCACATCCCTATGACTTATTTTATGATTGAAAGTTTGTATCTCCTACCGCCTTCCATTTTCCAACTCCTCAAACCCCTCCCCTCTCCAATAACTGTCAAATTTGTTCTCTGCATTCATGAATTTGGTTTTCTTTTTTATTTTTTAGATTCCACATGTACATGAGATCATATAGTATTTGTTTTTCCTCTAACTTATTTTACTCAGTATAATATTCTTTTTTTTGAGAGAGAGAGAGAGAGCATGCAAGAATTGGGAGAGAGGGGCAAAGAGAGAGGGAGAAGAAGAGAATCTCCAGCAGACTCCCTGCTGAGCACGGAGCCCCACATGGGGCATGATCTGACAACCCTGAGATCATGACCCAAGTGGAAATCAAGAGTCGGATGCTTAATCAACTGAGCCACCCAGGCACCCCTACTCAGCATAATATTCTCAAGGTCCATCCATGTTATCACAAGTGGCAAGGTTTCATTCTTTTTTATGGTTGAATAATACTCTAGTGTGTGTGTGTGTGTGTGTGTACCCCACATCTTTATCCATTCATCCATCAATAGACCCTTAGGTTGTTTCCATATCTTGGCTATTGTGAATAATGCTGCAGTGAAGATAAAGGTGCATATATCTTTTCAATTAGTGTTTTCAATTTCTTCAGATAAATACCCAGAAGTGGATTTCCTAGATCATATGGTAGTTCTGCTTTTGTTTTTTTTTGAGAAGCCACCATACTGTTTTCCATAGTAGCTGTAGCAATTTACAATCCCATCAACAATGTATGAGGGTTACCTTTTCTCCATATCATTGCCAACCCTTGTTATTTCTTGTCTTTTTGATACTAGTCATTCAGACTGGTGTGGAGGCTAGAAATGGAAGAGTCAATTTTAGAGTCAGAGAAAGAACGGATTGGCCATTGCTGGCTCTGAAGATGGAAGGAGGTGACTTTTAGAAGCTGGAAAAGCCAAGAAAATGATTCCTCCCTAGATCCTCCAAAAGGAACATAGTCCTGTTGATACTTTGATTTTAACCCAGAGAAAACCTGTTTGCACCTCTTGCTGCCAGAATTGTAAAACACATAATAAATATGTGTTGTTTTAAGCCACCAAGTTTGTAGTAATTTGTTACAGCAGCCATAAGATACTAATACAGTGTTTTACAAAATCATATGACCATAGAATACCTAATATCTCCTAGATCTTGTATCCAAACTTGGGACAAAATTTGGGGAGAATGATAGTCTCAGCCCTTCTTCATTCTCTAAATTAGCCCTATCCAATAGAGCTTTCTGCACTGATGGACGTGGTTTATATCTGTGCTATGGTAACCACTAGCTATAGGTAGTTACTGAGCACCTGCATTGTGGTTGGTGCAACTGAGAAAGTGAAATTTAAATTTTATTTTATCTTAAGTAATTTAAATTTAAATACCTACATGTAACTACTGGCTAATGTATTAGACAATACAGCTTTAGATCAAAGTTTTCAGATTCAGTTTCCTATAAAGGCCAGTGTATATAAAAATGAGAAGCTTACCAAATATAAATAAGATAACAGTGAAAGATTTATGATGAATAGCACTGACTCTTGGTCTCAGTGTTCCAGAGATTGACAATGGAGTGGAAGAAGGGTGCTCTTCAGAGGGTGT
Organism: Leptonychotes weddellii; assembly: GCF_054177405.1. Lineage (NCBI taxonomy): Eukaryota > Metazoa > Chordata > Mammalia > Carnivora > Phocidae > Leptonychotes > Leptonychotes weddellii. The sequence continues at coordinate 71,209,550 of NC_138369.1, forward strand.
GCCTTGGCTGTAAGGGAGAGAGCTACTCTGTTCCTGCCAGTTATAGCAATGAGGAAACAGATACTTATTATCAGAGGTAATTTTTCAAGAGAAGCTAGGAATTTGGGTTTTTATCTTAACTACTCAGATCCCTCAAGTTTCAGATAAAAGCAAACATACCTATGGGGCACATCAGCCTGTAGACTTTGCAAGAAGTTTTCCTTTATTTTAATTCTGAGGCCCTGGCCTAAGGAAGAGATGTGAATACCAGCTGTTGAGTATTGTTGTACGGACTGGAGCACTGCACAGGGGCATACATATTGTGAGTCATCACTGACATTGCACAAATGAAGGATGCATGCAATTATTCAGATAATTTTTTGGCCAATAGTGGTATTTTGTTCTAAGAAAGTCAGCACATTATGACAATTTTCCAATAGATGGAAATAAATTGCCTTGAAGACAAGAATTTTTTGTTTGTTTTTATATTGCTATATGTGGGGTAGTGGCAACTCTGATAAGGAGAGGTTCAAAGGAGAATATCTAGGACAGCTGCCTATCAGATAAAATTCAGCTTTATGAACCCACTATTTGTAAACTCTGAACTTTTTTTCTTACACATTTATTAAAATAAAAGATCTGGGGGCATCTGGGTGGCTCAGTTGGTAAAGTGTCTGCCTTCGGCTCAGGTCATGATCCCAGGATCCTGGGATCGAGTCCCATGTCAGACTCCCTGCTCAGTGGGGAGTCTGCTTCTCCCTCTCCCTCTGCCCTTTCCCCTGCTTGTGCTCTTTCTTTCTCTCTTTCTCCCTCTCTCTCTCAAATAAATAAATAGAATCTTAAAAAAAAAAAGATCTGAAACTCTCCCAGAAGGTGCCAGACCAACTTATACCAGCTGAGTATTCCTGCTATGTTCTTCTCTCAGAAAGCACTCTCTCAGAGAGCATATCACTGCTCTTCATTGCATTGTCTTATTTATTTGATTTATCTTTATGGTCCCAGTGCCTGCTAACACAGAAACCTCACATAGAATCTGCTCCATAGATTCTTGTTGGAAGAATATTTTTTCTCTTGTATACCCAGTACAGGTATCCCTTTTTCCTTCTAGCTCTACCTGTTTTTTTTTTTCTCAATCAAGTATATATATATACTTCTTCCTTATCCATTCATCTGTCAATAGACACTTGGGCTGCTTCCATAATTTGGCTATTGTAGATAATGCTGCTATAAACACTGGGGTGTGTGTATCCCTTTGAATGAGTATTATTGTATTCTTCATGTAAATACCTAGTAGTGCAATTGCTGGATCATAGAGTAGTTGTATTTTTAACTTTTGAAGAAACTCCATACTGTTTTCCAGAGTGACGGCTCCGGTTTGCATTCCCACCAACAGTGCAAGAGGGTTCCCCTTTTTCCACATCCTTGTCAGCACCCTTCTTTCTTGTGTTTTTAATTTTTGTCATTCTGACTGGTGTGAGGTAATAACTCATTGTAGTTTTGATTTGCAAAACTGATGATTATAAGTGATGTTGAGCATCTTTTCATGTTGGCCCTCTGTATGTCTTCTTTGGAAAAATGTCTATTCATGTGTTCTGCCCATTTTTAATTGGATTAGTTTTATAAGTTCTTTATAGATTCTGGATACAAACACTTTATCAGATATGTGATTTGCAAATACCTTCTCCCATTCTGTAGGTTGCCTTTTAGTTTTGTTGATTATTTCCTTCACTGTGCAGAAGCTTTATATTTTGATGTAGTCCCAATAGTTTATTTTTGCTTTTGTTTCCCTTGCCTCAGGAGACATATCCAGAAAAATGTTTGTTATGGCTGATGTTAGAGACATTCTGCTTGTTCTCTCTTCTAGGATTTTTATGGTTTTAGGTCTCATATTTAAGTCCTTAATCCATTTTGAGTTTATTTTTGTGTATGGAGGACTTTTTTTTTTTTAATTAAAACTTTTGCTTTGACTTACATTTGATTGAGCAAAGTTGGAGATTCAGTAGATAATTACATATGCTCTCCCTTGCTCTTTCTGCTTCAACCTCACTGGCCTTTTTTATTCTCTTGAATTCCTCACATTTCTTCCTGCTCTTTATTTTTCATAGAATGCTCCTTATTATCCTCTTCATCTACTTCACTTCTGCTTGTCCCTCAGTTCTCCTTAGGTGTCACTCCCTTTGGGAAACCATCACTGATTTTCTGACTATCATAACATTACAATGGCCTTCCAAATATGGGATTTCACCCATATGGGAAATACACCTCTCCTTCATATATTTGTCCTGGCTGTGATTTAATATTTCTTTCTGTGATTATTTGATAAATATCTGTCTCTTCTACTAGTCTATATTCTCCAGAGATACAGGGGCTGATTTGGGTTACTTTCATCTGGTGTTTGGCAGTGAGCTTAGTACATGGTATGCATTCAATAAATATTTGTTAGGTGAGTAAATGGATGAATGAAAAATAGGACCAGAGCTGCCATCTTGTGTCCCCACATGTGTGCACCTAACCTCAGCTGGTCCACCTGAGAACTCCTGAGCACCAACACTAGTCCCCCTCGCGGTCTCATTTCTGCTCCAGTACGATAAAAGAAACTATCAGGAACTAGGAGAAACTCACCAAACTGCAAGTACAAGTGCACATTGGTGGGAAAGGAACTGCTCATGGAAAGAAGAAGGTGGTTCATAGAATGGCTACAGCAGATGATAAAAAACTTCAGTTCTCCTTAAAGAAGTTAGGGGTAAACAATATCTCTGGTAATGAAGAAGTGAATATGTTCACAAACCAAGGAATAGTGATCCACTTTACCTAAACCCACCTTTACCTAAATCCTGAAGTTCAGGCATCGCTGGCTGCGAACACTTTCACCATCACAGGCCATGCTGAGACAAAGCAGCTGACAGAAATGCTACGCAGTATCTTAAACCAACTTGGTGCAGACAGTCTGACTAGTTTAAGAAGACTGGCTAAAGCTCTGCCCAAACAATCTGTGGATGGAAAAGCACCCCTTGCTACTGGAAAGGATGATGATGATGAAGTTCCTGATCTTGTGGAGAATTTTGATGAGACTTCCAAGAATGAAGCAAACTGAATTGAGTCAGCTTCTGAAGAAGATAAAACTTGAAGAAGTTACTGGGAGCTGCTCTTTTATATTATGACTGCTTTTCAAGATTTTATTCATGGATCTGATAAAATCTAGATCTCTAATATTTTTAAGCCCAAGCCCCTTGGACACTGCAGCTCTGTTCAGTTTTTGCTTATACACAATTCATTCTTTGCAGCCTTAAGCTGAAGAAGCCTGGGAATAAAGTTTGAAACAAGGTTGATAACATTCTTTGCCTAGAAAAAAAGAAAAAAGAAAAACAGGACCATAGCCCTGCAGTGTCATTATAGTGAATCAACTTAGCCAGGATCTTTGTTTGTTATTATTTAATAATCACAAGGGACAACATAGCAAGTAGGTGCAGACCAGTCAGGCCCAGAAATAGAGACATTCTTTCAGTGGACACTCCAAGGACCATTACAGGTAACTCTCTGGGAGACAAAGGAAAGGGAGAGGCTCACAAAAAGAAAGGTCAATGGCTCTGGTGAAACCAATTGAATTCCTACTCAATCAATTCATATTGCTTGCAAATAAGAAATCTTGCCTTCTGAAGTGTGACAGAAGAAGCTAGGAAATGGCTCTGTCTAGTGGACTCCCTGAACAACACCAGGCAAACCAAATGCAGTGTCCTGCAATGGCCAGAGGTGGTAAAGTGGGGATGCTCTTGGCAGATCAGCAAAACCTCAACATGCAGAAATTCCATTCTTTTGGAGATAAGTCTTCATGAGACCCACTAGATTGCTGGTGTCACAAAACTCCTGCTTTCCAAAGTTTAAAGGGATAACCTAATTCAGTGGGGGCAATTTTACCCCCCAGGGGACATTTGGCAATGTCTAGAGACATTTTTGATGTCACAACTAAGGAAGAGGGTTGCTACTGGCATCTAATGAGTAGAGGACAAGGATGTTGCAGAACTTCCTACACCACACAGGAAAGCCCCCATGACAGAGAATTATCTAACCAAAATTATCTAGTCAGTGTGTCACTATTGAGAAATTCTGGTCTAAATAATGTGACTGAAACTCTCTTGCTTCTTAGGAAAGTTTTGTATTGGAAAAAAAATCTTGTCTTAGAAAATGTTAACTTCATATTTTGAGGTAGTATATAGAACTGCATAGTCCAGGAGAGTAGAAACTAGCTACTGAGCACTTGAAATATGACTAGTCTGAATTGAGATATGCATATGTGAAATACACACTGGGTTTCTTAGTATGAAAAAATATATAATTTCTCATAATAATTTAAAAATATTCTTTACACGTTTAAATTATAATTTTGAAATATTGAATAAAATAAAATAAATCACTAAAATTAATTCCACCTGTTTCATTTTACATTTTTTTCATATGAATTACTAGAAAATTTAAGTTACATATGTGGCTCATCTCATATTTCCATTGGACAGCTCTGGCCTAGAAAAAGAGAAGCTAGTGAATTAGAGATTTTGGACAGAAGATATTCTCATTGGAAAAGAACAAAAACTAAAAGAAATAATATTTCATTTGTTCTTTAATTTCTGCACCCAGGAGACATTTTTTTAAAGTAGGTTCCATGCCCAGTGTGGAGCCCAATATGGGGCTTGAAATAATGACCCTGAGATCAAGCCCTGAGCTGAGATCAACAGTCAGATGCTTAACTGATTGAGCCACCCAGGTGCCCCAAGTAGACATTTTTGAACACATGCTATGTGCTAATTATTTGGCATATTAAAGATCAACATCTCTTCCTTTGTGAAGAAATCATAGTCTATTAAAGAAGTCAGAGAGTTAATAAAAGGGATTGCAGAAAAAATTGTATATTACTGTGTATATATAGAGAAAAGTGTGATTAGCTACCTAGATGAGTCAGGGAACATAAAGAGGTGATGAAGTTTCAATAAGATCTGTCCTTTGGCATCTTTGAATATTATCTGACTATTCCCTGTTCTGGGACTTACCACCTGGAATGTGATCTTTACCTCTCTCTGCTAACTAACACCCTGCCTAACTTGAGCTGAATGACAGAACCCTCATGGGACCACTGTAGCCCAAAGTGATGCCTTGTGATTTTGAACTTCTAAAGGTGTTGATTTGTTTGATCTCAATAGGTACTTCATAATATAGTTCTTCCCAAGGCTCTCTTGTCCTATCTCTTATAAAGTACATGAAATACTGAAACAGAGGTACACAAATATGCTTATTAAATGCAAGAATGACCATTCCAAAGGTCTCATTTAAGTAAGTCCTGCTTATAATTCTTTCTCGGATTGTAGGACAATGCAGTAACACACAGGCTCTGTATTAATTTCTTCACTAAATGATCTAACTGTGCACTCTGTTCACTCTGGCCTTTTGCCCTTCATGTTCCCTTTGCACTTTTCCACACTGCTCTTTGCATGGATAACTTCTTTAGCCTTTAGGTTTCAGTTTCAATACCACTTCCTCTGGTAATTGCTCCTTCTCCTAAAGCACTGTCTCCTGAGAGAGTCCTTCTCACAGTGTACTTTTTTTTTTATTCTTATGTTAATCCCCTACATTACATCATTAGTTTTAAATGTAGTGTTCCATGATTCATTGTTTGTGCATAACACCCAGTGCTCCATGCAGAATGTGCCCTCTGCAATACCCACCACCAGGCTAACCCATCCTCCCACCCCCCTCCCCTCTAGAACCCTCA
>NC_138369.1:71215789-71235470 GCF_054177405.1 Leptonychotes weddellii
TTGTTGGGTCCCTGCTGGAGGAGTAGTGGCCCGACTGTGCCGCGGATCACGGTTTATGGCAACCCCGAGCTGAGAGCCCGCGCCTGGGCTCCGCCTCTGCAGCCGGCTTCCCCGCTCCGATACCTGGGAGCTCTGCCGCACTCAGGCACCCCCGGTCTTTCTGTGACCCCGAGGGTCCTGAGACCACACTGTCCCGGAGGGTTCCACCCCCCGCTTAGCCACCAGAGTGACGTCCCTCAGCGGAGCAGACTTTTAAAAGTTCGGATTTTGTGCTCCATGGTTCTATCACTTGCCAGAAGCAGCCGATGGAGGCCCCTGCCCCGCCGTCTATCCTCCCGAATATCACCTTGGATTCACTTCTCCGCACGTCCTACCTTCCAGAAAGTGGTCGCTTTTCTGATGAGAGAGTTGTTGCTCTTCTTTTCTTCGATCTCCTGTTGAGTTTGTAGGTGCTCAGAATGGTTTGATCCCTATCCAGCTGAATTCCTGAGAGGAGACGAAATCCAGGTCTCCTACTCCTCTGCCATCTTGCTCCACCCCCCCCCACAGTGTACTTTAATGCTGGTTCAGTGTCCCATCTTCATTAGACTGTGAGCTCTAAATGTCTATTTCTATATTTCATTTGCTCACTGTTATGTCCTTAGAATTCAGCCCCAAATGTGACACATAGTATGCCTTAGGTTGGGCTCCCCAGAAGCAGTTACCAGGGTGAGGATTTGTGTGCAGATGATTTTATTAGAAAGGGTTCCCAGGAGAAAGAGAGTTGGTGTTGGGGATGGGGGGGGGGGTGGGGGACAAGACAGGGAAAAAGCAGAAGCCCAGCAAGGGTGTAATTTCAGGTGATGTCCCACTTGATGAGGGAATGAAGTAAGCCTCATCCTGATCCCCATGAAAGCTCTGGAATCTTACATCTCCTATTTTTCTCAGCCCAAGCCAGGAGTTAGCTTTCCACTAGTCAATCATTGGAAATGACCACTCTTGGGGGACATAAACTCTTAGGCCCTTCTGGTTCTCTGCCCTAGGATGGAAAGCAGGCAAAGTGATTCTTATAGCCCACGGAAGTTTTATGAAGAGGGTAGCAAGGGCAGGCCATTCAAAGCAAAAGCACAGATGTTGGAGTAGGGGTGCACAGAAAATGTAAAGGGAATCTGAGAGATCCAGATGGAGCAGAGACAAAGTCTGCTACATAGTAAAAAAAAAAAAAAAAAAAAAAAATCACTGGATGGATAATTTAAAAATCCTCTTTCAGATTGACTGGCAACAACACAATTAATCCAAATCCAAGCAGTTATGTGGATATTTATACTTACTATAATTGACAAAAGTAGCAAATATGGGATTGTGCCTTGCTAATTTTGGAATTGAAGAAATTTGTATATCATTTTATACAGAATGAGTGATCAGCAATTGATTGATCTACCAGATTACAGTTTTAAGAAAAGCTTGGATGAACATATTAATTATGAATCTACAATATGTTTTTGAGGGAGAAGTTAGGATCTTTTAAAAACATTTGTCTAGTAGTTTAGTTGATTTTAAAGAAAGAAGCTACAATGTTCATCTACAGACCTTCTCTTGATACTACAGTTATAGAACTATTTTGTTTGCCAAACCAGTAGCTGAACCCATTATGGTTTAACTTATAGATATGACCAGTGTAGAAAATAACCCAGTATGGCAATACTCATAATTAAGCCAATTGTAAAAAAAAATAAGTAAAGTGACATGGCATCTTACTCTGATCTCAGGGCTAAATAGAAAAACTTCCTGAATGAAATCTTTGATCAGTATTTTAAATTTTATATGGCAATTTTAACGCTTCCCTTGAATTTATGTTATGGTGCTGTACCTGGTAGAGGGATCATTATGCATCATGAAAACAGTTTGGTCTCACTAAGATGCTTCTGATGGAGGTTTACACTCCCAGAGTTTGTCTTTAAACCTGAATGCATAACAAAATATAAATCATATGGTGTTTACTACAGAAAAGAAAGTTGTAAGAGAGTGATCAATGTAGTGGAGATTGTATAATGAATGATTTCAGATCAAGTACATGATTCTTCCTGTAGCAGGAATCTTATTTTTAATACTTTTCACAGATACCAGCACTGTGCATGATTATTTATAGCTGTCCTGACTCTAACTTCTTTTATTTATTTATTTATTTATTTATTTTATAAAACATTGTATTTATCTGACAGAGAGAGAGACAGGAGAGAGGAACACAAGTAGGGGGAAGTGGGAGAGGGAGAAGCAGGCTTCCCACCAAGCAGGCAGCCCGATGCAGGGCTTGATCCCAGAACCGTGGATCATGACCTGAGCCGAAGGCAGCCGCTTAACTGACTGAGCCACCGAGGCGCCCCCTGACTCTAACTTCTCATTTTATTGCTTTACCAAAGTAAACTATTTTTGGAAAATGGAATTTAAAATTGGGATAAATTAAGGAGAAAGTAATTCCATCTGGGAGGAATCACCAACATCACCTCAGATTTTGCCTTTGCCTTTCTACTTCCTTGTTAATGAGCAAATAAACTACTTTATCAGAAGAGTGTTGGGGAACACATATTAATATTTATTCCCTGTTTTCTGCAATGTTCCATTAATATGGTTCTGGAGAAACATAGCCTATAATAAAACAGGAACATTTACTCACTCCAGGTAAAGCTAATGTTATAGTCTTGGGTGACAAAAATATTAAAATTTGTATATTTATAGCAATGAAGTTCTTTAATTAAAAACAAGGAATTATGAAATCAGGTTATATTAAAGAGGAGCAAGTGTACAGAAAAGGAATCAATAGATTTTAAAAGTCAATGAAACAAACTTTAGACTGCATGCAAGTAAAGAATTAGAGAAATGGAAAGGAGTTCTGGGTTATCCACTTTGAAAACAGCAGAGAGAGATGGATATCAAATATTAAATAGCAGTTGAGAGCTATAGAAATTATTGATAACTTTCCATATATGTTACTAAGATTTCTGGAGGAAGAGAAGGGAAAGAATTTTGAAGAAACAAGATTTGAAACCCTAGTGGCAGTAACAAAGGCAGAGTACTCAGGATGGAAGGGCACTGTAAAAAGGGGCTGTAATAAAAACACCTACCCATACTTGGTATTGAAACAGCAGAACACCAAGAGAAAAAGAGATTCTTCTTCTCCTCCCCCTCCCTGTCCCCGTCCCCCTCCCCCTCCTCCTCCCCCCCCTTTCTTCTTTTTCTTCTAGTTTCAGGTATAGTGTTCAATGATTCATCAGTTGCATATAAGAAAAGGAGATTCTTAAAAGCTACCACAGAGAAAGGATAGACTACCTAGAATGTCAATTAATGAGACAGCTGACTTCCATTAACAAGAGATGCCAAAAACAATGATGGAATCTCTTCAAAATAGTGAGGGAAAATATCTGATGACTTACACTTTTATATCCAGCTAGATTATCATGAAAGAGGGAGGAGAACTTAAGATAGACATTTTATACATACAACCCTAGGTTTTCCAGCCATAGTCTCTCGCTGAAAGAAATATTAAATTGTTTTCTTTAACAAGAAGAATGTTAAAACCTGAGGAGAGTGAGATACAAGAAATTAAATATATGAGCACAGAAATTAAATATGAAATTTTGATAGTAGTAATTAACTATTGGATATAAAAACAATGCAGAACAAATATTATGTGTGAATAAAAAGGAAAAGTAATATTCTGGGAAGCAATGACAACAAAGGGCACATTGTTTTGTGGAAAATTAAAGGGTGTTAAGATCAGCATCATTTTCAAAAGGAAGAAAGGAATCTTGAACAGCTTCAAACTTAGGAAAACGAAGAACCAAATTAAGTATGTTAAACAATTTAAGAGTAACCTCCACTTTTCTCCAGCAGAGGGAGAAAAGAAGGAAATATACAAACATTTATTAATATAACAATAAATTAAATTATTTATTATTTAATAATAGATTAAATGGCACAAAACAGAAAGTAGTTGAAAAATAAGATGGTGAAAAGAGAGTAGCTTACAACACAGTACCCACTGATTCCTCTGGTGACAGCCTCAATCCTTCTCAGTTTTGTCTATGAAGGTATAGGAATAAGAACATGTGATTTCACATACCAGCATGTTTTTAATCATCTTGGTAGCTCTTTCTGACTCTGGTCTCTGGGCTAGAAAATGCTCTATGCTCTAGTATCTCTCTATGGTCCTACTCAAAAATGCACTGTCAATCTTTATTCCTCAGTAGAATCTGAAATTAAGACTAAAGGATGTGGTAGAGGTCTCATATTCTCTTTCATCCGCTTTTCTTTTCCATCTCCACCTCTCCCCCTGGGATCTGCAATCAGTTTCCCAGGAAAGCAATGCCAATTAAACATCCCAAGGGAGCATATTCTTTGAACTGCAAATCAGGTCACATGATCCATCTGATAAGTACTGGTTCCTTTGGGAATATGGAATCACGTATTCTTACTAGAGGTGAAAGCAGAGCAATATTGGGCTTATGGTCATCATAAACTGCAGGAAGAAAATAAAAGTATATTAACTTGTTAATATGAGAGAAAGATAAAACATACCTGATTTTCTAGATGATCAATAAATTTGTGAACCTTGAGCAGCCAGTTATCCAGCCCATTGCTCTAGCTACTCTAGAGACATATTTACCCATATGTATGACTTTCATCTCATCATACTATTTGATATCATAAGACTTGATTGAAAAAATTAATATCCTCTTTTCAAACTAGCAAAATTTTAATTTATTACATTTTACTGATTATGAGATTAGTTATATTTTGGCAGACAATATGGATAGAACAGAAAAGATTAATAAACATACTACTTGAGACAACCACTATTAAAATTTTGGAATATTTTTTCTTTCAGTCTTTTATTTAAGTTCTTGAAAAGATGATGGTTCTCACTTTTCTTAAAAAAATTAATCTTTAGTGGGTTTCTGCATCATACTTGGAATCCTCAATGACAAGCATATGGCAAGCACTCAGTGAATGGTTAGAAGGATGGATGGATGGATGGATGGATGGATGGATGGATGGATAGATGCATGGATGCATGCATAAATAAATAAATGGAGTCAGGAATAAGTGAGTAGAATGTGACTGCAGTTCACTGGGGAACAATCATGTATTCAAATTCAGGCATCAATCACAGAGACCCTGGTGCACAAAGGATGAAACAGAATAAATTATGAGAGTGGATTATGGGTGGAGTAATTTAAATGCCAAGAAATAACAGCCCGTTTTACTCTGAAAATGACAGCCACCAATCCCAAATACAGAATTCATACTTTAGGAAAAAAATGGAGTGATTTTCAAATGAGTACTAATGTCATCTATGTCATCTTAATGCACCTCAGCCTATGGAATTAATTACACATGACATATAAGGGAAATGTACCTATAATTAGAGTTTCCCCATTTGGTGGTATTACTGTTCCTTTTACATTATAAAAGGACACCATTGTACATAATATAAAGGATACTTGAATTAAGCTGGGCTTCTCAGATTCTTCTCACTTCCCCCCAGCTTCATTGAGATATAATTAACATATAACATTGTGTAAATTTACTATATTCAACATAATGATTTGAAATATGTATATGTTACATAATTATTACCACAATAAGTTTAGTTAATATATTAGTAACATAATTACTTTTTTTGGTACATGATGTGAGAACTTTTAAGTCTTACTCTCAGCACTTCCAAGTATACAATATAGTATTGTTAACTATAGTCACACTACAGTCACGATAATGTAGTAGTATACATTACATCCCCAGAATTTATTCATCTTATAACTGGAAGTTTGTACCCTTTGACCATCTTTACTCATTTCTACCCCACCCACACTTTCCCAACCCTGGCAACCAACAATCTGTTCTCTGTTTTTATGAGTGTGCTTTTTAGATTCCACATATAAGTGAGATTATGCAGTATTTGTCTTTCTGTTATTTATTTCACTTGGAAAGCCCTCAACTTTCATCCATGTTGTTGCAAATGACAGGATTTCCTTTTTTATGGCTGAATCTATTCCATTTTATACATATAGCATATATTCTTTATTTATGCATCTGTTGATGGACACTTAAGTTGTTTCTGTCTTGGCCATTGTAAATGGTGCAATGAACATGGGGGTGCAGATATTTCTTTGAGATAGTGATTTCATTTCCTCTGAATATATACTCAGAAGTGGGGTTGCTGGATCATATGGTAGTTCTATTTTTAATTTTCTGAGAAAGCTCCATACTGTTTTCCATCGTGGCTGCACCGTTCTCACCCACAGTGCACAAATGTTTCTTTTTCTACACTTCCTTGCCTATACTTGTTATTTTTTGTCTTTTTGATAATAACCATTCTAACCAGTGTAAGGTTATATCTCATTGTGATTTTGATTTGAGGATTTTCCTGATTATGATTAATAATGTTGAGCACCTTTTTATGTACCTGTTGGCCATTTGAATATCTTGTTTGAAAAAAATGTCTACTCAGTTCCTTTGCCCATTTTTAAAACAGATTATTTGTTTTTTTGCTATTGAGTTGCCTAAATTTCTTCTATGAAATGGATATTAATCCCTGATCATATATGTGCTATTTTCTCCCATTACATAAGTTGTCTTTTCATTTTGATGATATATATGTAAATATATATATATATATATATGTATTTTTTTTTTTTTTTGGTATGCAGAACCTTTTTAGTTTGATGTAGTCCCATTTGTATATTTTTGCTTTAGTTATTTGATCTTTTGGTGTCACATCCAAAAAATCATTGTCATAACACATGTAAAGTTGCTTTCCCTATATGTTTTCTACTAGGAGTTTTATTGTTTCAGGTCTTTCAGTAAGTATTTAATCTATTTAAGTTACTGAGAGCTGGACTTTTTTCTCTATTGATTTCTTCTTTGACTCATTGGTTGTTTAGGAATGTGTTATTTAATTTCTATAAATCCATGTATTTGTGAAATTTCCAGCTCTCCTCCTGTTATTGACATTTAGTTTCACACCACTGTAGCCAGAAAATAGATTTGATATAATTTATATCCTTTTGAATATGTTGAAACTTGTTCTGTGGTCTTACATATGATCTATCCTAACAAATGTTCAATAAGCTTAAGAAAAAGGTGTATTCTGTTGCTATTGGATAGAATGTTCGGTATATGTCTCCTAGCTTCAATATGGTCTATAGTATTGTTCAAATCCACTGTTTCCTGATTGGTTCTCTGCCTGGATGATCTATTCATTGTTGAGAGTATGGAATTAAAGTCCTCAACTTTTATTGCATTGCTGTTTATTTCTTTTAGTTCTGTTAGTATTTGCTTTATTTATTTACATGTTTCAATTGTTGGGTATACAAATATTTACAACTGTTATTTTTTTCTTTTTTTGGGGGGGGTTCTGTATTTTTATTTATCTTTTTAGAGAAGGCAGGGAGGAGCAGAGAGAGGGAGAGAGAGAGGGAGAGAGAGAACCTTAAGCAGGCTCTACCCCCAGGGCAGAGCCCATCTCAGGGCTTGATCATGACCCTGTGATCATGACCTGAGCCCGAAATCAAGAGTCAGATGCTCAACCAACCGAGCCACCCAGGCGCCCCAGTCTCTGTATCTTTAAAAATGCCTGTAACAATTCCTTACACCAGCAGGTCCTCAAGAAATGTTGGTACAATGAATGAATCTTGTAGTTAATTTTTAGTGAGGACCTACTATATGCCAGCATGGTTTTAAGTTCCCTCTACATGTAAAATGATTCCACCTTCATATAACCCTAAGAGGTAGATACTATTATCATCCCTGTTTTGAACAAGTGAAAACAAGGGTGGAGGGATTAAGAAATTTGCCAAGTAAGTAGTATAGCACTGGGACAGGTAGGGACAGGCAGCCTGGCTCCATGATATTGAATTGTCTCTTGAGCTAGATGACTCTTAAAACAGTGATCTCATCCTCAAACTGGTCAGAAAATTCAGAAGTTCCAGCTTTTAATCCTTGAGTTGTAACGTGAACAGGTCCTGAAGTTATTGCAGAAGTGACTCCCGAACCTTCCCTCCTACATCACAATTTCCTTGCATGTAGATGTGATCTTTGATAGGGTTGTAGGCAGATCACTGCACTATGTAATCTTTCAGAGCTTAAGAGACCTCAAGGATCACAATTATGTTCACGTGCCCTAGTTCACAAAGTATGTCACCCAGCTGGGAGGGGCAGTTAGTTCTGCTGAGTGTGAAACTACCAGTATTTCTGTTTTCTCCCAGGACACAGGCCTGGCCTGACCAGAACTAAGTGCGTGGAGGTCCAAGAGGGATGGGCACCGTCTGACTTGGCAGGCAGGCTTCTGCTCAAGTCGACACCATTCTCCCGTGGTATTAGTACTTCTCTTGATGAAGACTGTGCCAGTTTTCCAATGGCCCCTCGCCCCTGCCCCACACCTTATAGTTCTCAAGGATTTCCCCTCAAGGCCAGGTGGTGACAGTGCAAGCCTCCCCATTTTCACAAGGATGCTCAGGGAGTTGGTGTAAGACCGCCATTAGAATTGCTGAGCGGCAGGGCACCTGGGTGGCTCACTCAGTTGAGGCTTGGACTGCTGACTTTGCCTCAGGTCATGATCACAGGGTCATGAGATTGATCCCAGGGCCAGGCCCCTGACTCCCCCTGGTCCAAGAGGCTGTTATTTTTTTCTTGATGGATTGATAATTATGTAATGACTTCCTTTGTTCCTCTTGTTCACTTTTAGCTTAAAGTCTGCTTTGTCTGATATAAGTACTCTACTTTCTTTTGATTAACATTTGCTTGAAATATCTTTTTCCATCTCCTTATTTGCAGTCTATGGGTGTCCTTAAAGCTGAAGTGAGTCTCTTGTAGGCAGCACATTGTTGAATCTGTTCTTGTTATCCATTCAGCCATTCTGTCCTTTGATCAAATAATTTAATCCACTTATATTTAAAATAATTATTAATAGGTAAAAACTATCAATTTGTATATCCTTTATTTTTTGCTTCTTCTCTTGCTGTCTTCCTTTGTGATTTAACAACTTCTTATAGCAATATGCTTTGACTCTTTTTTGAGTATCTACAGCAGGTTTGTCCTTTGTGGTTACCATGAGGCTTACATAAAATAGCTTATATTTATAATGTCCCATTTTTTTAGATTTTATTTATTTATTTGACAGAGAGAGAGAGATCACAAGCAGGCAGGCAGAGGGAGAGGGAGAAGCAGACTTCCACTGGCAGGGAGGCTGTTGTGGGGCTCTATCCCAGGACCCTGGGATCATGACCTGAGCTGAAGGCAGATGGTTAACCAACTGAGCCACCCCAGCACCCCCATAATGTCCCATTTTAAACTGATAACAACTTATTCAATAGCATACAGAAAATTTATACTTTTACTTCTCCCCCCCTTTCATATTAGGTTATTGATATTATGGGTTTTTTCTGTCAAATAACAAGTTAATTTAATAACAAATATTATTGTAATAACAAATAATAAATTATGGTAGTTATGGTTAATTTTAATATGTTTGATTTTAACTTTTCAACTGAAGTTGAGGTGACATATATCACTATTACAATATTAGAGAATCTGAGTTTGGCTATATATTTACTATTCTTAATGAGTTTTACACATTCATGTTTTCTGAAGTTAATTAGCAATATTTTATTTCCAATTGAAAATGACCCTTTTGTGTTTCCCTTTAGACAGGTCTAGTGGTGATGAACTCCCTCAGTTTTTGTTTGTTTGGGAAAGTTTTTCTCTTTCTATTCTAAAGGACAGCTTTGCTGGGTATAATATTTTTGATTGGCAGGGTTCCTGCACCCTGCCATATTTTGAATATATCATCCTACTCTTTCCTGGCCGAAAAAATTTCTGTTGAGAAAAATGCTAATAGTCATATGAGGGTTTCCTTGTATGTGACCTGTCCCTTTTCTTTTGCTGCTTTCATAATTCCTTGTCTTTGACTTTTGACAACTTAATTATAATGTATCATAGTGTAGCCCTTTTTGGACTCAAACTCTTTGGGGTCTTTTGGGCCTCCTGAATCCGTGTGTCCATCTCTCTCCTCAATGTTTGGGAAGTTTTCAGCCATTATTACTTTAATAAACTTTTTGTCTCTTTCTCTTTCTCTTCTCCTTTATACTAGATAGTTAGCTAAGGACCTAGAACACTACTGGGAAATCTTAACAAATGTGATTGAATAAACGAGTATCTCTAATATTATGCCATAGACCTCCTTCCTCCCTATTGTTATTTCCATTAGAAATAAAATTATAAGAAGACATGGTTGTCCTCTACATCAATATTTCTGATGACATATATTGCATGTAGGTGATATCACTGTTAAATAAATCAAAATTAAAATTGATCATAAGAAATTAGACTTTGGACCAAAGTGATCCATATGAAATTTAATTTTGAAAACTTATTTTTGGAGTAAAATATCAACAATACAGTACAATACAAAGATGTTTGAGGGTAGTAAATGTAATATTAATAATTCATGTAAAAATTCATGTAAAAAACATGAATTTTATAAGCCATCTGGTTAACACAAACTAATATTATGCTTAGATTGTTGAAAAAGCAAATATGGTTTTAGGAATTAGAAATATATTACTTTAGAAAGTTTACCTAAGACTCATTTCTTTCAACTTAAAGAGAAATATCTGAATTGCTGATGATGTCCAGTCTGAAATGCAAGAATGCCTCCTGAGGCAGTGAGCCATGTGCCACTGATAGTGTTCAAAGCAATCCTGGAAGTTCATCTAAGGATTAAATTCATTTAGTAGGGAGGTTGAACGATGTGGTCTAAATTTCAATTCTAAGGTTCTAAGATTTAAGTGGAAATTCCTTGAACTTCAGTTTATGCAGTTTATGTTATCTGGAGAATGAGAGGGTTTTCAGAGCAATTAAGGTATATCTACATAAACTTTTGTGCAAAAATATTGAACATGTTTAGGCAAGTTTAAAATGAACAAAATCCATGGTTTATCACAACTAAAGATTTTCTAGATTATGCTGTTATTTTAATTTTTATTCTCATTTAATTAATGTACTGTTTTTGGAACTTTATACAGAGTGACATGGAATTTGTCAGAATGACTCATACAGCTTTTTGTTTCAAAAGAGGGAACAAAATTTTTATTTTATTTTTTCTCAAATTTGAGAAATTGGGTTACCTTATACCATTAGACAACTAAGAACCGCAGTTTTCCAGTCCTCAGCTAGATCTTGAAAGGAAAACTAAAACTGAAGACATCAGGCCCTTCTAAAAAGGCTTTTTCAGACTGGCCCCACTAAATAGACCTGGAATTCTTTAGAACAGGAGTTCTCAAAATATGGTCCATGAGCTGCTGCGGTACTCTAGGCCCTTTCAGGAAGTCAGTGAGGTCAAAATTATTTTTGTAATAATATAAGACAATATTTGCCTTTTGGATTGTATTGATATTGTGCTGACAGTACAAAAGCTGTGGCTTATAAAGCTAAGTATAAATCAAGGCAATTCCACCCAACTGTATTAGTAATCATGTATTCTTTTTTTTTTTATTTTAATATTTTTTTTATTTATTTATTTGAGAGAGAGAATGAGATAGAGAGAGCATGAGAGGGGGGAGGGTGAGAGGGAGAAGCAGACTCCCTGCCGAACAGGGAGCCCGATGCGGGACTCGATCCAGGGACTCCAGGATCATGACCTGAGCCGAAGGCAGTCGCTTAACCAACTGAGCCACCCAGGCGCCCCAGTAATCATGTATTCTTAATTGCTATGTACACAAATGTCAGTTTTAGTTAAGAGTGTCCTTTATGAAGCAGTAAAATTGTTAATCTTATTAAATCACCCTAGAGTATACTTTTTAAATATTTGGAGTGATATAATGGGAAGTATGCATAAAGCACTTGTGTGCTTTGAGTTTAAAGCTGTCGACAGATGAATGGGTAAAAATGTGGTGTATATATATATACAATGGAATATTACTCAGCCATAAAAAAATGAAATCTTGCCATTTGCAACAACGTGGATGGAACTAGAGAGGGTATTATGCTAAGTGAAATAAGTCAATCAGAGAAAGACAATTATATGATTTCACTCATATGTGGAATTTAAGAAACAAAACAGAGGATCATAGGGAAGGGAAGGGAAAAATAAAATAAGATGAAATCAGAGAGTGAGGCAAACTGTAAGAAACTCTTAATTCTAGGAAACAAACTGAGGGTTGCTGGAGGGGAGATGGGTGAGGGAATGGGGTAATTGGGTGATTGGCATTAAGAAGGGCATGTGATGTAATGAGCACTGGTCGTTATATACAACTGATGAATCCCTGAACTCTACCTCTAAAATTAATAAT
Source organism: Leptonychotes weddellii (assembly GCF_054177405.1). Taxonomy (NCBI): domain Eukaryota; kingdom Metazoa; phylum Chordata; class Mammalia; order Carnivora; family Phocidae; genus Leptonychotes; species Leptonychotes weddellii. Next base: position 71,228,119 of record NC_138369.1, read on the forward strand.
ACACTGTATATTAATTAATTGAATTAAAATAAAATAAAATTTTTTAAAAAGAAAGAAAAGAAAAAAACAAAAAAAGAAGTTCCATTTTTACTTGAAAAATCTATTAACAGACAAAATATGGTTATTTAGACTTGAGTATTTGCAAACGTTTTCTCAAAAATAAATGAAGTAAGCTGTCACTTAAGTTTTCAAGTGAAAATTAGAATTTTAGAAAACTTGCCTCATGTATGTGATCTTGACATTTTCCAAAAGGCTTTTATGATGAGATCAGTGGTGATATTAACAAATATTATTTTTTGATATTATATAATAAAATGTGTCAACATCTTGAACATCTGCATAGCTCAGTAGACTGGTATCTTCCAAATGACCATAAGGTTACAAGATCACTCATGTTAAAAGATCCATTAAGAGTACAAGAAACACCAACAGAGTTTAATGTCATAGAGTATGCAAAGTTCACTGAGATTGTTTCTGATTCCTTACTGCAACTTCCCTTTCAGTAAGTACCTCTTGTTGAGTTTTGACATAGCATCAAATAAGAAAATCCACAAATATCTGAAAAGGCTATTAAAATATTCCTCTCTTTCCAACTGCATACTTTTGAAAGGGTTAATTTTCTTCATATACTTCAGTCCAAAAAACGCATAGCATTTGACTGAATTCAGAAGCTGATTAAGAATTCAGCCGCGTCCTATGAGGCTGGACATTAAAGGGATGTGCAAAAATGTACATGCTACTCTTCTTCATTTTTTGTTTGTTTTGGGAAATACAGTTATTTTTTCATGAAATATGCTATTTTTGCCAACTAATAAAATGCATTTTTAAATACATTTATAAATATTTCAAATATTTCTATTTTAATTTCTAATACTATAAATATTGATAGTTATAACCCACATAGACAAAAGTTTTGGATATCCCTGATAATTTTAAGTGTAAAAAGTTAAAAATACACTGGGGCTGCAAAAGGACAATTCTATCAGACCTCCTTTTTTAGAATTGACTCAATTTGCCATGACATGCCCTTTCCTTGACTTTGTTCATGGCCTTAAAAAAAGTTGCTAAATTTGAGGTCTTGATCACTGTAAAAGTTTCATTAAGTTTTCTCCAAATCCATGAACTTCACTGCCCTAAGTAAATCCCCTTTGGGAAATTACAGCTTGTGCGATTCAAAGTCCTCTCAGCCTTTCTTGGACATGAAATAGTTCATTTCAGTGGTTGCATTTCCCTATGGTGGGAAATGATCCCTACATCAGACCCCTGCTGTGGGAGCCATTATCAACCTGGAAATGGAAAACAAAGCCAAAAATAGGGTACAAATGTGACCTACCAAGAAAAAAATTACATGAAAACTCAAACTTGAATTATTAAGGGATAGCTGTCTTTAGAAAGACCTAAATTTAAAATGAATACATACAGATCTCCTTTAGTACATATTTTTCTCTGGGCGGGTAAATGCTTGCGTTCTGCTCAATTATTAAGTAGAGAATCTTAAATCTAATGAATAGATGTCATAGTCAATTAATGAGCTATTAAAATAGCTTCATGTTTCTAAAATTATAATGTAAGTCAGGGGGATATTATTTGATTTGCAATAATTAGATTGACAGGCAACTTTCTTTGGAAATCCCTTTACTGAGCAAAATGATCTACATGTAAGAATAGAATACAAACTTTACACAATGTCTTTAGCCATTGACAATGATTTTAAAATGAGGCTGCTCAGAATGGCTTTTCTGGCCATTGAAATGATTTCTCACATATTGGAAATTTCATTAAACTATAAATTATGGAGGAAATGTAATGCCTTTTTCTTGAGAAATTACTTGAATACTCAAATATTATTAATGCTAATGACTGGCTAAAAGTCAAAATAATGAACCAAGTTTTGGCAAAAGTCTATGCTTATGTTTAACATTCTATCAAATTTATTTTTAATTAATTCAGGTACTACATGCTTAGACTTCCTTTTAAGTTATAAGCCCTAACTTTCAATTAAGGAGCTATTATTGTACAGCTACAAAATTAATAACAATAGGTAGCATTGATTGAATGCTTGCTATATATGCAAGGTTCTACTCTAAGCACTTTATATTGTTTTATTTCATCTTTCAACAAACACTATGAAGTTTATACTATTGTTATATTCTTTTTAGATATAAAGAAACAGGTTCTTAAAGGCCCAGAAACACAAAGCAAATAAATTATAGTTATGATTTCAACTCATGTAAAAAATTTAAAATATAACTACCATAAGATCCAGCAATCTCACTTCTCAGTTTATGTCTGTAAGAAATGAAATCACTATCTTGAAGCGATATCTGCATCCCCATGTTTTTTACAACACTATTCACAATAGCCAAGGCATGGAAACAATCCAAGTGTCCATTAATGGATGAACGGATAAAGAAAATGTGGTATATCTTTATATTCAACAGAATATTTAGCCATGAGGGGTGCCTGGGTGGCTCAGTCATTAAGCCTCTGCCTTCGGCTCAGGTCATGATCCCAGGGTCCTGGGATGGAGCCCTGCATCGGGCTCCCTGCTCAGTGGGAAGCCTGCTTCTCCCTCTCCCACTCCCCCTGCTGTGTTCCCTCTCTCGCACTGTCTCTCTCTGTCAAATAAATAAATAAAATATTTAAAAAAAAAAAAGAATATTTAGCCATGAAAAGGAAGGAAATCTTGCCTTTTGCAACAACACGGATGAATTTTGAGGGCATAATGCTAGGTATGATCTCATTTATATATGGAATCTAAAAAAGCTGAATTCATAGAAACAGCAGATTGGTGATTACCAGGGGCTGGGGGTGAGAAATGGGGAGATGTTGGTCAAAGGTTAACAAACTTTCAATCAAAAGATGAATAATTCTAGGGATGTAATGTACAGTATGGTGACTTTAGTTAACAATACTGTAATTATATGCTTGAAAGTTGCTAAGAAAGAAAATCTTAATGTTCTCATCACACACACACAAAAATGTTGATTATGTGTGGTGATGGAGATGTTTACTAACTCTATTGTGGTAATTGTTTTGCAATATATATGTGTACGAAATCATCACATTGTGGACCTTACACTTACACAACCATATATGTCAATTATATTTCAGTAAACCTGCAAAAAATAATGCTATTACAATCATGGGTTTACAAATATCTCTTTGAGACCCTGCGACATTTTTTTTGACATATACCCAAAAGGGGAATTGCTGGATCACATGGCAATTCTTTGTTTAATTTTTTTGAGGAACTGCCATATTTTTTTCACAGTAACTGTACCATTTTACATTCCCACCAGCAATGCGCAAGTGTTCCAGTTTCTCCATATCCTTGCCAACACTTGTTATTTTCTGTTTTATTTTGTTTTTAGAATAGCCATCTAACAGATGTGAAGCAGTTTAATATTGTGGGTTTGATATATATTTCTCTAATGATTAGTGATATTGAGCATCATTTTCTATGCTTATTGGCCATTTGTGTGTCTTTTTTAGAGAGTGTCCCTTCAAGACCTTTCCCATTGTTGCACTGAGTTCTTTGGTTTTTATTGTTGTTGAGTTGTAGTTCTTTATATATTCTCTGTTACTTCCCCAACTTTACATCTGTTTTCCCTTTCTGATTGCTTTCCCTATAGGTTTTGGTTTCCAGAACAAGACATTGAAACAATAGCCTTAAAAACACTGCATAACCAGCTCCATGATTGTGTAAGATCAAATCCTATAATATGCTCTTATTATGTATGTCTCTTAGGAGGTCTGCTTCTCTGATTATACCCTGACTACTATTAATAGTCATTGTACAAAAGTCCTATTTTTTTTCTGTTTTCCTCATTTTATAGATAAAGAAACTGAGCCACAGAAAAGTTAAATCACTTGCCCGAAGAAAAGCCCTATTAACAGGAAAAGTGCAATCATCATGTTCCATATTACCCACAACACAGTGACTTTGTCGGGGTCAAACTCCGGGTAATTTATGGAGTCTGGATTCAGGTCCACTACCTCTGAATCCATGTTCTTTCAGCAGGACTACGTTATCTTCTTTAAACCAAGGAAAAATGTGAGTGTCTCAGCTCATTAAAGTGTTTCAGCTTTTCCTATAACATTTGCTTTCATGAAGTATTAATAGTAAAAACCACTTTATCAATGACATGGTTTCTGAGTCAGTCACAAGGTATTTTCATTATCCTCCAGGTTACCCAGATGACCCAACTGTTGTCTAGGGCCATCCTAGCCATGTCAATCACAGCCACTGTGGAAGAAAATGAACATCTTGCCCTGGTACCATTATGAATAAACATATACATGATGTTCCAGAATGTGATAAACCAAAAATAACAGGGTCACCCTGTCTAGTTCTGGTCCATAAAATAAAGGAAACTTTAAGCATTTCCTCTAAATTACTCACTCCCTAGCAAAATAACTATAACCCTGACTTTTGCACAATTGATTTCTAAGGATATGTGATATCCTTTGTGGATATAATAACTGTGTGAGAAAGTTGTTTTTCTACTGTGAATAGATTAATGTAAGCTATATAACCTTGGTAATTTTGCAGCTTTTTTCCTTTAAATTTATGTTGTAGGGTTTTTTTGACAAGCTAATCTTCCTGAAGTCTGACTTTTGCCAACTTTTTCATAAGCAAATCTCTTTTCTAAGTGCTTTGATGTCTGTCTTCCTCTCACATGAACCTGCTTTTGTTGTTTCCTAGGATGGAAATATCTCTGTTGGTAAGAGGAGTTAAAAATAGGCAGTGTTTTTCTCTTTGATTGAGTCTATATAACACAGACTTATTTTTTTAAAGATTTATTTATTTATTTTAGAGAGAGAGAGAGAGAGAACGTGAGCAAGAGGGACAGAGGGAGAGAGAGAGAACCTTAAGCAGGATCCATGCCCAGTGCAGAGCCCAATTTGGGGCTTGATCCAAGGACCCTGGGATCACAACCTGAGCTGAAACTGAATCAGACACTTAACCTACTGCACCACCCAGGTGTCCCAACACAAATTTATAAGCAAACTTTTATACCAGTGTTCCTGCTAGCTTACTCCTAAGAAGACCCAGCTTAGGGAATTCGTGTTCTAACTTGGATCTGGGTCGGGCGTGGGGGGAGGATATAGGAAGGAAGGCTGGGACAAAGCTGAAATCTGGAATATTTATTTTATTTCATATTCTTTCATAGTATTAGAATGTAGTCTCTAATGTCATAACTGCATGAGTTTAAATTTGAATTCTACAGCTTATTGGCTACAAAATCTTAAAAATTTTATATAAATATTCTGTTTCTCAGTTTCTTTTTCTCCTAACTAGGGAAAATAACAGTACCAATATAATGTCACAGAGAAAATTAAATGAAATAATGCAAACATTGAGCTTAGCATACAACTTGTCACAAAATAAGTACTCAGTAAATTTTAGCTATAATTGTGAGGTCTTGTAGTATTTTGGAGATCATTTGAGACTTTTGGAAAAGGGTGAAAGTTGGCTTAGTTCTTTAAACAGAAGTGTTGACCACATGGCTGGTGCTAGGAGTTAAAATTCAAGGGACCAAATTAAGTACATGCTTAACTCAGTTTGTTTTGTGGAGGGGGATGGGAGGGTGTGCCATATAAAAAACACCTTTTGTGATATTGGAAAGTAAAATGCTGTGGAGAACAAGCATGGAATTCCATATCAGGTCTGAGGCAGGATCAAATCTGGGATGGAGAACAATCTGGTAACTCAGAGGAGAATGGGTTTGGAATGAAAGTTGATGAGGGTGGGGAAGAAGGAGGGTCATAGGAAATATTTGAATCAGTCTACCTTTTACCTTAATTGGATTATGGGAAAATGGTTTATGAATTATTCAGCTGCTGTTTAATCAGAGGTAATTTAGAGTGATCCTAGTTTGGAGTATCTTTGAATGGGTTGTGTAAATCCTCACACTGATTGGACATGGTAAGGAATTAATATTGAACAACTGTCTTTACTGATAGTGAAGTTTTTAACTTTTATTACAAACTTATGCATTATATATTTGTCTTCTCAATTTGGCAGGTGAGAAAACCAAAGCTCAGTGGAGGAAATGTATTAGTTATGGCTTTTTTGATTGCAGAATATCAAAACCCAGTTGGAGCTAGGTTAGGCAAAATGTGGAATTAATTGGCTTAAATACCCAAACCACAAAAAGGGCAGGGATAAGGCTAGGTCCCAGAGTTTTCTGGAATAAGGGAAGGTATTGGTGCCAGGCCCCACTCTCCTACTGACTCTTACTCTCCCTTCATTTTTCTGCATATGAACTTCATTCTTTCACATTGGCTCTTGCATTATCACTGGGAACATAGCCCTGGGCAGCTCTTTCTCTTACAGTTTTGCAACCCCACCCAATAGACATAGGTGATAACTCTGATTAGTTTGATATGGACCATGTGCCCATTCCTGGACCAATGAAAGTGGCAGGGGATTGGGTACTAAGTAAGATTGATTGCTTCCACTACAGCCTCAAGTTTGGAGTCAGGAGAGAAAGGGTCCACTTCACTTTCCCATAATAATTTTAATTTAAAAAGGGGAGAAAGACTAGAAAAACAAAACCAATAGTTGACTGCTATGGGTAACTTACCCATGATCTTACAAATCTGTAATGATGGAGCTGGGAATGGAACCAGTTCTGTCTCTGCCTTTGTCCCCAAAACCTTTGCTGTTTCCCTATATGCCTCCATTGATCTAGCTAATGCCCAACAATATATAACTTGTTTCAGGATAGAGGGTTGGTGGGCATAGAACATTCCATATTATGTTTTTTACCACCAAAAGTGATTTTCCCTCCTTCCAGCTTCTATAAAATTGCATCTACATCAGTCTATAATACCTATCACTTATTACTCCATGTCATTTATTTACACTGCAGTGAGCATGGATTGGTGTTGTATCCTTTTTTCTCTCTTTTATTGAATAGAAAGCTCCCAGAAGAAAAGAAGTCCTGTCACACAGTACTTAGAACAGTCCCCTGCTCTTTTTTAGTGTTTCATAAATATTCTGATAGTCTTCCCAAAAGAGGTAGGATAGTGATTTCAAGTAGCCATCGTTTGTTTGCTTTTAGTGACATGTTTGTTGAAGTATGATGTGCACACAGAAAAGTGGACAAATCATAAGTATACAGCTTGATGTAGTCTCACAAATTGGAAAACACCCATGTGAGCAGCCTATATAAAAAAAAAAACAACAACAAAAACAGAGCTAGTACCCCCAAAAGATCCTTTGTGCTGATTGCAATCTCTACTTGCTCTAGGAATAATATAAGATGCTTGTTGTTTTTAACAGTGTCTAACAAAGGTATATCTTTTAAATATGCTATGTAATGATATAAAATCCCTATTCA
>NC_138369.1:71235970-71257617 GCF_054177405.1 Leptonychotes weddellii
CACCAGGCTAACCCATCCTCCCACCCTCCTCCCCTCTAGAACCCTCAGTTTGTTTTTCAGAGTCCATCGTCTCTCATGGTTCGTCTACCCCTCTGATTTCCCCCACTTCATTCTTCCCCTCCTGCTACCTTCTTCTTCTTTTTTTTCTTCCTTAAAACTAACCAAGCAGACAGCAGTTCCACTGAGAGAACAAGATAAATTGGAAGGGATGTGAGAGCTTGGAAGTATAAGCAAGTAATTATCTTAATCAGAGGGAGGGCCAACCTTAATGGGGTATTGCTTGCTAAAATAAACTGCAGGAAATCAAACATGTAAATCTCACTTGAGATGTAACCAACTTTCCAAGCCACAGAAGTTCAGGCTGAGTTAGTGTTCCTTGTTGTCTCTTGCCATAGAACTCTTAGAAGAGCCTCTGGACACATGGTATTAATACAGAACCAACAGTCAATCATCTCGTTGATTCTTTTTCATACCACAAGTGATTTGATGATGATTTAGAACATCAACAGTCAATGAATTCACACAGATGCTATACCTCAGTGGTTGAGAGAATATCTGAGCTAATCCTAGTCCACCTTCCAGCTTATGTTCTAACCTCAAGAAAGGTACTGAATATATTAAGCTCTCTTTGAGAGGAGGAAAGTAGAACTGAACATTTTAGCTGCTATGGCAACAGGTACCATTTACATCTTACGGTTTTGTTCTTGGAAAAAATCTACTCAGCAGCAGAAATGGGGACAGGATAGGAAGGGGAAATGGAACATGTGGTTCCAAGACCTTCTGGCCCAACCTCTGTGTAGAGGATTTAATAGCAATAAAGCCAGAATTCCCAGTGCAGGGAATTTCCATTCCCACCACTAATTATATCTGCATACTGAGCTACAGCTGAGGAAATTTGAGGTATTCTAAACCACAGTGTCCTTATTCAATTTTCCCCTGATAGTTAAAACATAGAAATTTATATTAAATATAAACACCAGGTATCTTACTATGTTCCCACTAGCAACATATTAAACTGTAAGAGATAATCCCATTGTTTTAACAATCTATTTATCAATTTTAAAAACCTAGGCTTTGAGAAATGTGCTGTAATTCTTTGGCAATTATGTAGCAATATAACTAGTTACATAAGAATTGTTGTTTTTTCCCTTATTTCCAAAGATTGTGTTTAAAAAAAATCAACATTTTTTAATGTTTCCTTTCTCCTTTTACTTTTAATCTTTTCCCCTCCTTCACTTCTTTCCCCTCTACTCAAGTATGGTTGAATTTTAGGTCCAAAACTTCTTTCAGGTTTTGGGATAACTCTTTGATCTAATTTCATGTTCTTTAGGTAAGAAACCTTGAAGTCTGGGATGTTGATAGTTGTCTAATCACCTGCTGATTTAGGACCTGGAGAGTTTGAGGAAGCTAGAGATTGGTAGGCATGTACCTAGCAGAGCAGCTACTGTTATGAATTTCAGGTTGAACCCACTATCCTATGAAATGGAAAGCATGACAAATATAGGGACTACAACTTAGAAATTGGGTTGGTGTCAATAAGAGTTCTTATGGACAGTTTCTGTGATACAAAAAAATCTGATCCCAACTTTTTATTCATTTATGCATTCATTCCTTCATTCATTCTCTCATTTAAGCACACATTTATTAACTTCTATGTTGTTTGCAGATATAATGATGAGCTAAGTAGACAAGGTGCCTGCTCCCAAAGAGTTGATGGTTTGATTGGGAAACAGACATTAACCAAATAAGTAGCATATATTTTTAAATTTAAATCCTGTGAAAGAAATCTCATAGTGCTCTAAGAGTATAAACATAAAAAGTGACATTGAGCTGGCACCTGAAGGGTGAATTGCCATATGTGTCTTATTGAAATTTCCACTTTCATATTAAAATTTTTGTAGAAACTAGTCCAATCTCTGCACACAGGTTGTAAAAAAATGATTCGATGGGGAAGAGAATAAAGAAAGATGACAGTACCTGACTCTTCACATATAAACTTTATTAAGCAGGAATTCCATCAGTTCTTAGATCCCTTAAGAAAGTACTCAAAGCTTGAAACCTTGCACTGAATATAAGAAAGCAATTTGTATCATGTGGGTAAGAAATCATTAAATAGGGATCTGGAGATCTTGAAGATAAAGGATAAAAGTTTATCCTATGCTGGGCCGTAAGTCATCAACAGATTCCTTATTAGGCTCCTCTTTGGTTCTTAAGTGAGCCCAGCATGTGTTATGTGTCACAGTCTAAAGGTATGAGTGAAGTGGAGACATCCAAACATTAATGCTCAGAACAGAGTTTCATACAAAAAACTGGAGGCCTTTTTCTCTACTACAGACAAAAAGCAGGAACTAATCAGAAAAATGAATAAACTCTATCAAAGACAAATAGTTTTTTGGAAATCAACATAGGATGATTATCACATGGCTTGATGTGGAAGGACTGAGATCAGACCAGGTCTGTGAAGTGTCATTCTGATGTCATACAATGTGAAATCTCAGCAGAGGGAAATGGACTCAGAAGTGCACAGATGCCAAGAAACAATGTTTGTCATATTATCTGATTCATGATCTCACACTGACCATCTTTGGACTTACTTTGGGGATTTTGTCAGGGTTGCAACACTTCCTAAAAGCAGATTAACTCATGGGATTGTTTGCTGATTTACCTAGAAGCCAACATTCACATTACTTGGGTTTTAATATCATCATCACCAAAGTCCCCTTACCCCAACACTTTGAAATGTTGTGTGGTATCCAACACACTATGTAGTATTATTGTGTGGTGATGTTGAAAGAAACTTTAGCACTTACCCGGAAATACGCAACAGAAAGAATCAGCCCTTGAAGGATGCATATGTTTTAAACATTGCAATAGTGTATTCAATTGATACTGGGTTTTGCCAAAGTAGAGAAAGAACTGGTTAGCCAAGAAAAATAGTTTATTCCCTTTTATTTATATAGGAAAGGCTATGGAGGAGATAATAGAAAAGGGTGAGAGGTAGGACAGAATTAGGAGTTGCTGAGTACTTACAACATGGCAGACACTGTGTTGATGTTTTATATCTAGCATCTCGCTTAATTATTAAAACACACATGATTATTCCTCCCCCCACCCCATCTCCTGAAACTGTTAGGAAACTGAGGACCAGATATATTATGCAACTTTCTCAAAAGGCCCACATTTAGTAAATGATAGAACTAGAATTGGAACCCAGGAATGTCAAACTTCAAGATCCATGCCTTTTCTAAGCCATTCAAGGAGACGAGAGAGAATATTTGATAAGGATACTGAGATTCTGGATTCTAGGATTCTAAGACTCTGGGGAAGAGATCAGAATGAACTTTTGAAAGCACAAAGCTGGAGGAGGGACCATATGACCCAGGAAGACACGAAGTTGGTATTAAGTACAGGATGTTAGTGTAGAAATAGATAGAACTGGGAGCTATGAGCACTATTCATTTTGCAAATCTTGAAATTCATATTATATTTCCACAAACAATCCAGAAGGAATGGTATTGAGAAGATGAATGATCCAGGAGATGAGCCCTAGAGACTGGATTCTATTCTTGGCTCTTCCACTTATATGTCATGTGACCTCTCTCTCTTCCTTATACATAAATGGGAGCTAATAATACTGTAGTTATTGGGATAAGTTTGAGATAGAAGCTAGTAACAATCAGCATAAGATGGACAGTAGAACCATCTGCATGACACTTGAAAACCATGCAAGCCAATCAGTGTGGTCAAAGGGTTGTGAATTCAGAGAAATAACTACAGAAAGCAGAAACCTAATCAACTGTATTGTAACTGGATGGTCTGGAAAAAGGCTGTGTAGAAGGAAGGGCAAAAATTACAAGTGCTCTCCTGCCCTGTCCAAAGGAGAAAAAATTGTTTTTTAGTGTTTAGACTAAGAGCTGTTCAACTCTGGGAGAAAGAACTTTTTTTTTAAAAGATTTTATTTATTTATTTGACAGAGAGAGAGAGAGAGAGCAGGAACACAAGCAGGGGGAGTGGGAGAGGGAGAAGCAGGCTTCCCACCGAGCAGGGAGCCCGATGTGGGGCTCGATCCCAGGACCCTGGGATCATGACCTGAGCCGAAGGCAGATGCTTAATGACTGAGCCACCCAGGTGCCCTGGGAGAAAGAACTTTTAAGGCCAATAAATTCTTTTTTATCTTACATCATGCTCATCAAGCAACCAATGACCATGAATATTTGGGTTTTTTGTAGCTACTTTTATACTGAGAAGGAGGGTTAGGGCATCTGCTCAATTTAAGGGCATACTCCCCAATTTTTACTTTATGAGTTATCTATTGCTGGATAGCAAATTATCCCCAAACTTATTGGCATAAAACAACGCATACTTATTATATCATAATTAGCATGAGTCAGGAATCTGAGCATAGATTTGCAGGGTCCTCCCTGCAGGGTCTCTTGTAAGGCTACAATCAAGATATAGGCAGAAACTTCAAGGCTCAGTGTGGGGTTCAACTGGGGCAGGATCAGCTTCATGCTCACTGTGTGGTTGTTGGTGAGATTCAGTTCTCTGTGGGCTGTTGGGCTGAAGGTCTCAGTTCCTTGCTGGGTGCTGGCCAGCAGTTACCCTCAGCCCCTTGCCTTGAGATGCTTTCCATCACAGTAATTAAGTGAGAAGAACCTGAGAGAGAAAATACCAGCAAGAGAGAAGTTACAGCCTTTTGTTACCTAAAAAGTGGAAGGATAGCATATCATTTTTACCATGTATTGTTTGTTAGAAGAAAGTCACTAGGTCCATCCCACACTCACAGGGAGGGGATCACCCAAAGGCATGAACACCAGGAGAGAGGGAGCACTAAGAGCCATGTCAGAAGCTGTGTATCACACTTAGCTATCTACATACTGCTGTAGCAAAGATAGGATTCAATCGTGATTACTAAAAACTAATGCAGATGACTTAGGAAAAATCTGAAGTCCCCTTTACTCTGTCAAATATCCTTTCTGTAAATGAAAAATTTAGCCACTTGTTTTTCAGTAAAGGAGTCAAGATAACTGATATTAATTAGGGCCATAAAAAAGCAACCACACTGAGGCCTTGTTCTTACTGTGGCCTCAGGCAACAGCTCTCTCTTTGAGCCGCCTACTTGTGAGCAAGCCCATGTGAATAATGTAAACTGAGGTCCCTTGACATGTGCTTTCCAAAGTATATTTACACTCCACATGGGTCAATAACCTTGATATTTGGCAGAGGTCTCTGAGCAGATGATGGAAATATTTTACCTCACATTGAGGCCAACTCTCTTGTGTTGATATTTCAACTTAGAATATAGGGATGAATTGAGGGAAGAGAGGCAATGGTGAAGGATGGGTGGAAGGGAAGGAAAGAAGAGCAGAGACATTTTTTGTTAAGTATCAAGCTTTATAAATAATAAGGGCTTGATTCTAAAGGAAAGCTCCAGTAGCAAACATAAGGACGTGGGAGCCTCGATTAAAAAAAAAATTCATGCTTAACTCAGAATAGTTCAAGGGGGACAAGAGTCACATTAACTTGTACCTGCTTTAATGAGACACTAAGGAGAAAGGTGTCTGCCTGTCTGGAATGCTTGTGCGTGAATGCCTTGCTGTTTTGGTTTGGGTAGAGGAATAAAACCTTTTGTGTGTATTTCTGTTCTTTTTCTTCTTCTTCTTCTTTTTTTTTTTAAGATTTTATTTATTTGACAGAGAGAGCACAAGCAGAGGGAGAGAAAGGGAGAAGCAGGCTCCCTGCTGAGCAAGGAGCCCGATGTGGGACTCGATCCCAGGACCCTGGGATCACGACCCGGGCCAAAGGCAGCCGCTTAACCGACTGAGCCACCCAGGCGTCCCTATTTCTGTTCTTTTTAACACTAGCAGCATCTGAACTATTGACTGGGGCAATTCGAAGATCTTAAGCCTAAAAAAAGATGCCATTTCCTTTGACTTCCATTTCTTAGAAAATAAGCATGGTGATGCTAAGTACTTAGGTTATTGATATGCTGGATAATTGATACTCTGAGGTATACAAATTCTCACAAGGTCCCTCAAAGGAGCTACCTTAAGTTAATAATGATTAGGAAGATTGTATAGAATGTGCTGAGTGGAGATCCTGTCCATCTCTGGGTTCCAGATTGGAACACAGATGCTGCACTTTGTCAAATCCTGTTTGTATCTCACCTTGGCTGCACAGTTGATTGGAAATCTGGAAGCACAAGAAGAGATCTTTTGGAGCAGCTGACTTAAACGTCATTTCAGTTATTTGCTTTGAGTTCTAAACATGACATGTAAAGCCTTATGACATGTGAAGCCAGTCTTTTATTAATTCTCCTGCAAATAATGGTCATTGTTGAGATTATAGGGTCTTTCAGTCACAATTTTGCAGCAGCCATCCTGTGTCAGGCTCTGTTCTGGTTGCTGTGTGGGGAATATAAATCGACCAAAAGATTGGCTGTCTTGGACGCCTTATAACCCAAAGAGGCACACAGGTAATAGACAAGCATAAAACTGGAATATGAAGTAGAGCTAAGAGCAAGGATTTTGGAACCAATGTAATTAGGTTTAAACCCTAGTTTAGCCACTTACTAAGAGTGTGGCTTTGCATGTATTATTTAACTACTTTTATCTTCAGTTTTCTCAGCTATAAAATGAAGATAACAGCAGTGATATCCTGATAGGATTATTGTTAGGAAAAAATGAATTGATATACTATAAAACTCTGAGTGTAGTGCCTGTTACCCTGTAAGTTTCCATTAAATATTAGCTATTTTCGTGTCTTTCTGGTTTAGACTCCTTGTTCGACCTTTCCTTAATAGCCTCATCAATAAAATAAGCCTGATATCATAAGCTCTGACAATGTAACAGATCTGTCAGGAGACTCAAATAAAAGCACTTACATTTTTAAGGGAAAACACAATGTATGTGTTTATTAATGAGATTTGTTTTTCAAGTTCAAGTTCAGGACAGGGTTAAGTTTGTGTTTGTAAATGTCCAGGAAGCTGTGAGGGAGATCCAACAACACTGTGAAGCTGTGCCGAATGTGGTCTTTGGAATATGAGAGGAAGGACTGTGCTTCCTATTTGTAGTGGAAAATTGCATAGTTTCTCAGCCTCTGCTTTCTTATTTGTGATAAAAGGATAATAAAGGACATATTATGGATTTGTTGTGAATATTAAAAGACAGCACATATTTCATGTACCTGGCATATAGCAGATAGTCAATAAAAGTCACCTTATGTTGATATGAAAAGAAGAGGGAAAGGTGAAACATGGAAGGAAGACCATGGAAGAAGGGTATTGAAGCCCAACATGGACACTCATTTACACAAACCCCAGTAACCCAACTCAAGTCTCCCCAGAGAGCAGACACACCAGGTGTATGTAGTGGGCATACTCTCCAGTTCTGCTACTTTTCACTTTGATTCACCTTATATCTGCTGTCTCTTGCTCCAGCCCCAGAATTATGTTGAACACCACAGTTAGGTTAAGTAACTGGCCAGAATCAGTCCTTGTGTCAGACAGAAGAGGGGATACAGTTCTCTCTGGTGGTTCTAGAAGCTGAGTTTTTTTAGCTTTGAGAGTTGGTGCATGAACTACTTTGATATTTACGATCCAAGTTGTTTCTCAGTCTTGATTAGACTGTCTCCTTCCATACTTTTATGAACTATCAATTTTAATTTTGGTCACATCTGAGTAGAATCCGAGTGACCTATGGAATTTTTTCCCTTAATCTTACTTCTCTCCCCTTTCCCCATGATTGGAGCATCTTAAACCAGAAAAGGTTTTAGAAGCCACCTGGTCCAATTCAACTCACCCTGTATACATTGCCTCCACAATGGGCTTGACCAGTGGTCATCTAGAAACTCTTTGATCACTGTTACAATTTCCATCAAAATGCCAATTGTTCTCAAAAAAAGGAGGATGTATCCGCATTCATGGTTACTTCTTATCATTTAATTTTTGTGCCCGTGAGTTATATCTCTTTTTGTCTTTTGAAGCTTCATGAAGCAAGGAGGAGGAGGAAGAAAGAAGGATGCTCTGATCTAAGACAGATTGTTTTTCTATTTTTAAGAATTATGAGTGATTATGAACATCAATGGTAATTGAAAGGAAACAATAAATTAATAGCCAGAAGCATATTGATGGGTCAAGAGACTAATTTATTTAGTGGAAAGGTTAATTAATTGGATGTGTATGTGATAAAGATATCTCAAGGTGATATTTTAATTGACAGTCATATCATTGGTGAGGAGGATAAGAGAGAAAAGTGTTACATTAGAGAATTTCAACTCAGTGTTTCTGATTACACTCTCTCTGACTCTGCACTAATAAGGGTAGAGAATGAGATGTGGTTTCCTGAAGGTCCTTGAGAGGAGATGGCAAGGACATATCAGCTGCCCAGCAGATGCTCATTCACTGTGTACCCCAGCCATTTTCTTCTTTTTCCCTGCTGCTTATCAAAATTTGCAGAAAAAAAAATAAAGATATGCCAGAGTCCTTCTATTACATGCATTAAAATGGACATATTGCACTTCTCATTAATTGTAGATGAAAGACTTGGTCCCCATTAAAGGAATTTTAGGCGACGAAAGGAGAGGTATATGGACACAGGAGTCAATTTATAACATTCTTACACAGAAGACAAACGCTGTTAAGATCATATGCTAAAGATTTTTTAGAAAAAAAATAATAAATCAGTAGCGTCAGTGAAAAACATGGCTTTACCATAAACAGTAATTCTGAGGATGTTTTTGAATAAAAACACTCATTTAAAAATATTACCAAAAAGAACTTTATATTTTAAAAAGTAATCTTAATATATGTTATTTCATTTACTTCATATGGAATGATATTATGTGAATAACATTATTTTGTGTCAGATTATTGCCTTTTACCTCAAAATCCATCTGTTATTGACCTACTTCATTGCCATTATAGATGCTGGGCTGTGTCTTATAAATATTTCCCTTGCCAATGAGTGTGTTAGAAAGACACTGCAGAAGAGAGGGGATTCTGGTTTCTGTGTTCTGCTTCTTGGTTGGCTCCTGTGAAACATGATGACCAGTATTGAGCTGGACATTTAGTGAAGCTCACTTTTGGCTTGGCAATTCTGGCACCAGCCTTGGTCCACCTGAACCCAGCAGGGGTTTCCTGTTTGCCCTGCTTGCATTTTTCTGCCCTCCAGCCTCAGTCCAGCGACCATGGACATTTCTCAACCAGGCAGCCAGGTAAACCCCGCTGCCATTCAGTGGGCTATGTCTACAACTCAAACAAAGTCTAGATTCTAGCTTTGGAGTCCCTTTTTCCAAATTTGTTCCTCCTGGGGACTCTCTTTCCACCTTAGGGTATTCTTTAGCATTCTCTTTCATCTCTTCTTTGGAGGTAATCCTCCATAAATAATAATTCTTTATATCAAGTGTTTTCTGTTCTAATTACTGTGTGGTTTCTGTCTTTGACTGGACCTGATACATACCTCAGGTAGCAGATGCTTCTGGTGCTCTGCCCATCTCTGCTGTGCACACACCATTCCACTCGTTGCCCAAGGCTTTCTTCTGCAAGCATCTGTGACTCTCTGCTAAGGCTTTGTCTTTGCCTTTGCATGGGGCAGGCCAGGCATACTGAGGAGTTTACATCTCTGGGAGCAGCCCTCAGCCATTAACAGATGGGGACCTGGGGATGAATACACCATCTTCTTCCTCCTCAAGTGCAGCAACTCATGGTCATGTTCTACAGTGTCTTCCAGAGCAACCTGGGGCTTTTGAGCCTCAGTGGCTCACAGTGATTATCTGCTCAATAACACATTTTTTATGGGCTTCCTTCCCCTCCTTGTCTCATTTCCCCATTCCCCCACCACTGTTCCCTGAAGTCATCCCCCAAATAAACTATTTCACTACAATTTTTATCTCAGGATATGTTTCTAGGTGAACTCAATTCATCCCATTTCAGAGCTGAAGGAATGAAGAGGAGGAGAATGTAATTGTTTTGTCTAAGTCAAATAGTTGAGTAGTGGAGTTAAAAACTCAGTTCATCTCAGTCCAAGTCATTATTTACATTTACTTCAACAAATATCTCTATAAAGATCATTTTAACCGCATATTAAATTCAGACCTATAGGCTAGTCTAAATAAATAAATCCTAGATTATAGGTGCTTCACATCTACAAATGTGATCAAAACAGCATACGATTGCTCTTATGGCTTATATACACAGCTGTTTCTGTGTTGAAATATAATGCCCTGATTTCTAAGCACAAAAACTATCTGTAATTAAAACTAGGAAAAAACATTAGACTGGTTTTTCTTGGGATACATTGTCTGTACTCTTGGGGGAGAAGTTCCTCTCTCAGACCATGGTTCACTAATCTTATAATTTTGACTTGCTGTTATAACCAATACCATTCTTTTACCAAGGTAGGCCTTATAAAACTGAGATGCACCAATGCCATCTTAAGAATAAAAATTTTCACAAGGATATCATTAGGCTAAACTCTAGAAATAGAAAAGATAGCAATGTAAGGAGCCTATTCTAATTAGAAAGTGACATGTTCACCTATTAGAATGGTTTTAAAACATAGAGGGATATTTGAAATAGATAGAAAATGATGAGTTTCCTGGAAGAAGGTCAATATTGATGTACTTTTTATTAAACATCTAATATATAATAATATATATCATTATATATATTACATATATATTCAATATATATATATTGAATGATATATATTCAAACTCCTTTCCACTTATGACCTGCTTTATCCTATTGGGTTCCTTTGCTCTCTAGACTAGAGCAGTAGTCTCAAACTTTAGCAGGCTTCAGAATCATCACAGAGGGCTCACCCCCAGTTTCTGATTCTGTAGGTCTGGGGTGGGGCCTGAGAATTTGCATTTCTAACTAGTTCCTGGTAATGCTGATGCTGCTGGTCAGGGCACCACATTTTGAGAACCACTATTCTAGAGCAGTGTTTTTTCAACCCTGTGTACATCCTGGAGTTACTTGGGGAGTTTTAAACATTACTGGTACTTGGGTCCCACTCAAACTAAATCAGAATCTTTGAGGTCAGGGCCAGGAATCTGGTTTATGAAAGCTTCCCTGGTGATTCTAATGGGTAGTGAGTCAAGAATCAATGTCTATCCAAGTGTTTCTACAAAACCATAATGTGTACACCTGAGGCTCTTGATAAAATGCAGACTCTGATTCAGTAGCTCTGGGATGGGGTCTAAGATTTTGCATTTTTAACAAGCTCCCAGATGAAACTGTGCTGCTCCGGGGACCATATTTTGAGGACCAAGAGTCAGAAATGCTGCTCTTTTCTGTAGATATGATTTTTCTGTAAGTTAACCAGAGATATACTAAATAATTCAGGTCTAGGGCTCAAATATTTTTGAGTACTAGAAGCTGGAGATGACAATTTGATTATGTTCTACAGGTCCTCGGACTAGAGCAGGGACTCTCATGACTCATTTTGGGCAATGGGTTACCATGGCAACTTTCAGAAATCTGCTTTTCAACCTGAGGGCTCCGGAACATCACTGCCAATCACAGCAAGGGACCTCAAAGACATTAGAGAGTGTTAGCCATGTGGCTGCAGCCACTCAGATGGCTCTGTGTTCCCTGAGATATGGCTGAGTTTGAGCCCCTTCCTCAGCAGCAGTTAACACTGACCTCCGTGCTGAGTTCAGAAATAATTCTCCCTCAGGACAGATAAACCATAGTGAAGAATGAACTGCCAGCTGGAATTCAGGAGCCTTAGTATTGGTAGAAAATTTACCATTGAAAGCAAGAGTACAAAGGGTAGAGTACTCACTATTTACCCCAGAGGGAATTCTTAAATAAGAATGGTCCCTTCAGGTTAGTATATTGGTTTCTTACAAAAACAAACAGCATGGACACACTTTTAAGTTCACTTCC
The DNA here is from genome assembly GCF_054177405.1 of Leptonychotes weddellii. NCBI lineage: Eukaryota > Metazoa > Chordata > Mammalia > Carnivora > Phocidae > Leptonychotes > Leptonychotes weddellii. Next base: position 71,247,864 of record NC_138369.1, read on the forward strand.
TCCCATTTTATTCTCTGTTGTACTCAAATATATCACATATATATGTTCTATTTTTACCAAGCCAACTGAAAAAACAAAGACAAAAAAAAAAAATAACCCAAAACAGCCTTAAATTCAGTATTAAATTCCACCCCATTCCCAGCTTCTTATCTCCATAGGGGAAAAATCTAAGGCAGAAGGAAATAGTCTGAGGAAGCATAGTTTTGCCCATAGGAAGCATCTTGCCCACCCAGCTGTGTTTTCTAGAATATATATTTTATTTAATTCCCTTGAACAACAGGTGCAGATGTGCTGGTCTCTGCCTCACTGGGCTGTCCTCATGTCTTTTGTGAGCTCTTTATTCAGGGCTCTGTTGAATTTCACCACCCAAGGAACAGATTCTTTCAGGACACAAGCTGCAGGGAGTGACATTTAGCTTATTCCCTCTGGTGGGACCTACTCTCTCTATGGGATAACGAGGGGAACCTTTGAAGGCATCCGTGTGAAGTGGCAGACATTTCCTCATCTGCTTCCAGCTAGAGGAGCTATGGGCAACAGGGCAAGGCCCCTTGCCACAGGGAACATTCTGAGGCTTTTGGCTGACCATGCTCAGGTCTTCTGTGTCCCAGGTAGTGGGCGTGACATATATATATGTCTGATTTATGAGGCAACAGCAAATTTCTGTAGAGAAATTTTATGGGCAAAAAAAAAAAAAGATACATGTTTATAAAACATGTTCATGTTAGTGAATAAATTTGCTGGATCTTTCTGTAATTGTAAAGAGTTTAAAATAAAGTTTTGATGACTAAAATTTGGATAGAGATCCAGAAGCCACACAGGTTGGGCCTAAGATGGTTAGGAACAAAGATGGCATATTTTTCCCCTGGTTCTTCCCCCATAACTTTTTAAAAAGATAAATGTTGACTTGATTGGTAATACAGGTAAGGAATAGATTGCAGGCGACACAGTGTAAAAGCTAGATTATGGCCTCTATACAGAAAATGTCAAAGGGGGCTCTTTTTTCAGAAGTTAGCCTGGGACTCTTAGGGGAGGGGAAGAAGGAGGGAGAAGGAGAGAGAAGAGAGAGGGAAAGAGGAAGCTGGGGAAGAAGAGGTGGGGGAAAGAGGGGTGGAGGAATGAGGAAGGGAAGGGGGAGGGAGATGAGAGGAGGCAGAGGAAGTAGGAGAGCCAGGGGAGACCAAATGACATTTGCTTAGCATTCACTATATGTCAGGCAGTGTGCTTTCACATAAATTACTTCATTGACTCTTCACAAAGACTGCAAATTAGATATATTTTAATATTTGATTTTTAGATGAAGAAATGGGGGCTCAGAAGTGTAAAATAACTCGTCTGAGGTCACAGAGTAAGGAAAAATGGTTTGAGGCAAACACTCATTTTTGTCCCTCCAAAACTCCTGCCCCTTTCTCAACATTGTATTTATTTGGAGTGTGTGCCTTTCGATGAACTGAAAGAAGTAAGCAAAGGAAAAGCCATTTGGAACAGTCTTTCATTGAAACTGCACAGGTTCTGAGGCTCTGTTTTCAGTGGTGATGGTGGTCTAAGGGGATACTACATTTGGAGTGTTACAGAGTTCTATAGTAAAGGTGATGTCTTATAAGGGTGACGTTACACCTCATGAAAAGAAGCAGCCGGAGCAAGAACTATTCGGAGCAAGCTATGTTCACTGCTCTGGATAAAATCATAATCTTGACATGAGCAGTTACATTTCACACAGGGGCCATCCATAGCAACTGTCATTCTCTAACCAAGTGGTTGGCTTGCTTCACATCCAAATATGATTCCTCCCTAACCAGGAAGAACTGACCAGTTTATAAGGCTTCAAAAGGCATTTTCACTTTTTTCTTCTTACTAGAAAATCCAAATAAAACAGGAGAACAAAGACCTAAAACAAATCAAGAGGAACCAGTACATGACACATAGTAGGCACTCAGCCATTACTAGTTGAAGTAATGGATGAATGTTCAAAGCGCTCTGAAGAAAGAGATCAATTATTTTCATGAAAAAAAATCATTGATGTGTTAGGAATGCTATGGAAATAGTATTGTACATAATTGTCAGTTTCAACTGGTTTGATTCTAGTTGTTCCGCCTCCCACAGAACCAACTCCTCATTATCTAAGAGATGATTACACGGCTTAGGGTAATGTTTCTGGAGTTTGCTTCCTGGAACATCTATATCAGAATCACTTGGGACCCAGCCCCTATCTTAGGGATCAGGTCTCTAAAGTCTCTATTTTATTAAGATCCCCTGGAAATACGTCATTTGAGTGAAAGTTTGAAACTACTGATATAGGGCTGAACAGGTGTCTCTTATATGATCATAGACTCAGGCCTATCTATAACAGAATGCAGATGCTAGTCCACCTATGTATACATTAGCTAGGACTCAGTCTTGTACTACTATAGATTCCAGACCAATATTTCCCAATATTTAGTGTATATAAGTCACCCAGGGAGTTTACTAAGTGGGAGGTTTCCAGGCCCCACCCAAAGGCACTTGGTTGAAGCCAGATCTAAAGTTTAAACAAGTACCCCATGTGATTCTGATGCATGAATGCTGCTAACCTCACACCCAATACAGAGCTCTTCTGGAAAACAGTATTCCTGTTGCATAGTTATGCAACCTCTGAAAGGACCCTTTGTTAGTGATTTTACCACCTCTCCAGGCAATAAACTCCATTTATAAGTGGCTTTTATCACCAGAAATTTCTTACGTTGAATTAAAATAACGTCCTGTTAATCTGTCTGTCTGGTTCTCTTAATTAGAGCTACACAGAAGACTTTAGTCCCCAACATTGTTTTTAAGAAAATATACTTGACCAAGAAAATAAGTGCTTTTCTTTCCTCTGGATCCTTGTTTTGCTTCTTCAGCAGAGTGTGTAGGTGAGGAAAATGTAGAGATCTAAACATGCATCCCTGATGAGAAGAGAAGGGCTTCTTCTGCTACTTATATTGCAATAATGTTTAGAAAATCAAATATCTAGAAAAACTTGGGAATTCTCATTTCCTGGAATAATATCATAACACACATAAACAAAAAAAGCAAAACATGTCATTCTGAGCTGCCCAGGATATGGGGGAGTTCTGTTGAGCAGAATAATGATGATGAGGGAAAAGGTGAATAAGGAGCAGGTTAGGACTGATTCAGATGAGGCAGGTGCCCTCCTCCAAGAAATCAATGGGAGCCCTCCTTTGTTGCGGGTGCTCATTCATTTTTGTCCAGCTGCAGATCTCTGAGGGCAGGCATCTGATTCTTAAGCCAACTACAGTCAGCTGTTAGGAGTAGATACAGAGAAGGGGGCACTGGCTGGAAAAATATGGGCATGTTTCCAGGCATTTCACTGGGGCTTCCTCAAATCCTCACAGTTTAACTAATTTTTCCCATATGTATGCTTCCTTAAAAAAAAAAAAAAACCCAAATATTTTATTTTATTCTATTCACATATTTCAAAAGGAAGTAATTACTAGTAAAGTTTTAAAAGACAACAAGAATGGATTTGGACATGAAGGGAAGGGTACTTAGAGTGGCCATGGGTATATTGGATTTATCATTTAAAACAATGTGACTGGGCAATTTAAAACAAAGTCCATGGCCCAATTATTCATTTACAAAATGGGGATAATAGTAAGTCACTTTTAGCATTGTTTGACAATTATATGAGGAAATATAACATATGTTAATTTCTAAACATCTGTTGGTACATAGTCACTACTCAAAAAACAGAATGTCAGTCAGTAATAGTAGTGCTAGCTTGCCAGAATATTCACGCACTAACACCAATTAGTCCTCTTTGAATGATACTAAAAATGATTATATAGGTCAGGATGAGCAAAAGGGAGAATGAATACAAACATAAATACACTAAATCTGGAAAGTTGCCTTTGCCTCAGTTTTCCCATTCACTTAGGTAAGGAGAGAGTGAATTTTGGAGGTGGAGAAGTAGAATGCATTGTCTTGAGTAACTTGCCTGATAAACATGTACTGTTTCCTTTTTTCTTACAGATTTCTTTCTGCTGCTTTAGCCACTTTTAGGGTACAAGATTCATACATCAGAGGTTTTGGTTTGTTTAGATGTTTTTAATGATACAATTCTCAGTTTATTCTTTCTGATGCAAACTAAGAACAGGGGGACACCAGAATGTAAATGCGATGTTTTCTAAGAATGTCTGGGGTGACTGGGCCCTAAATGTTCTTAAACATCAAATAAAAGTTGAGTGAAGGTGTTTAAATCATTACCAAGCCAGCATCTGAATTTGCATGTTGGCTGAGATGCAGGGGACATTATAGGTTCTAGACCATCTCCAGCATCCAAGCTGTGTAATCTCTGGGACTTTTTATCTCTTTGCAAAATGAGAATGAAAACACCTGCACCGCATAACTTACAGCATTGTTGAGAGATTTATGGAAAAAAATGAAAATGCTGATCCAGTGTAAGCTGGCCTCAATCTCACATGTCATTGCTCAGAAGTCTTGGCTCCATTTTGGAATTTGCACTGGTCTACAACCTCTTCTGCAAGAATAGCACAGGGGAAGGATACAGCCAAGGTTCTCTCCCTCATTTTGAGGTCAAAATGGCTTAAAGTAGTTGTGCTCTCATATCCCACAGACCAATTTTGGGCTCCTGAACAACAAAGTGTGATGCCTGGAGGAGAGACATTTATGGTAGACATTACGCTGCTATTGGGGGCAGCCTTCATTCAGGTCATTGGCGTGAATCAGCAGAGCCTAACTGGGTGGAGCCCTCCCTACCAACATGCCAGAGCCCACATATTTGATACTCCGTCCATATTTTTATTTCATTAATAAAATATGACCTCACTGTTCTTTTGTAATCCAGAAGCGTGAGGATACATTTGTTGCAAACTGCATGCAGATAAAAGGGGGATTCCTTTTGAAACTACATCCTCTTAATAATAAATAACTTTTGATCTACTAGACATAACAGTAGTGCATTTCTTGTTAAAACGGCAAGCTTTTTCTTTTTTACCAAAATGAAAAGAAAACATTCATTTCTTTATAAATATTTTAAATAGTTTAAATACATATTTCATACCAAGGATATAAAAATAGCCTCTCTTTTTTTTTTTTTTGATAAATAAAGACATGTTCATTTACATGGCAAATAACGTGCAAGAGCTAACCACTGGCCATCAGCTCTATTTGATTGTCTAGGAGATGACATGCAGTGATAATTGTCCCTTTGCCTTCACAAAAAGAAAAATAGATCAGCAGGAGCTGTGCACTCCCGAGGCCAACAGTGCTGTGGATATTGTTCAGCAATGACCAACAGGCACTCAGGAAAAACCTTTGCTGCACTTCACAAAAGTCACCTAGGACAAAACGAATCCACAAATTCTTTGTCTGGGACTTCTAGCTGCTCAGACCCTCAGGGTCTTTGGACTTTTAAAAAGTCTGTCAAACAGACCAGTAAGTGAATACCTGTATAGGAAACTGTTTCTGCTGTGTTTCTAAGGATCTAGCAAGTGTTTGCTACAGTACGGATGTGGTTCTGCCTTTGGCTGGCCCCTCACGCACTCGCCTGCTGGACTCCCAGCTCTGCCCCATCTTCACACCTGCCCGAGGCAAAAAAGGCAAACTGAAGCTGTCATGCAGTGGAGGGTTTGAAACTGGCAGCCGCTGCACGTGCGTGAATATCATAAGTTTATGGCTTTATTATCTTTCATTTCCGCTGTGCTTGTGACAATTTCCAGTGGAAAGTTCTCCAAAGGTTCCATAGACATTGATGCCACTCCTTCCCTGTCCCAAGATCCTGGCAAGTTTTCCAAACTGAAGGAACTCGTGGCTCCTTGGCTGAGGCTGCCCTCCTCTGATCTGCTTGGGAGAACCAGGTGCAATGACGTTTCTGAGGAGGAGCAGACAGAGGATGAGAGAGTCGCCGAAATGGACTGCAGAGGTGTCAGTGTAGAATCTGAATGTGGAGAGATGCACCTTAAAAATTGCAGATGACCTTCTTGGACAACCTGGTAGTGGGCAGGTGAATAATCAAGGTTTGGAGAATGATAAAGTTCACTGTCTGCTGGATTTTGCTTGTGAGCTCCAGTTCGCTGGGGGCTGCTCCCCACAGAGGAGGGATCCACACTCCAAATGTCTGAGGTGACATTACCATGACAGAGTTGTGCTTGAGTATAAGCAGCTCCACCTGCTTGCAAGTGTAGGCAAGGTTGGTGCGTACTCCAGGTCATCCTGGTCTGTAAGCTATCCCTGGAGGGACACACAGATGTGGTGTGCAGGGAGCAGAACTGTGGCGGCTGCTGGGGCGACAGAACGTTTTCTAGAAGTCGCATCACATTCCTCATGTCTTTACCTAACTGAGAGACCTCCTGAGTCAATGTCGTTACCTGTGTGGATAAAGCAAAGCAGAAGACAATAGTCAGAGGTACATGGCACTGATTTCAGAGCAGTGAGGCAGGGAAACGAGATTTCTCAGCAAGGTCTGAAAGGCTGCTCCGCGTCCAACTCCAGCCAAATCCAAGGGGTGAATGGAGAAGTTGGCACCTGATATAAAGCCATCCTTATTCTGAGGGAACCTAGAGAGACATTCATAGTCTGGCATTCTTAATCAGTAACTCTGGCGTTCTTAAAATCAAGAGACAGGGGTCAATTACCTCATGTATCTCTTAAATACAGGCAGTATCTTTTACTTCCCCTGAGTTAGTGGGTTACACAGTGGTGCACACAAATCATCCTGGACACCTCAAAAGCCAGTATGGAGTGGTGGGTGTTGTATGTAAAGCACTCAGCACACCATCTGTCCAGAGTAGATAGTAAATGATAGCTCTCACTTTTGTCATTTCTGGCCAAGATCCATGCTTATCGTAGGCTCAGGGGCAAACTGGCCTTCAGTGGTGATGAAGGTGGTAAGTGAGAACCCACACCAGGTTTGCGAGGAAGGGAGTTCGCAGAAGGAGGGAAAATAGCAAAATAAGAGAAACCTGCTAGGCAGGTAGGTGCAGATCAGCATAGTGGAGAGCCTGGAGGTGTTGCAGTTGATCAGTGAACCTGGAACCTTGTGGGATTATAACCCAGATTGTGTGGTATGTGCTTTATTCACTTTTCTATGTAAGTCATTTAGTTTTTGTGAGATTTTCCAAGTAGACACAACTCTCAAACACCTAAGAACCCCTGAAGAGTCTTCACTGTTCCTTTTACACTTAAAACCAATAATAAAATTTGCCAGAGGATTTGTTTTCTTACCAACCACATCACTTTTTTTTAACCATGGAAGACCACCAGAAGATTGAATCTAGCTTTTCTGGAGTGTTTACATTCTTCAGAGTGAGGAAACCCTGTATTTCAGAAAGCAGGACACAAACATGTATCTCCTAAACTTTGGTGAGATTTGTAACACTAGCACAATGTTGTAATACTTTGCCTTCAACTGCTGCAAGACTGTATTTTATAAAGGACCTTCTATGACTTGAGTTTACTATCATGAATCGAAAAACTCCAATATAAGCAGCTGAACCTGTTGACTATCCTCAAAAAACTAAAACAAAAGGCAGTTCCACTTTAGTGATGCCAGATCCAAGATTGCTGTTTTGGGCAAACTTTTTTCAACATTGACGTATACATTCCTAATTCCTCCAGCAGCTTAATTCATTCCACTTCCTGCGAGTGCGTTCTGAAACTAATTCTCCCTGGCAGGCCCATCAGGAGGTAGTGCCACTTCAATCAGGCATTTAAAAAAGGCCAGAAGGAGGTTTTTCCATGGGTCAGGCAACCAACTGGTAACACCTGTCTTGAAATTGCCAGGCCAAAAGTATTTCTGCCTTTCTGCTAGCATGGAACTCAAGGGACTCAATCGAATGCTTGTCTGGGCTTTTCAGCACATCTGAAACTTCTGGCGATAAAAAGATACCTCCGAGCCTCATATTGAAGAAGCAAAACAGTGAATCTGAGAAAGATGCTATGTGTTTTGAAATTTTCACTGCAGGTTGTCTAATTTCGTGACCTGCCAAGCCTCAATTTTTTTTTTTAAGATTTTATTTATTTATTTGTCACAGAGAGTACAAGCAGGGGGAGTAGCAGGCAGAGTGAGAAGCAGGCTCCCTGCTGAGCAAGGGACTGTCTAAGCTTCATTCCTGTATCAAATTGACCAGGGGTACATTAACTCCCAGTAAAATGCTTTCAATAGGTCTTTTATTAGGATTGAATAAAAACCCAGTCTTTGAAGAACCATTTGCATTTTAGGCACACCAACAATTATGTTATTCAATAAATCTTTGAGTAAATTTATAATACAATATGCTTTCAGGTACCTTTTTCTCTGTTGGATCTATAAACAGTGCTAAGATAATGTATCCCTGGCTATTATTTCCCCACCTGTAAAATGCGGACACTAAGGCCCAGAGGTTAAATGACATTTTTAAGGTCCCTTATTTCATGAAGGACAGTCTTTGGCCTAGAATTCAGGCCTTCTAAGTTTGGTGCTCTTTCTTTTTTTTTTGTTTTAAGATTTTATTTATTTGAGAGAGAGAATGAGAGAGAGAGAGAGAGAGAGCACATGAGAGGGGGGAGGGTCAGAGGGAGAAGCAGACTCCCCGCCGAGCAGGGAGCCCGATGCGGGACTCCATCCCTGGACTCCAGGATCATGACCTGAGCCGAAGGCAGTCGCTTAACCAACTGAGCCACCCAGGCGCCCCGGTGCTCTTTCTGTTATAGTATATTATCACATGGGAAAGGAGATATTGCTTAAGAGTTGAGAGATTTTTGCTAACGTGTTCAGAATTTGTGAAGGGCCCAGATGACACAAAAAGGTAGCTTCATGTGTAAAATCTATCTGAAATGTTAATTCAACATCAAGTAAGTAAATACCATCATCTCTAAGTCAGAAACCAATTAAGCACAGCAAAATCTCCTCATATCAAATTATACAAATAAAACAACAAAAACAGCAAGAGGAATTTGGAGCCAGACAATATGTCAACATACATATTTCTGATGAGCTATTGTTTCTAGACTTCAAAATAAACAGGTATTTTTCCACAGGCGAAATACCATTTGATGGCCACATCCTTGACATCAAACTTTTACCGTGCATTTGTCCAACTTGGAGTTTATGAACTTTGAATGGGAATCCAGAGTCTTGACCGGCTGCTGGAATGTAAACAAGCATTAATATTTCCAGAAAACAAAATCACTATATCAGCTTGAACTAAAAGCTGCAAAGAATCCAAGGAAATAGAGCTTTCTTTAGCTCTGAAGGGTAATGATCAATATATATCAGGGAAGAATTCTGTCACTGTATCGGGACACACCCCCGCACCTTATTAAAGTTACATGAGAGAATGAATCCCTGTTGGGTAAGGGATCTCTCCCTTCACAAGGACAAAGGCAACTGTCACAAGGAAAGATGGCATCTACTGGTGACACCAAAGCTGACAACATACTGCCACAGAAAGTTCTGCGCTTTTGCTTACTGCTCTCTGCTGGGCCTGCTAACAGAATTCATTCTAACACAGGGAAGACCTTATTTTTAATCAAACGTGGAAAGCAAAGAATGCAGTCTCTACTTTCCAAGGAGGGTGAGGCTTAATGCTTTTTTTTTTTTTTAAGATTTTATTTATTTGACAGAGAGAGACACAGCGAGAGAGGGAACACAAGCAGGGGGAGTGGGAGAGGGAGAAGCAGGTTTCCCACTGAGCGGGGAGCCCGATGCGGGGCTCGATCCCGGGACCCTGGGGTCATGACCTGGGCCAAAGGCAGACGCTTAGCGACTGAGCCACCCAGG
>NC_138369.1:71258117-71317041 GCF_054177405.1 Leptonychotes weddellii
ACCAAAGTTTTCCCACTTACCTCAACACCTGATCATATTCTTTAAATGTCTTCTGCTACTCATATTAGAAGACACAACCTCTTTTTGAGTGGGTATTACAAAACCCTTCACAAGCCCCATCTCATTTTTTTCTTTTCTTTTTTTTGACCCTGAGATCAAGACCTGAGCTGAGATCAAGAGTAAGACACTTAACCAACTGAGCCACCCAGATGCTCCCTCATCACATTTTTTAGTGTCGTCTATTTACTGACTCCCATATCTCATGACTATATTCTGAGTGCCAAGGGACAAACTTAACTAAGTTATTCAGAGTTGTTTTATCAGTTGAAATTTGGTAAACCTTTTTGCATCCCTGGTTGCTACCCTCACTGGCTATTTTAGATGTGGCCTTCTGATTATTTCTACTTATAAAGATAAAATAGATAAATAAACCATAACTTAATACACATTTTCTCTTCCGTGTGTATTAAGTTATATTTCCTTTATCCATTTTTTCCCCTCTCCTTCCTCTTCCTTCTCCCAATTTTTCTGTGAATAAGAACCCATCAGTCTGGGATTTAAAACTGTTGGCCAAACCAGTTCACCATCACCATCTGCAGAGCCATTTCTTCACATCCAAGATTTCTCTATCCCTTCCAAAGTCCCAACTGTTAGAAAGAAGTGTTGAAAACACCATCTGTGCTTCCAAGTGGTTCAGTTTTCTATCCAAAACTTTGGAGCATCTAAAGATTCTTCCCTCCGCTGTTCTCCCAGTAACATGTATTTTACCACACAAATCATTAGGTGTTTAGCAGGTTTGGGGGCAGTGCATTTGGTCTTGTTGAGCAGCACCTTCTGTCATGAATAGAAACACCCATGCAACAACAGACTGGTCAGTTATCCATGATAATCTACACAGTGGTCTTTCCATACCTCTAAGAAGGAACTCACTAATTGCCACAATTCTTCTATTTTGGCTATCTGCAGGTTTGCTCAGAACTTCTGTTGGCTTAGAATTAGTCATTGTTGCCTACATTTCCAGAGTATCCTGGTTTTCTTCTCTTATGTTTGATTTGCTCCACTGGTGTGATGTTACTTCTCACCCTCCTCTCAATCATATGTCCACAGATGCTTTGTTGTGAGGATTAAATAATATAATGGATGTTAAAATTTGGTCCCCATACTACTGATACTTTGTCAGGAACCCAGTATCTGCATTTGATAATGCAACACAGCTTAGTTGGAAACTTCTTCATGGTAGGGAATACTGACCCAGGAAACATTTAGCCCCCCCCCCAAAATAAAAGCCAGTTATCTATATAACTCCTCTTCAGCCTCAGCATGGAGAGACAAACCATGCTGTTAACACTTTTACATAATTAATTTGGAAGAAACAGAGTCTCCAAGTTTTAGCGTCACCTTGTGTAGATCTTTGCAGTAACAAATAGTAATAGCAATAACCAGAGCCTTTGAAAAATGTTGATTAAGATCCCGTATTTCCATTCTAAGGTTTGAGTGATTGCAGTCAGATGGATTGAGAAATCTCTATAAAGGATGTGTGAGCCAAAATACAACAATGTGCAGCTTGGTGTTGATAACAATTGAATAAGGACCACTGTGGGGTTTGATGGGGGCAGGTATGACTGTCTTTATTGTTCTTTATAATAGCTCTAGTCCCAGCATAAATCCTGCCATTTATAAATCTTTGTTGATACATGAGTAATTTAATGAATAATAAGTTGCATGGTTAATTTCTTAATATGAGTTTCTGGTATTTTCATTTCAACTTAAATAACTTTCACCAATCTCCCATAAATAGCACTGCAAAACACAGAAGTAAGTATCACTATACCTCTAGCAGGTAAGAACGTTTTATATGATCTCAGTGTCTCATGGACACCCCCATCACTTCAAAATGGGAAATTTAAAAACCATTGTGTAATTACATAGTTGAAAAAATCCATCTGTGGTGCTGGTGCCCTATTGTCCAATAAGACTGTGCACTGTCAGTTTTTACAGTTAGATTGTGTGTCTTTTGGTGTAAACATAGATTTGCTGTTCTGGTGTGTCTTTGGATTGTGCCTTTTGGGAACAGGAGTGTGAGTTTCATAAGGAAGACCAGAACGTGTCTTTGACAATACCTTTTATTTCACATCGAAAGTAGCTAACTTTTGCCTTCTATTATTCATGTTTTACATTTTTCAATCTTGGCTATTGGCATGGTATGATTCATGGCCTCTGAGTATAACTGGAACTTCAACTGATAGAAAAAAATACCATTTCCATTTTTGTGCATTCAGTGAGCAGATGGGGAATGCATCCGTTGATATAATCTTCTTAGCTTGAAGAGTTCTTGACCTGTCACTCAATTTTTGCCAAACATGTACACATTTTCCTGCTAGACACAATTTTCCTAAATTCCGGGTACTAATTACACCAATCCTCTCCCCCCTGCCATGAACACATATACATTTTTACGAGCTCTGATTCAGGTAATTAAATGGTCTTTCATTTAATCTTTTGTTATGTTGCGTATTTATCATGGGATTCAGACAAGTTCAATCAAAGTCCATAAGCAGGCAAAACAAAAAGAACGATCGGCATAATTTCATCCTTGTGTCTTTTGCTTCACAACACATTCAAAAACAAATGACAATCTTTTTATCTGTCAGCTAAAATAATAATCATACTCGGCACTTGCATAAATTTCATCCAAATGAGAATCTCAATCCCATTACTAACGAAAGTTGTAAATCTTGTTCTATAGCTGGAGAGGCTAGAATGTTGGGAGGTGAAATGGCTTATCCGAGGTCACACAGGAATAGTACCAAGGGCTTTACTTTTGCAGGTGCATCTGATGCCTCTTAAATTATAATAAGAGAAGAATTACAAGTCTTGAAAGTGATTACTCCAATGGTTTCATTGAATTTTTGCAAACTCAGGCCTTTGGACACAACTGTATTACTTTAGCTGTATTATTGTAATCCATTATTTATCAACCCTTTGATTGCTTTCCTCATCTATTTTCCTACTTCCTGTGACAAAGTTTGATTACTATCCAAATTGCTGTTTGGCTAAGTGATCCTCACTGCTATTAGTGAACACCAAACAAAAGTCTGTCTCATCTCAGAATACCAACTGTATAGACAGCGCTTATCAAGACAAAGTATAGAGGAATCACCTGGGGATCTTGACACCATGTATATTCAGATTCAGTAGGTGTGGGGTGGGTTCTGCATTTCTAACAAGCTCCCAGTTGATGCCAATGCTGCTAGCTTGTACTCCAAGGGGTCAGATCATGAGTTCCTATTATGGATCTAGTCCCTTTGGTTAACTCCTCATGTACTGGTCTTTCAGTAAGAGCTGAGAATTTAGTCTAAACAGCTTTCCTCAATTCCTTTGGCAAGTCTGTAGTTGGAGTTTTTGATTTGTTTAGATCTTCTTTAATTTCTTTCAACAATATTTTGTCATTATTGGTGTACAAGTCTTGTACCTCCTTGGTTAAATTTTAATTTATTCCTAAGTATTTTCTTCTTTCTGATGCTACTGTAAATGGGATTGTTTTTCTTAATTTCTCTTTCTGATAGTTCATTATTAGTGTATAGAAATACAACTGACTTTTGTATATTGACTTTGTATCCTGCAAATTTACTGAATTCATTTATTAGTTCTAACAGATTTTGGTGGAATCTTGAGGGTTTAAGGTCTTCGTGATTGTTGAAGTTGTTGTCTTTGTTCTTGGTGGCTCCCAGAAGTTGAGGGTGTCCCAAGATCTGTCAGAGTCCCAAAGTGGAGGATCATAGAGAGCACCTAGGTGCAGGTGGATTAGGACCTGGACCCTCAGGTACCAGCTGGGAAAGTATGCAGTCATATCTCTTCCAGGGAGAATCTAGGAGATGGGCATTTTTGCATGCTCCCTCTCTGCTGAACCTGGATATACAACCTTAGAGATGTTCTTACACCCATTTTTTTTCTTTTTAAAATTTAAATTCAATTAATCGACATTTAGTGTATTATTAATTTCAGATGCAGAGTTCAGTGATTCATCAGTTTTATATAATACCCAGTGCTCATTATGTCATGTGCCCTCCTTAATGTCCATCCCCCGACTCTGCTCCCCTCCAGCAACTCTCAGGTGGTTTCCTGTGATTAAGAGTCTCTTATGGTTTGTCTCTCTCTCTGATTCTGTCTTGTTTTATTTTTCCCTCCCTTCCCCTGTGATCCTGTTTTGTTTCTTAAATTCCACATATGAGTGAGATCATATGATAATTGTCTTTTTCTGGTTGACTTATTTTGCTTAGCATAATACCCTCTAGTTCCATCCATGGTGTTGCAAATGGCAAGATTTCATTTTTTTTTTTTTGATGGCTGAGTAGTATTTCATTGTATATATATACCACTTCTTCCTTATCCATTCATCTGTCGATGGACATCTGGGCTCTTTCCATAGTTTGGCTGTTGTGGACATTGCTGCTATAAACATTGGGGTGCAGGTGCCCCTTCAGATCACTACATTTGTATCTTTGGGGTAAATACCTAGTGGTGCAATTGCTGGGTCATTGGGTAGCTCTATTTTTAACTTTTTGAGGAACCTCCATACTGTTTTCCAGAGTGGCTATATCAGTTTGCATTCCCACTAGCAGTGTAAGAGGGTTCACTTTTCTCTGCATCCTCGTCAACATCTGTTGTTTTCTGACTTGTTAATTTTAGCCATTCTGACTGGTGTGAGATAGTATCTCATTGTGGTTTTGATTTGTATTTCCCTGATGCTGAGTGATGTGGAGCATTTTTTCATGTGTCTGTTGGCCATTTATGTCTTCTTTGGTGAAGTGTCTGTTCATGTCTTCTGCTCATTTCTTAATTATATGATTTGTTCTTTGGGTGTTGAGTTTGATAAGTTCTTTATAGATTTTGGACTCTAGCCCTTTATCTGATATGTTTTTACACACATTTAAAAATTACTTTTGTTTGCTATAATCCTGTAGGATTTGTGAACATAAGCCCCTTTGGCTTTCAGAGCTAAGTGTTTTGAGGGCCCTAGTTGGGGGCACTAAGTCCAAACTCTACAATGCTGGGAGTTAGGGGTTCCCTCTTGATTGCATGGCACTTTATCTGGGGTGGTGTTTATGGTTTATGTGTCCCAGCCTTCCCTATCTGTCTCCATGTGGGGATTTTCTCATTCACCTGATATGTCAGAGTCATTCAGCTTTTTAAAATTATTTCTTTTTTTTTTTTTTAAAGATTTTATTTATTTATTTGAGAGAGAGAGAGAATGAGAGAGAGAGAACACATGAGAGGGGATAGGGTCAGAGGGCGAAGCAGACTCCCCGCCGAGCGGGGAGCCCGATGCGGGACTCGATCCAGGGACCCCAGGATCATGACCTGAGCCGAAGGCAGTCGCTTAACCAACTGAGCCACCCAGGCGCCCTAAAATTATTTCTTGTTTTTATGTTTCTCTCAGAGGGAATTATTCGGTGTATAGATGTACATTCAGTGTGTCTGTAGGAAGAGGGAAATTCATAAGCTTATTATGCTGTCATTTTGGGCCATTTGTTATCTATTTTATGTGTTTTAACCCATTGTATTTTTTAAAAAAATTTATTTATTTGCCAGAGAGAGAGAGAGAGAGAATACAAGCAGGGAGAGTGGCAGGCAAAGGGAGAAGTAGACTCCCTGCTGAGAAGGAGCCTGATGCAGGACTCAATCCCAGGACCCTGGGAACATGACTTGAGCCGAAGGCAGACGCTTAACCGACTGAGCCATGCAGGTGTCCCAACCCACTGTATTTGTTATCCTTACCAAAATTATCCCATCTTTGGTGAGTGGGAGACTCTTTATATTGACTCCTGAGCTCTTTTGACATCATCCTAGTAGTGTTTGATGGTTTTCTTGTTGTCTTGTACACTAAGGTGTCCTAGACTTATTTGTATTTCATGTCCTCAGAAGTGGAAACAGCTATTTAAAGAGACTCTGGTTTCTTTTATTGGGAAATTATATTTGAGACCATAACTGATACATAGAGATACTCACTGTTATTGGGCTGGTCATTGTTTATACTCCTTTTCTGTTGAAAGAGCTTGGAAATGTATGCATGTACATGATACTACATAGATTCATATTAGTATTGCTAATTCTATCTCAGGATTACAGGGTTGTAACATTTTATATATTACATTTGTAACTCCTTTACACTGTGAATTCTGGTTACTGAGGTATAGAAGATGATAGAATTAGGATATCCCATAATGACTCATTTGCTTTATCCCCCATTATACATACAACAGTTGCAGTATATCAATACCAGTATTACCATTACAAATTATGATTACTGAAAACAATTTAAAAATTTGGGGGGAGGCATATTTTATTCTAATTCTCTCCCCACTCCCCTTTCAATGGTTCATCCATATTTACATTGTCAGAGCATATGACCTTTGACAACTTAATACCTTCTCTTCTTTAACTTTCATTTAGACTTCATACTATAAATAAGTACATATTTAATGCTGATGAACTTGTCCTATGACAACGTCTTTCAAATTATCTTGGTTTTCTGAATCTTGTTCTCGAGAACATCCTTCAGGAAATGTATATGGGAACAATATTCCTTGAGTTTTTTCATGTTAATAGTTTGGTACATGATGGTCATTTCTGCTGGATATAAAATCCTTAGTTTACATTTTCTTTACATTTTGTATATTTTGTATGTTATGCATTCTCTTGCATAAAATGTTGCTGTCTAAAAGTCTAACAACAGTCTAGATTTTTCCCTTGCACGTCCCTTATAAGATCATGAAATTCCTTTAAAAATCCCCAAAATATTTTACTGAAAAATAAAACTGATTTTCATTAATTGTTTCTCCTTTATCTCTGGTTGTTATAAATTTCAATGACTGATTTTTAACTACTGCAAATCAGTGTCCAAAACAAACAAACAAACAAAACCCAAATGAGTAGATTCCTATTTGAATGAATGCAAAGGCTCTTCTTTTACTTTCACAGCAACTGAGCAATGAACACCCCAGTGAGAAAGTCTGGTTCAGCAAGGTCTAGTATAAAGCATCATGAAACCATGGTACCTAAAGCTTGTTCAGAGGTCTAGAAAAAGTTTTTTTTTAACCACTAGCAGACACCTTACCCAATTCAAGCTTTTTTGATAATGCAGTTTTAAACAAAAACAAATTTCCCTATCAAACTCTTTAATAAATGCTATTTGAATAGAACTCCTTTATCTCCAGGGCGCCTGGGTGGCTCAGTTGGTTAAGCGACTGCCTTCGGCTCAGGTCATGATCCTGGAGTCCCAGAATCGAGTCCCGCATCGGGCTCCCTGCTCAGTGGAGAGTCTGCTTCTCCCTCTGACCCTCCTCCCTCTCATGCTCTCTGTCTCTCATTCTCTCTCTCGCAAATAAATAAAATCTTAAAAAAAAAAAAAAAGAAC
This sequence comes from Leptonychotes weddellii, assembly GCF_054177405.1. Lineage (NCBI taxonomy): Eukaryota > Metazoa > Chordata > Mammalia > Carnivora > Phocidae > Leptonychotes > Leptonychotes weddellii. Next base: position 71,265,535 of record NC_138369.1, read on the forward strand.
TCCTTTATCTCCAAGGCTGAGGGGATTCAGTTTAGAGAGTGGGCTTTCAGACCATCAACTGAAGTCAGTATAAGGCTGTAATAACAGTGTTTTGTTACCAGTTACCATATTTGATTTAAAAATACATTTAAAAAAAATCAGCGTATTACCAGTGGACTCCTCCCCACCTATCATTTATTTGCTTTAAAATGTACTCCTTTTCTTTTCTTTCTTTCTTTTTCTGGATTTGAAAATGCTAACATGTGGAATAGTCATCAATGGGAAACATATATGGGAAAACATATGTGAAAAATGTATATCTCCCATTGAATAAACATATATTTTATCAGGCTTTTTTGGAAAAGTCCTTTCTAAAGTTATCATATCTTAAAGTTATCTGTCCATGATTAAATCAAATATTACATTTAAGTATATATGGGTAATTTAAGGAACCAAAGACTCAAGTCTTAACAAGGGTATCTAATATTTCAGAAGGAAATCTTTTCAGTGCACACCAAGGATGGCCTTCTGTGAAAGCTGACCCAATAAAAAGAAAACCCACTGAACTGGGATTCAGGTCTTGTTTTTAGGCCTTTCTATACCTCTTGCTGCATATGTGATTATCTCTGGGCCTCAATTTACTCATCTGTGATAGAAGCATCTCACATGATGGGATTTCTAGTGTCTCTTCAAACTCAAAACTGGAATTTCATTTTTCTCTTCTATTCAATGTTCTAATGCCTGATGGTTAAAATAGATATAATGCATAATTCAGCATTTTTTATACATTCATCACCATAAATGTGTGTCTACTGTATGCCAATCATAGCGAAGAAAAAGGCAGATAAAGATTCTTGTCCTCATAGAATTGACATTCTAATGGGGGGATAAAGACAATGAAAAAGTAGATAAATTAACTATGTACCATAAGAGAAGTTTGATAGGCTATGAGGGAAGACAAATTTGGAAGTAAATTAAGGGAGAGGGGACTTCTATTTTAAAAGATTGCAAGGAAGACCTCACTGAGAAGTTGACATTTGAACATAGGCTTGAAAGAGGGAAGAGAGCTGTCCATGCAGATATTGGGGAAGAGCTTTCTGAACAGAGAGAACAAATACAAGACCCTCAGGTGCTTTCATAAACTAAAACAAGATGAACAGGGGCGCCTGGGTGGCTCAGTTGGTTAAGCAACTGCCTTCGGCTCAGGTCATGATCCTGGAGTCCCAGGATCAAGTCCCGCATCGGGCTCCTGCTCAGCAGGGAGTCTGCTTCTCCTTCTGACCCTACCCCCCTCATGCTCTCTCTATCTCATTCTCTCTCTCAAATAAATAAATAAAATCTTAAAAAAAAATAAAACAAGATAAACAATAATGTCTGTTCTGGAAATGTCATCTGTAGGACACTGAGATCATTTGTGGTTGTCTTTAAGAAATTGGGACAAGAGAAGGGGGCAGTGGCAAAGGAAGTTAATCGTGATGATTAAGGGTCTGTATTTCATGTCATATGAGTAAAGTTTCAAGGAAGAGAGAGCATTTAGAGAAGAGCAAAATAGACCACAGAGTGGGGAGGAAGAGAGATATTAGCTACCTTCAAAATTTAAAATATTTTCATTAAAAACAACCATTTATGTAGCTTTTTCTATGCAACTCAAGAGGTATAGAAGTAGAAAATATTAATAAAAGGCTTTACAGAGAGTTACATGAGCTAAATATAGAGAATAGGTTTCTAATAGCTAAACTAATTGAGGAATGAGGTTGGCTGTCATTAGAAGCATTTGGGGATTTTTTTTAGTATTTTTTTATTTATTTTAGAAAGAGAGAGGGAGGGATGGGGAGAGAGAGAGAGCATGACTCGGGGGAGGAGCTTGAGGGAGAGAGAATTCTCAAGCAGACTCCCTGCTGAGCACGAGCCCAGCACAGGGCTCCAAGGACCCAAAGATCACGACCTGAGCCGAAATCAAGAGTCAGAAGCTTAACCAACTAAGCCACCCAGGCACCCTACATATGGAGAATTTTTATTTTTATTTTTTTTTAAGATTTTATTTATTTATTTGAGAGACACACAGAGAGAGAACATAAGCAGAGAGAGAGAGAAGCAGACTCCCTGCTGGGCAGGGAGCCCAATGACGTAGGGCTCGATCCCAGGACCCTGAGATCATGACCTGAGCTGAAAGCAGACGCTTAAGTGACTGAGCCACCCAGGTGCCCCTGGACAATTTTTAAAAGTACAGATACTCAGTGCCAACTCTAGAGGTTCTGAGATTCATTTAGTCTATGCTTGGCCAAAGGAATAGTTATTTTTAAAATATTTATTAATATTAAATATATTTTATATATTAATTTATAAAAATATATATAATCATGTAAAAAATTCTAGAGAATCTGAAAGCACAACTAGGTTTGGGAACTCCTGGTGTAGCTTTTTCTGGGGGCATAGTGAGCTCCTTACTACAGAAAATGTTCAGGCAATATAACTTCTTACTAATCACCTCAGAAATAAAAATCCCATACTGGGAGATAAGCCAAAATAGGTGGTCTCTGTGATATCTCTCAAATTTCAGATTTTATGATTCTACCACATTATGAAAATACAATAATATCAAAGGAAGTTGCTTAAAATATTTGTTTCAGAACAATTCTTTTACCCGTTATTTATAAAAATTGATTATTTCAAATTCTATCCTATCATATAGTCATATAAGCATAAAAAGGAAGTTTGACTAATTTAGTATTGATCTATGACATTTATTTCTAACTGGGCACAAGTAAATGGGAAGTGTTAGTTCTCATTTATCTAGGTGTCTTATCATTCTCTAAAAAAGACTGACCATGAGAGACTATGGACTCTGAGAAACAAACTGAGCGTTCTAGAGGGGAGGGAGGTGGGGGGATGGGTTAGCCTGGTGATGGGTATTACAGAGGGCATGTACTGAATGGAGCACTGGGTGTTATACGCAAACAATGAATCATGGAACACTACATCAAAAACTAATGATGTAATGTATGGTGATTAACGTAACATAATGAAATAAAATAAAATAAAAAAGACTGAAAAAAATCCCCAAACCTTTCCAAGTTCATATATGCTTATTTTCTAGTACTGAACATTGACTTACTTGAGATACAGAACATTCTCTGTTATACTTCAGTAAAGTCTGAGTACTTTAACAACAACATTAATAATAACAATAACAATAATAATAATTTTGAGGCAATTCACAGAATTTTTTTGAGATATAATCAAAGTTTACAAGAGTCTTGGGGAAGGGAGAAATGTACAAATGAAAATAACAAAAGTTTATAAAAGCAAATACTGAATGGCAAGGTTAGAAAGCGGGTGTTAAAGCTCAGAGAAGGGACTTAAGAATTGGCATTCATCATGGAAGAATCAAGAGAATTAATAGGAGATTGGAGGCAGAATCAGAGCCTTTTGAAAGATGTATGATGTTCGCATTTTTAAAAGGGGGAAATTCATGTATTAGGGGAAGATAAGAAAGAAAAAGTTCCTTGTAATCCCTTCCAACCATAAGATTCTATAAAAAAATTCTAATACTATCTGTAGCTGCTGGATTGGATCAATTATTGAACTTAATTTTCCTATTGATGAATGGAAAGTGGCAGAGGGGTATGTTCTTTTAAAAATTTATCAACTTATGGGGCTCCTGGGTGGTGCAGTTGGTTGGGCGCTAGACTCTTGGTTTTGGCTCAGGTTGTAGTCTCGAAGTCATGGGTCTCATGGTCAAGCCCCTCGTCTGGCTCTGGGCTCAGCATGGAGTCTGCTTAAGACTCTGTCTTCCCCTCCCCCCTGCCTGCACTCTCTCACTTGCTCTCTCTCTCTCTAAAATAAATAAATCTTGGGCGCCTGGGTGGCTCAGTCGGTTAAGCGACCGCCTTCGGCTCAGGTCATGAACCTGGAGTCCCGGGATCGAGTCCCGCATCGGGCTCCCCGCTCGGCGGGGAGCCTGCTTCTCCCTCTGACCCTCTCCTCTCTCATGCTGTTTCTCTCTCGCTCGCTCTCCAATAAATAAATAAATAAAATCTTTAAAAAAATAAATAAATAAATCTTTAAAAAAATATTTCAACTTACAAATTATTTAGGAAATATGGAGGGGTGGGGAAACACCCATATCCATCTTTTTAAAAAATAACCAGTTATTCTGAAGCTATCAGTTAGTAGCCAATTAATAACTAGTTACCACTAACTGGCTAATTACTAGTAATAAGTAATTAATAACCAATTGTTTAAAATTCATTTGACATTTTCTGTACTTGCTTGAATATACAGTAACTCATTTTACTGAATATTTCCCATTTTTATTCCTAGAATAGATCCACTTTCCAACCAATTCTGCTCCTTGGAGGCTGACATGTATGAACTCCATCAACAGGCTCATTGGCTCTTTGGCTTCTGGTTGGGTTTGGCCATTGTAGAACATCAGCAGATCGAAGAGAGGTAGGAGAGGGAGGTCGGGGTATATGTTCCTCTGGCTGCTTCCCTGCAGGGTTGAGGTGGGCAGAAGGTCACAGAGGGTCCCAACAAAAGATCACAGCTCCTTTCAGGTGGCCTTCTCCACCTACTTTCCTCAGACTCAGTATTGTGTAACCACTCTCTACTCTGACACCTTTAGACCTAGGAGTTGTAGTGAACTTCTGTTGTTATTATCCCACAGTAGGAGGGACAGTAATATCCTTTGTGGTTTCCCTACACTCAGCTAACTTCTTTGTAAATACTCCTTTTATTCAACCCTGCTCAAATTGTCCATTTGGAATGTGGCATTGGTCTTCCTTGAACTCTTACTGATATGTCCATTTAGTCCCTCTACTCAAAATAAGAAGAGGCCTATATATAAGTAATTACAGGCCAGGAAGACAAAAATAGCTAATATCTAAAACCTATATCCATGTTAAATTCACACTTCACAGGATAAATTTTGAGTGGCATATTTTTTTTTCTATTGGGAGATCCTCAGTATTCTTTAGCGTATGTATGTATGTATGTATGTATTATCAGTAAATCTCTCATGAGAGGTACAAATCTACCTATGCATATAGGCTCAAGAACTGAAAATAAGCAAAAAGCATCCTGCAAATCATTAAATAGTTGGGTATATTCCAGTTTAGAAAGCTATGTCCACAAAATGTAGCATTATAATCAATAATACTTATGTTTTAAAATGAAAAATGTGGAATGGTTTGTCAGCAGTTAAATGGATTTTGTTTTTCTATGTCAAAAAGTGAATGTACAGCCTTTTTTTTTATTTTGCTTTTGAGAATTGATGGTCAAGAATGCATATGTGATCATGATGAAGAAGAAAAGAGATTGTACAGTCAGATCTTGGAATGGTCTGGCAATTCTGTCAGTGCATTTTGGTTGAACCAATTGTCAACAAGAAGATATAATAATAACACTAATTCAGAGGACTGAGGACTACCCTCTACCATAAGGTATTACTCATGTAGGTTTCCCTGTGTGAATTATTAATAGAACTCTAAATTTTCATAGCCATTTAGAAAAGTAGTAAAGCAACTCTTAGGTAAGGAGCAACTTCCGTTACTGCGATTCTATTTCTTTGACTGAAGGAGACTTCACTGATCTCATGATACAAATTCGTAGATGTGACCTCAAAATCACAAAGAACGAAAGAAAAAATAGATAAACTGGGTATCACCAAAATTAATACGTCTGTGCTTCAAAGAAAAATGTTTAGAAAACAAAAAGGCAACTTCAATAATGGGAGAAGAAAAATGCACATCATACCTTGCATCTAGAATATATACAGAATTCTTACAACTAAGTAACAAAGAGACAACCCAATGTTAAAGTGGGTAAAGGATCCGAATAGACAATTTTCCAAAGAATGAACACATGAGAAGATGCTCAATATTATTAGCTATCAAGGAAATGCAAGTGAAAACCACAATGAAATACCACTTCATACGCTCTAGTATGCTTATAATAAAAAAGTCTTATAACAAATAAAAAATCGTTGGCAAGGAAGTCAAGAGCCTGGAACCTTCATCTACTGAATGTAAAGTGCGACTGCTGCCTTGGGAAGCGGTCTGGCAGTTTCTCAAATGTTTAAACATAGAGTTACCATACGACCCAGCAATTCCACTTAATTGCCCAAGAGAAATTAGAACATGTCCACACAAATCTTGTGTGAATGTCTTGTGAATGTTCACAGCAACATCATTTATATTAGCTAAAAAGTCGTAACAACGTAAACGTCCATCAGCTGATGAATGAATAAGCGAGAAGTGGTATATCCACACAATGGGATATTACTTGGGGATAAAAACAAATCCAGTACTCCCATGCCACAACATGGGTGAACCTTGAAAACATTATACTAAGTGGCAAAAGCCGGTCACAGAGGACCATATCGTGTGATTCCATTTATATGAAATGTTAAAAGAGGCAAATCTATGGGCAGAGGATGTAGATTCATAGGGCTGAGGGTAGGGGAACTTCAGGCATTATGAGTGATTGCTGTATGGTATGGAGTTTCTTTGTGGGGTAATAAAATGGTTTAAAATTGATGATGGTGATGAATGCACAGCTCTATGAACATACTAAAAGCCTTCAAATTATACACTTTATTTTTTTAATGTTTTTTATAGAGATTTTATTTATTTATTTGCCAGAGAGAGAGAGAGCACGAGCAGGGTAAGAGGCAGGCAGAGGGAGAAGCAGACTCCTCGCTGAGCGGGGAGCCCGATGCGGGACTCCATCCCAGGACCCTGGGATCATGACTTGAGCTGGAGGCAGATGCTTAACCGACTGAGCCACCCAGGCATCCCCAAATTATACACTTAAATGGATGAATTATATGATATGTTAATTATATCTCAAAAAAGTTGTTTAAAAAAAGAGAGTTAATAAATAGTATGAAAAGACAGGCTTCTCCCTTTAAAAAGTCAATGTAAGTTGTTTCTACAAAGCCCATTTTTTGTTTAGAAATGTTATATACATTTCATTCTTCTGAATATAGTTAAGATTTGGGGTGGATTAAAATGGTCTAATATTAACTGGTTCCTTTGTGTACATACAAAATAAAATGCTAAAAAGTGGCGATCAGAGCATTCCAGCCAAAATGCCCTTTGGTGAACAAGGATGATTAAACAAGCCACCTGCATTCTTTCATTTTGAAATGAAGATTTGGCTATGATTTTGTTTCCAGTAAGCTTGTCAGGTTCTTTTCTGCCTAGTTTCATAATCATTTTGCTATTTATATGTTTAGTATAATATCAGGTAATGATTAAGCATTGTTAAAGTGACATACTGGGTGTCTTTGCCCTTACATCTCTAAGTCTTACAGAGCAAGTGTTCTTTACATTAATACAGTGACCCTATCCCATCAAGCTATTTAGCTAAAATGCACTAAAATATAAACATTTTGCCCTATCATTTTCTTTTTTTTTTTTTTTTTTAAAGATTTTATTTATTTATTTGACAGGGAGAGAGATAGCGAGAGAGGGAACACAAGCAGGGGGAGTGGGAGAGGGAGAAGCAGGCTTCCTGCTGGGCAAGGAACCAACGTGACTCGGGGCTCAATCCCAGGACCCTGGGATCAGGACCTGAGCCAAAGGCAGACACTTAACAACTGAGCCACCAGGCGCCCCTGCCCTATCATTTTCTATTCTAATTTTATATTGAGTATTTTCATAACAAAAGAGAAGTTTCAGGTAAAAAGTAGTCATTTTCATGATCAAATGTTTCCCGTAAATCCATTCATTTTCATTTTCTCCCCCATAAGCACTGAGACTAATTCTCTCCTACTACTCTGCACTGGGCAGGAGGGAGCAGGGGGTGCTAACTTGAGAGTCGCTTTCTGTTGAACGGAGGTATAACCTTGTATAAGGAGAAAATGAGTATTTGACCCCTTATTAACAGAAGACATCATGCTGGGTGCTTTATATATGGTATTAAGTCTTTGCAACAATCCTGTATTGCAGATTTTATCATTACCATTTGCGAGAAGAAAAATCTGAACTTAGGGAAGGTGAACACTTTGCTGAAATCAGACAGTTAATTTTATGAATAGAGATCTGAATATTTTTCTTTCTCCAAAGCTTGTTCTCTTTCTCTACTAGTGTGTTTTATGTCTTATGCCCGCTGTGGTGGAGCACACAGCTTCCCCTTGTCGGCTTCGCCACAGTACTTTCTGGGCCAGCCAGATTTCAGAAATGAGAAAATATTCTAACTCTTACCTACAGACCTTTTCAGAAATGGGGCATTTGACTTACACAGCCCATGGCCCCCACGGTGACAGTTTGTTGTTATTTTTAAACAATTTCCTTAGAATTGCACTCTTTCTTTGTTGCCGTAAAGCAATGGCAATGTTTTCAAAAGCGTTCTAATATTAGCTGCTGCCCTACATCTTTTAAACTCTCTTCACTGTTCTGTGAATGTAGGTTATTACCAACATTATTCCTTTTCTGATTTTTGTTCTGTATTTAGCCAGCTAATTATGAAATCTACACATCAATGAAGAATTTCTTTATATCTTAAATGTTTAAGCAAATATCAGAATGAGGTTGTTGCCATGTTCTCAAACTGGATACAATACTTGACACGGCCCACATATACTGGGGATTGACCTTTTTATTAAAGAGTTACTATTATGCAGTACATCCCATGTTCATTATCAATTCTTCTCTGTTTACTACTAACAAGGAATAGAATAAATGAAGAATAAAGCAATCAAATGATCACATGGGTGAGCAGTAGGACACAAGTGAAATGGAAAAATTAGGCTTGGATTTTAAAAGATAGATTTTTTTTTGCTACATTATAGGAGATATGAGGAAAAAACAAGTAGGAGGTTGGAAGGAAGATAATTTTACAGTTTGAAACCAATTTGTATTTTCATTCTGCCTGTCAGTGGGTTTTAATGCACCAAAGGGTCAAGACTGTATAAATTAAATTATGTGTAAGGGATAAGATTTTTTTACTTAAGCTTCAACCATGAAGAAATCAGATATTTCCTATAAGGAAAAACTAATTCTTTAGGGAAGAATAATTGGACCATTGGTATTTTAACTTGCCCTTTTTATTTCAATATATGGCAAGATAAAAAGATTTATGTCATCTCACTAGAAAAGCAATCATGAATACCAAATCACACTGGGGAAATATTTTGTTTTTCAAGTGGTTATCTGTTTTAATGTATCTACCACTAGCTCACATTGTCAAAGGAAAATCATACAGTGTGTGGATTTATAGCTGTGACTTGGGAAAATTATGTACATTCCAAAAGGTGAAGATATAAATATATTTCTTTCCCCAGAATAATTACTAACTCCAGTATTTTGAGCTAAGATATTGGTCAGTCAGTTCTTAAAACCATGAAATGATCTCAAATGTGAGGGAAAAGAATTCAAACAGTATTAATGGGTGCTTTTAGCCAAGAACAATATTTGAAAAGAAATTATTCAATAGAAGTTTCTCCAACAAGGTATTTAGTTTGTTTTGTTTGGTTTGGTTTGGCGGATTTTTAACAAGAGGTTATTTAGATAATCCAGTATATGGCCAAGTCCTTGTGATTTAAGGAGTTTCAATCTGGTTAGTTTTCCATTCCTATCTACCTTGTTAGTCTGCCCGCTGGAGCTCTTAAGTCTTGTCAGCAATAATCACACTTCCAGAGAGAGTGGGCGCAGAAGGAGAGATGGTAGTAACTTGTAAATCTTCACTAAACTGAAGACACACAGGTTTAAGAAAAACTAATTATGATTATATGATTTCATTTTTCACATATCTCATCAGTGTCAATAACTGGTTACATTTTGCTAAGATCTCATCAGATAAACTAAAACTTTAGTCCTAGAAAGGGACTGTCTGTGTCTGTCCACCTGTCCTCTCCTTAGGCCAACCCTGAAGGTCATCAAAGACAGGTCCAGGTCTTCCTGCATATTCCTGTCTGAAGAACATTTTGAGTCTCCTCTGCAGCTAGGCCTGCATGAAGAGCTAAAGAGTCAGTGTCTCAGGAACCACCCTCAGTTCCCTTTCCTTGTCTTATGGGGAACAGTTTTGAATGTCCCCAGCAGGATTGAGCCCCAACTGCTTACAGAGTTAATTATCTCATCAGCACACCCTTATTTATGTGCTTTCCTTTCTCATCTGTCTTAGTTCTCTACTCCTTGCTTTCTGGACCACCTCCCAAATAAACTATTGCATCCAAATGTTTGTCTCAAATCTGTTTTGGGAGGGCACCCAAATTAGGACAGTGATTCAGAAATTACCGTTTCTATGTATATGAAATGGCCGGAAGAGACAAAAAGTAGGTAAGTGGGTACCTAGGGCTGGATGTGGGAACAGGGATTAATCATAAATGGCAATGAGAAGTCTCGTCGGGGGGTTGCGGGGGTACGGGGGAGGGAGGTGATAAAAGTGTTCTAAAACTGATATGGTGACAGTTGAACCACTCAATAAAGTTACTAAAAATCATTGAACTGTACACTTGAAATGGGTGAATTTTATATGTAAAATATATTTTAATAAAGTTGTTTAAAAAATTACCTGATTTTACATGGATAGATATAAGATCCAGAGAGGTAAAATGCTTAAAATTACACAGCAAAAATATGTCAGGGAAAGGAAAAGCATTTCAGGCCATTTGATTACTCTGAGAAATAGCATTCATCTTTGGATTAATTATCTTGCTTTAACTCATTAAAAATTACATGAAAAAAGTGAAAAAGCACCAGTTACATCAAGTATCAATACATCTATGACACTAATTAGTATAATTATCATTTATTTAGTGTTTATGCTAAATGATTTGCCTATACTATCTCAATTTCACCATGGGCCATAAGGCAGGCATAATTATTGTCCTCTTCTTATACATGGGGAAATAGAGCATGAGAGAGGGTAAGTAACTTGTGAAAGGTCACATAACTCATATGAGGCTTAGCAGGAATTCATCCATGGTGGTCTGACACCAGAGCACATGCCTGTAATTACTCTATTATACCGCTTTTGCTGGTAACTAGGATTTATAGCTCTTACCATTCCAGCATGACCAAAGAAAAAGAAAGTTCCATACCTCACTGTTGAGTTTATTTATTTGCTGCTTGGTCTCCTCTGCTTTGATAAAGAGAACAGCAGCTCCAATCTCTGGGTCTGAAAAGTGGAACACACTCAGAATGAGTCCGTTAGCAATAAACCTCATATTTGAGGATTGGGGCAGTTGGAATGGAGAAGGAAGCCTAAGCTACTACCTTTACCTTTTCCTGACGCCTGTGCACTGTAGGTTCTGTCTCCCTGGGATTGGACATGCTTCTAGTAATCCTCTGGATCGTGCCTGATACACTCCTTGAAACTAGGCACACATCATGGTGGGGACTGTGACCACACTAATTGGATGTGTCCACGGCAAATCTTCCTTTCCCCTGAACTTCCCCTTTCCTCACCACCATGTTCCAAGATGGCAGAGTTTCTCTTTTTTGACCATTCTCTAAAAATATATCACAGTCAATGCCTAAACCCTAGAATAGGGGTGTTCTTTGCCTCTTTTTTCCCCAAATATTAATTCCTGTGCCCATGAGAACATTTTCCCACTTCTATTTCAGGTGCTAAACTCCACTGCATGTTTCCTATCTCCTCCCTTGTTGCTCTAAAAGATACTATCTCCCATTTCCTCGTTCTCTTATCTCCACTTTTTCTTTACGTTACTCCTCCAAATACATTTATTTATGTCAGTGACAAAAGTATAGATGAATCGCTGCTAGCTGGAGTGTAAAGGAATGAATTATATATATATATATATATACATATATATATATGAATTGTTGCTAGCTGGAGTGGAAAGGATGAATTGCTGTTAGCTGGAGTGGAAAGGAATATATATATAATTTATTTATATTTATTATTTAAATGTATTTATATAAAATGATATGACCCTCCTAATACCCTAATTCTGGTAAATTACGGGTAAAGAAGTTGTTGTGGAAGAAAAAAGTCACTGAAATCAATCCAAAATGGCAGAGTAGTAGAAGCTCATTTTGCAAAGAATTTTGCAAAGTTAATCTATTAATTCAATGAATGACTGGAGAACATATACAATAGGCTAAATCTCCTTTAGAGGAGAGAGCAATGAAAAAAATATATAATTGACCCTCATGGAGCTTAGAGTCTAGCTGGGAAAAGAGAAAACAATTAGGCAATAGATTTGGATTTCACACTAAGGGCACCAGGAAGCCATCTCAGGGTTTTAAGCATAGGATCAGAGTTATAAGAATAAATTTGTATTTTTAAAAATTTACTCTGTATGGAGAGCAGAACCACAGAAGAGACTTTGGTAGCAATGCATGCAAGAGATGGATGTGGCAAAGAAAAGTATGGCGGCAGTAAGGATACAAAGTCTTAGAATTGAGGGTTTAGGAGAGAGAGTCAAGAAAATTTGTTGCTTGAGTGCATGAGTGTAGGGTTGGATGTTGGGAAAAGGAGAAGAGGAGGCTAAGGAGGTGGTGGGACCAGAAATAGGTGGATGGACATGGTGAGGCTCTGTGTATCATCTCCAGGTCTAGGTTAGTCAATAAGGAAAACTTACAATTGGAACCTACCAACAGCTTTCATAGCAGATACATCAGTGTGACTATAACTATGATTTCTGTGCCTCTTTCCCCAGAGTAACATCAACACAGGGAAGTCAACTGAATGAATGAATCAGGATTGTCAACTGACATCTGCACCCCTTCTTTCCCTGTCTTCCTTTCCTCTGCTCACTCCCCCACCTTCCCCAGAGACTTACAAGGACACTTCCACTTCTCTAGAAGATGATAAGTACCAGGAAATGGGATTGTTGATTGAGATGGAATACTGGTATTCTACCAAAAGGAGACATACCCAGGACTGTACGTTCAAAATTTTTTATTGGGTTTGGTTTTGTTCATGGACGTATTCACTAACCGGTAATAGAGCCTGACATAAGGATCCCAGAGCTGAGTGGGAAGGGGAGGACAGAGTTGGCAGGGGACTGCTAGCCTTTCATCTGGTAGTTTGCTGGTAAATTGTTTGGCATAGCCTATGCTTGCTCATTATTCTCTCTTTATTAACTACAGGTGTGTCTTCTTTAGAATTTACTTGTCATTTCTGGCCTTCATTATGTTGATATATTCCTTTTAATGGGCAATGAACTCAAGAAGGCAAGGGAGAGAGAGGAGGCTGGGTTAGGTTTGGGGTACCCTTACATTAATTCACCATCACTAGAGGGTAGTGCTTCACATAGGTCTCCATCATTTCCAACCTTCTTACATCCTTCTGAAGTTGTTTATCCTCTGACAAAATGCATGTACATAATCTCTCATCAATAAGTTGGTTAAAAATAACCAATATTCCTACAGTGTACAACCAACACAGCTTTTCCTCTGGGTAATGTTGTTTTTGTGGATTAGTCTGCATTTGTAACAAGAAAACAAGGTCACCCTCTAATGAATAGCAGAAATTTGAGTCTCCTGACAATTTACCTTGGTTGGTAAATGGCAGAACATCTAGCTTGGAGGAACAATTACAAATTAATCTTAATAACTTGGAGATGGCACAAACTCAAGTTGAATTGTTCCATGGCATTGGTAAAATTCTATCATAGAAAATATTCAGAGAAGGGGAAGGCAAAAAAGTGCCTATGCTAAACATTACAAGTTAAAAAGATATATCACCCTTTGATAGAAGGCTAAATATAGAGCTTACCTCCTAGAGGAGGGGAAACTCTGGGCTCTGGCCTGATGCGTTCAGAGCCAAACTCAAAAGTCTGGCTTTCCTCACTGCTGTTTCCATCTTCAATTCCATCAACAATCCTGTTTAAAATAAAGGACATTGGTTAGTTGTGCATTTATATTTATGGGTTCCAATATTTCTTTTTTAAAAAAATATTTTTTTAATTTATTTTAGACAGAGTGAGTGCACATGGAGGTGTGTGGCGGAAGAGGGAGAGAATCCCAAGCTGACTCCCCACTGAGTGAGGAGCCTGACTCAGGGCTCGATCTCATGACCCTGAGATCATGCCCTGAGCCAAAACCACGAGTCAGACACTTAACCAAAGCCACCAAGGCACCCGGATTCCAGTATTTCTAGAAGACTTAAAAATACTGTCTTGATTTCTAAATTCTACATATTCTAAAGCTGTGCTATCCATTATGGTAGCCATTAGGCTTATATGGCTACTGAGCACCTGAAATGTGGCTCAGGCAAATTTAGATATGCTGTAAGAATAAAATGCACATTGGATTTCGAAGATTTGAGTAAAAAAATGGAAATAGTTTTATTAGTAAATTTTTAATATTATTTATATTTGAAATTATATTATTATTATTATTTTTTTAAAGATTTTATTTATTTATTTGAGAGAGAGAGAATGAGAGAGAGCACATGAGAGGGGGGAGGGTCAGAGGGAGAAGCAGACTCCCCGCGGAGCAGGGAGCCGGACGCGGGACTTGATCCAGGGACTCCAGGATCATGACCTGAGCCGAAGGCAGTCGCCCAACCAACTGAGCCACCCAGGCGCCCCTGAAATTATATTATTTGGGGCATACTAAGTCAAATAAAATATATCATTAAAATTAAATTTCAGGTGGTGCCTGGGTGGCTCAGTCGTTAAGCGTCTGCCTTTGGCTCAGGTCATGATCCCAGGGTCCTCGGATCGAGTCCCGCATCGGGCTCCCTGCTCAGCAGGAAGCCTGCTTCTCCCTCTCCCACTCCCCCTGCTTGTGTTCCTTCTCTTGCTGTGTCTGTCTCTGTCAAATAAATAAATAAAATCTTTAAAAAAAATTAAATTTCACTTTATTTATTTATTTTTTGCTTTTTAAAAATGTGGCTACTAGAAAATTTAAAATTACATTTGCACTAGGTGTTATATGCAAACAATCATGGAACACTACATCAAAAACTAATGATGTAATGTATAGTGATTAACATCACATAATAAAATAAAAATAAAGAAAAAAGAATAGAGAAATGGAGAGAACAAAGAGAGATCATGAGAGAGAAAATGAAGAAAGAATGAGAATGAGCAAGAGTGAGCAGATGAAAAGCAAATGGGAGAGAATGTTAACAAATTGTCTAGCTGAGCAACGGTTATTGGGATTTCTTTGTGCTGTTCTTATCATTTTTCTGTAAGTTTGAATTGTAAAATAAAATCATCCCTCAGTAAAAAAAAATTACATTTGTGGCTCACAATTTTAGCTCATATTATATTTCCGTTGGATAGAAATACTATAGAATTTAGAATCTTATTTATTCTAGGATTCAAAGCCTTAAGCTACAGAAGTCCTCTTATCTGAATTCATATTAAATCACCACTCTATCTAGAATTAAAATGTTTTAATCTAATGATTATAGCATCACATTAAATAACTTTGATGACACCTTTACTCTGAACCTGGACAAAACCAAGAGTTAAAGAATTACATATAAATGACTATTAAGACTGGCTAGTCTTCTTTCCTTGCTAAATAATGTCTAATCCACTCATTATTTAAAAAATATTATGTCTATTGTAGAAAATTTAAACATAAAAGTAACAAAAATTAGAAAATAAAAATCACCTGTAATCCACCACTATTGTTAGCATTTTGATGTATGTTCTCAAAATCTTTTTATAAGCATAGGATCAATTGTATATAAACCTTTCTTTTCCATCTCTGATATATTTTCCCCTATTTAAAATTTATTGTCTTTCTTATTAAAAATTTAGGAAGGAAACAAGGCAACGTTTTCAAATTACCATCCTCAACTGAATTCCTGAACCTTTAATGTCCACCTACTTTTCACTAAGTCTGTTTTGCTTATTTTTAAAAATATTCTCTCTAAATGGATAAATTGTGTCCTTCAAATGACTAGTTAAATATATTGACAAATATCACTTGCTTTACAAGTAGAAAAACAGAATTTGAATCCAGATTTCCAATCTTAATCTCTGAGATTTTGGACAAAATAGTTCACTTCTTATATCTTCATAGCACAGATAATATGAACTACCTTCCAGGACTCCTGAATTCCTGAGGAGACTAAATGCAATAGTGAATGTGGAATTACCTAGCAGAGAACATGGCACATAGGAAGCGTTCCATTTTTTTTTTCTTGCTTCTACTTACTACTCAGCTATGATGTGATTTTCTACTATTGCTTGTATTCACCATAGACTACTCCTTTCACATTATCTGCGTCAGGATTTTTCACTCTCTCAATCACCTCTAGTTAATCCTAAAGTGAATTTTTAAAATTAAGAGTAGAGCCACTCCATGTTACATAGAGAAGAGGCCAGAAATAAAACCAGGCTTCAGTTGTCCACAATGATGAAGAAAATAATATTGAAAATGAACATCAACACTTCATTTCCTTTATGATTTTAACTTATTGTTCCATAAAACATTTGGTAAGATCAGGCAATCAGGGAATCACATCAATGGGCCTTGTTCTATCTTTTATTTTCACTTAAATCTATAAATTATAAAATTACAATGTAGAAATACACACTTATAATAATAGGTAGAGCTAAATGGATGAAAGGAGTAGAGAAGGACTTCTGAATATTTAATGGACCCTTTTGAGAATACAACTAACATTAATTATTCTCATACTGTACACACCTCCATGTAGAAGCAAAAATTGCACACAAAATTCAGGAAAGTTGAAGAAGCCTGGCTAGGAACCTGTGTGGTTGAGAGGCCCAGGAGGCTGGATAATTTACTAGCTAGGTACTAGTTTGGACAAAAGGCAGCCTTTTTCACTAGGAAAGAATTGCATGATGTGATTCTTACCTTGGACTGAGGTCTGGGGGTCCAGCGCTATTCAAAGCTGACAGTTGCAATTTCAAGTTTCTCTCTTTCCTTTTAGCCTGGTTATGGGGGTCAGTTTCCTGTTTGTTTTTGGGGGAAGGTGAACTGGAGATTCTGCTAGGTGAGTGAAACGGCACAGTGCCCGAGGCCAACTGCTTCAAGCTTAGGCCTAGATAGCTTTTATTGCTTCCAACCTTCTTACTGCGTGCAGAGGATGTTCCCCTTGTGTAGATGGGAGAGAGGGAGGCTGTCTCCTCCTCCTCTCCCTCCTCCTCCTCCTCTTCATCTTCCACAATGGATGGGAGTCTTTTGTTGATGCTGCCATTTCCCTTGGGCTCTGACTAAATCAGTGGATAACATAGATTAGTACAGATCATGAAGACTGCTTGAGAGGTTGATCATTCATGCTGGTGGGCCCATCTAAGCAAAGTCAAATCCTTTAGAAACTTACTTCTCAGTAAAACTTAAGACTTTGCAGATTTTGCTATTATTTATTCAGGGTTCAGTGTCTCCCCATTTGTGATATTCCCCAGGTTTACCCTCTTTGCTATCCTGGTGTCAGCCTGTTAATGCCTCTCTTGGTCTTTTTAAATTGTCTTGGTGGGGAGCTGTGTGAAACGTGCGTTTTACCTGGTTTGCATCCAGATTTTACTCAGCCTGTCATCTGTAATAGTATATGGTGACATGCTCTTAGGACATTTTCAGTTTTACAGGAAGGTCTTAGGCCTTGTTATTGTAAAGTCATAGGGTCTTTAGTGGAACTTTATGTGCAGACCAACCAGAAAAATGTTATCTTTGAGAATAAAAATCTTTCCTATTTTAGATAACATAGATGGAGTAAGATCAGCAGCATCTGCAGCTACTCTGCTTCCTGTTATTTTTATTCTCAGACGTCAGTTGGCAGGAAATGGAGCAAACCATTTGGTCTGCTCCCCTTGAGAACCTTGGGAAGGGAAGGAGAAGTCTTGCTAAACCCATCTTAGACTCTTGGCTGGAGTCACTCAAACTTTTGGACTAAAAAAAAGCAAGGGAGAGGATGGGTAAAGGCAATGGAGGTAATGATGGAGAGGCAGGGCAGAAAGGACAGTAAAGGCTAAGCGAGTGGCCTGCAATGGAGTCACTATCAGAATGGGTGTTACTTGCTCTGCCCCAGATGTGGGTTCCCCGCTCCAAAAGGTCATTCATTTTTTTGTGCCTCATTCTCTTTTGAGGATACAATTGCTTCTACCTGCTCATCAATAATTTCTAAGAGAAATAAGACAACAAACTGAACAGATCTAAGAGTGCTATTTAAATCTCATGAGCTGTCATGGTTATTCCTTCATCTTAATAAACAGTTGGTTTATTGGTATATATTTATTTTCCTGTAACAGTTATAATGATAGATATAACAACAAAAAATGAACTTGAACCTGTGGTGACTTTACAGGCAATAGTCTGAATCATTCAGTTTAGGCCAACCTAAGCAAAATAGTTAGTTTACTCATGAAGCTTTCTTGTATTTTAATCTTAATGGCTCAAAATTTCTTGAGGAAATGGCATTAGACTCATCTTTCCAACTAGATCTGATTATTTTAATTAATGGTGAAGCCATTAGTTCTTTATTGGGATAGTCATGGTTTGGCTTTTATTTGTTTTTGCTTTTCACAGCATTTTAAAGTTCTGTGCTTATAACAAAAGTTGGACCCACGTGGAACTGCGGGGGAACATTTGTTTGGTAGCAACGTAGAACAGAAAAATTAGTTCACCCAGTTAAAGACACAACAGGGCAAACTTATCAAAGAAATGAAAAACAATGAGTGAATTCTTTTAATTGGACTTCTGTTTACATTTGTACTGGCGATTTAATCATTCCTTTGGTTCAAGGAGGCTCTGCTGGCCCTAAAAGAATTCTCTGACTAATAATCTATAGTATTTGTACTTCTACAAGCTTGTTTAAATTTCATACTTCCATTTTATCATGGAGACTTGGAACCTTGGGCAAGTTGCTTAGATATTGACTCTTGTGATCAAGGCAGCCAACAGTACTTATACGAAGAATTAACTATTCCTCCTAACATTATTGCAGAGAGGAGCCACATGTATTAGATTATTAAACACCCTAGTCCCACATGCAGCCTCTATGCAAGAGTGCTGGTTACTTTCTTCAGGCCATCTACACAGAAACGCTTGCTTCCCTTGCGTAGCTGGATTCACCCATGTATACACTGCCATAAAATTTGACCACAGATTTCCCCCTTCTCTTCTGACCCATTCTTTCATTTCCCCCTGACAAATGCTTCCATGAGGGCAATGAGGTTTTTATCCCCATAGTCAAAAGAATCTCTAATTTAGCTCATGACATTCTACTGGGATATAGCCATTTCGAACTCACAGGTGACTAGATTCAATCAAACCTGTCATGACTACTGGGGAAGCAGAAAAAAGTCTAGTGGCTGAATGCATGGACTTTTGGTCACACCGTCCTAGAAGTCCTGAGACTTACTACCTATTACTTGGTCAAGTAATATAATTGCTTAAATCCTTTGTTTCCTCACCTGTAAACTGGGAACGGTGTGAGGAAATAGATATTAGATAATGGACGTTAAAACACTTAGCAATGTGCAGTGGAAGTACTTAATAGATGCTTGCCCTTGTGATGATGATGATGATCATGAAGAAAATGGAAACATTTGCCTCAGGGCAGGTGCTACAGAGTGTTGGTTACCTCTTTTTACATAATCTCCCCTTCTTTGCTAGTTAACAGAACTTTTAGCAATGCACCTTGCCCAAAGATCTCCTTTCTCTGCTTCCTTTGCCAGTTGGTTTGACCATGAGGTTAAGTTCTGGGGTGATACCATGCAAGTGGACAGGTTAAAAGGAACTTTCAGGAAGATGTCTGGAAAGAGGGGAGCCTCTATGCTGCTCTTTCATTTTTTTTTTATTTTATTTTTTTTTAGTTTCTAGTCTGGACTATTGATAAAGTGGAGAGATCTCCAGCAGCCATCTTAGACAATGAGAAGATCTTAAAAAAGGAAGCCATGCATTGAGGATAATGAAGCCAAAAGAAGAAAGCTCAGGACCCTACTGACACAGTTATATCACCCACCTCTGGCCTTGTCCACAAGAGAGAAATAAATATCTGTTGCCTTGAAGCCCCTATTATTCTAGTAGTTTTGTTATTGTAAATGAACCTAAACCTTAATTATACACAATAATGTTTTTGAAAGTTAAAGATGTTGCATTCTTAGAAGGGATCTTCATTTTCAGAGTGCTATGAAGGGGTGAGGAATTCAAATTGGAAAATCCAAAAGAAAGCTAAATTTTTCTTCATGAGAAAGAGAATATAGGAATGGCCTGGGGGAAAAGGGGTATAGTTGTGACAAAAGGCAGACTGTTGAGAAGAGTTGAAACATAATAACATTTTACCAGCTCCTGAGGAGGGATTTTGTAGAGATGAGAAAGAAAAGACAGCTACTGCCAGAGAGAAACTTGGTTGAATGCACTGAGTTGTTTTAAGGGCTTTTAAGAAGTTTCTCAATAGTATTAAAAGTAAACCCTGTTTGTGCCCCCACAGCCCCAACTATCTTCAGTAAATTATCAATGTCTTTGACATGTGCTATGTAATTGGATATGTGTTTCTCTGCATGTATGTGTGTCTGTGTGTATACACGTGTGTAAAAGGTGTTGGGTTCTGCTTCAAGGAGAGTACTGAGTAAGGCAAGGAGCTTTTCATAGGGTTCCTGTCACAGGATTATTGGTAGTACAAGTCTAGGTAATAAATCTGATAAATCACTGTTTCTTGGGAAAATTTTCTGTGAAATTGGAGGATTCTTAGAAGTTGGAACTACCATAAGTGTTCAAGTGAAACCACTTCCAGAATATCTCTGAACCATTTCTTTTTATATATGTCATGGATACTCATGTTGCACCATCAGTTGGAAGCCTACAAGAAAACATTTGGCTACTCATTTTAAACATAATAAATGTACTTCCAAGATCAATACCTCAGGATCTTACTACTTTTGGCAGGTTCTGGTGACAACTACTTTTCAATGACAATATAACCCTTAAATAGAGAGATGAGTTTCAATACTTCTCTGTTCCAAACTCCAGAAAGTCAATCAATACATTTCACTGGAAAGTGAGTGTATCAGGGAAATTAGAAAATAAATACATAAGACCCTGAAGTGGGAGGCAGATTTATTGGAAATCCTACAGATTTTAGATAAATGTTCTGCTCTTTGGAAAAAGCCATACCTGTGAGACCGTAGATTTGTTTGATAATCTTGATATCACCTGAAAGAACAAACAAACAAACAGAAGTCGTGAGGATCATTTAAGCCTTTCCAGGTGGTTTGGGACTGGGTAAAATGTAGGAAACAGGGGAGAGAAAGTGTGGGGGATGATGGATCCACCTGGATGGGCCAGAAGGAAAAACACCTCCTAAAAGATGCAGAAAAAGCCTCCCTCAGCCCAGCTTCTGGGAGCTCTATTGACCAGTGTGCAGACTAAGAAAAGGGAGCAGCAAATTGAATGTCACACCTAGGAAATAATGATCGAAAGAGTGGACGTATTGGCTATATTTTCCATCCTGATGCTTTATTGGCTTCCCTTTTGTTTTCCATCTCCCTTTTTCCTCTTTCCTGCCCTTCTGCTAAATTCTCACATCTTCTGTGATTTTTCTCTCTGGCTCTGTGAAAACAGAAACCCATGGAATCTTTTCTTATTTAATCTGATTTCTTTCCATCTGTTCACCTCCCCTTCTTATTTGAATACGGGTGGGGGTGATGTCTCCTTTCTGTCCCATTTGTTTTCCTCACCATGATGTTTCTTGTGGACTACAATTAAGTTCACTGGGGATCCTGATCTCCTGTTTGATCAAATTTAAGATTCCGTTGATTACAAAAAGAAAGAAAATCCTGCCAATCAAATTGGGACATGCCATCAATGATAAGAGAGACCCCAATATCAGAGATGCTAAAAGGTGAAAAACAAATATGTGTTGTAGAATTACTTCAGCTGGGTTTCAGACTACATCTTATATAAAATCAAACTACAGTACTGTGGAGGAGTCCATTATAAAACATGCAGCTTTCCATGCTGGACAAAGAAGCTCTGGAACTTATGATATATCCTGGAAACATGCTTCAGGTCTCATCTACATTGTTTTTTGCGCAAAGACACTTCTTTCATTTTAAAGTGGTAAATAGATGCTATAAATTAGCATAACTTTATTCACATTAAAAAAAAAACCTTTACACTCAAAAATGATCTGCCTAGGAAGTGAGACATATTTGGTAATTCTGTCAACTCTCACTGTTGTTGTTGTTGTTTTTTTCTCCTAGATGATTAGGGAAATAGATGTGTTATTATTTATACAAATGCTGGCGTCATTATTGCTGTGCAAATACATGTTTCATCAATGTTTAATTTTATCAAAGAAGTCAACCCATTCTACATCTGCTTAGTTGCCTAAATATGCATTAATCAGAAGCATTGTAGACATAAGTTTTGTAATAATTCCCTAAATAGTTACAAATAAAACAGCTGAATAATTAAAAATGTGAAAACCAAAATTACAGTGTCGTTGCTACTGTGGTAGACACAAAAATGTGTTTTAAAAAGCCTTTCAGTTACAGCCTGGATGAGAGAACGAATAGCCCTGTGGGATTTAGGAAGCCTGAACAGCTTCAGGTCAGAGGTGCCCTCTGAGGTGTAGGAAAAAGAAACTGGTCTCAGCGTCTTTTGATTTGGGTGCGACTCCTCACTCCCTGGTTTACTTACTGGTAGCATGACTTCTGTCAAGTTGCTGAATCCCAAGGCTGTTTTTCTGTATCAGTGCTTCTCAAACTTTTATGTGCACACAAATCACCTGGGGACTTCATTATAAAATGCAGGTTCTGGTTCAGGAGGTCTGGGGTAGAGCCTGAGACTCTGTATTTCTAATGACCTCCCAGGCAATACTGATGTTGCTGGCCCATGGGGCATACTTTGATCTCATAACCAACATCACTGCTATTATCATCCTATCACCTATTAATTCATTAAGTGTTCACTATGTGACAAGCATCCTGAAAAATGCTCCCAGCCATTATGTCCACCAATTTTCATCACAATCCTAGAGGTAAGAAGTATCCATCATATAACCAGCACTACTGTGATAGGCTCTCTGATTAAGTCATTTCATTTGCATATGGCATTAAGCGCATGTATTTTAAAAGAGTACTATGATATATTCATTCTATTGACCAACAGTTCATGCTGATCCAGATTCTGCCAATTGCAGAGAATATTAGTTTAATGGAAACCCAGTATTTTAAAGCTAGAAGTCACCCTAAAGAGTGTCTGCTACAATGATTTGTAACCTGGGAAACAGTAGAATGTTTGAGAAGCATTCCTAAGTAAAGCAGATTCCAGAGCACCAACTCCAAAGAGTCTCCTACAGTTGGTGGTGGGTAGGACCAGGTCCCCAGGTCAAGGCTGAAACCACTGAGTTAGTCCAACTCTGCCTCGACATGTGGAAATTGCCATCCAGGGAGATGAGGTGACTTGCCCGATCCATGCATCAGGTTAGAGTTCTGGCAGAACCCTACCAGACGCCAGGTGCCCTGACTGTGTGTGTTCCTTGCACAGAATCGGAAGTTGTCTCAGGTGCCTCCTCCAGCAGTTCATGCTGTTGCTTGAACTGAAAGACTAAATGCCTGACATATTGTGGAACTGAATCTAGCATAAGGTTTGATAACTGCCACAAAGCAGATACCCATATCTCATGATACCAAGTTACCCAAGCACCTTGTTAGCCTTTTCTGAGTTACAGATCTCTACAGAAAAATGATGCATTCTTGACATTCTACCCCCATGGAAAAAAAAATGCACAATACAACCTTTGAATAGATAATGTTTATAGATCTCATTTCTTGTTCCAGTAACTGGAAGACTCAAAGGTTTTGGATGTTTTGAGGAAGACAGTCTTATCCAATTGAGTCCCTCCCACATGAAATTTTTAAAACTTTTAGACAACAGAACTGCTGGTAATCTCTAATGGGGATGATTAAAAAAAAAGACTGAAGTAATACAGGTTGGGATGATAAAATGTTCTAAATCAGACATAAAACAAGGAATGAAGGTCATTGCAATAAAATCTTGAGAGAAATAAAGAAGGCTGAGGGTCAACCCACTCAGATCTTAGAATTGTACCTTCAGTTTGCCAGGACAGAAGAAGCCAAGTGTGGGCAAGAAAGACCAGGGGCATGTCTTGGCACAAGGTTATCACAAATGAGGTAAGGCTTTATAACCTTGTGGACTAGGAAAGAAACACATTCTCAGCTATACAGAGTTGGTTTAAAACGTTTCTGCATAAATTCTCTTCCTCTTTTATTCCCCCGGTCCTAACCACTTAACTTACTCTATCACTCTGTAAGTCCAGTGGGAACTAAGAGGGAGGACCCTTACATTGAAAAAACACTGCTCACTGGCATGGAGAACCAGAAGAAGGAAAATGGTCTCTTATTACTCAGACAATCTGCTACAAAAAAGCAAAACAAATTCACAATGTCCTTTTTTAAAAAGAACTATGTAAGGAAAGTCTCAAAATTCTACTATTGAGCTTGAACTGCAAAGAGAAATCAAATGTACTAAAATTAATGGTGATTATAGATGTAAAAAATGCCACTGTATTCTTTAATGTTGTCTATGTTACTGAATGAAGACATTCTAGAAGAGCTTTCAAAGGCTCATACCTAACCTTGGCCATTCAACTTATTTTTTTCTTAAGTTCCTAAACTCCCCAGTAGTAAATTTTCTTGCTTTTAGGATTTTCTTTGAGCTGGGCTACAAGCTCTTTGATTTGTTTCACCTATTTCTGCCCACGGATTAAAGTGTCTCTGAATTCTGACACACGGTACTATGACGATAAGGTTTGGGATTTCATGGGATGCTAACGCCTCACCTTTAGAAGCTGATTGGTTTTTCAGTAATAGTGAGGCATTGCCGATAAGCTTTCCTTACTCTCAAGATCTTTTCAAGAGACTGAACCACCAAGAAGTTAACTACTAGGAGGTAGGAAGGAAGCAAACGGGAATGGAACCCACCACAGAGACTTAGGAATCCTAAACTGTAACCCAGTGGACCAGTGGCCCAAGGAAGGTATTCTCATGGTTTACTTGGTTTGCAGGTCGGAATTACAAGCCCCTGTGTGAGTCTGCAAATGTCCTCTCAACTCTGGAATCTCCTAAGACACTAAAGTGCTCTGGTAGGAATGTTATCTACAGCTGATTGCTCAATTGGGAAATGAGTTGCAAATTACAAGGCTCTTCTTTCTCAGTGATTCATGATATCCTCTGCTTTGTTAATAATGCCACACTGATTAAATCACAAAGCAGATTGAAGGAACATGTGTCCTCATTCAGAAAAAGGAATCATCACATATTTTATCTTGTTCTCTGGACAACAACATTACCAGTACTGGTGGCTGTTTGGGATAAATAGAGTATGAATGGAGGATACTCCCACATAACTCAGTAACTCACATCGTTAAAAGGTCCATTTTTACAAAACCATAAATAATTGTCATATGATATGGCAAGTAGCAAGTCAATAGGTCTCACTTTTATTTCTGATCTGCTTCTTTCTCTTGTAGACTTAAGTGGAGGTACCAAGAAATAGTAAATGACACCAAAGGCAGGTGGAAGACAGAAAGAGGAATTGGAAAGCTCTGGAGAAAGAATAGGCTTTGAATAAGGGGGCACTTGTTTTCAACTAAAAAAAGTCTAGGAGTTCACTACCATCTAATCTAAAGAAGACATTTTTGAAGCTGGTCTGAAACCCTAAGTGGGTAATACAGTAGCTAATATGTTTCCTTGCTTGTTGTATAACTTAGAAACAGAAATGAGATTTTAATAAAAAAACTGATGATTTTGAACTTTTCTAATTTCACCCTGAGCCTTGAGGTCAAGACAAACTATTAAGACTTAGAGGAGACTTCTTTTCTTCTACATAAATACTATCACTTCTGATGCAGAAAGCACATATCAAATAACCGAGATGTGAATTTAGAGTTTATTTTCTAGTTCTGGAGAGCTCAACCACTGAGACTATGGTATAGGAAACACCACAAAAATTCTTCTCCGCTGTGTATTATGATAAAAGGTCTGTGTGTCAGGGGGTGGGGTGGAGAGGACCCATTCAGGAGATAGTATAGCATAGTGGCTAAGAGCTGGGATTTTCCTAGTCTTTTCACTTATTAGCTATGTGACCTTGGGAAGCATAGTAATTGGGATAAATAGGTAATGATGAGGTAACAAATAATTCGGTGAATTTTAATGGTTTAACACTAAAGAATTTTTTTTTTAAGATTTTATTTATTTATTTGAGAGAGAGAATGAGAGAGAGCACATGAGAGGGGGGAAGGGTCAGAGGGAGAAGCAGACTCCCCGCGGAGCAGGGAGCCGGACGCGGGACTTGATCCAGGGACTCCAGGATCATGACCTGAGCCGAAGGCAGCCGCTTAACCAACTGAGCCACCCAGGTGCCCAACCCTAAAGAATTTTATTTCTCATTCTTCCTCTGAAAAATGATGATGGGGTGCCTGGGTGGCACAGTTCGTTGGACATCTGACTTTGTTTCGGCTCAGACCCTGATCTCAGGGTTATGAGATTGAGCCCCGAGTCAGGGCTCCGTCGGGCTCTGAGCTCAGCTCAGTCGGCTTAAGACTCTCTCTGCCCCTCCCCCACCTCTCTCTCTCACTCTCTCTCAGATAAATAAATGTAAAAAATGATGATAATATTTAAAGTTGTTTTGAGGATTAAATGAGATATATAAATGTAAACTGAACTAATCTTGGAGACCCTGTTGGCCACATCGGACATTAAGAGAAATGTGTAACACCCAAAGTACAGTTGACCCTTGAACAGCATTGGGTGTTAGGAGTGCCGACCACCCCTACCCCCAGTGGAAAATAGTTTAAAACTTTTGACTCCCCAAAAACTTAACTACTAATAACCTACTACTGACCAGAAACCTTACAAATACATAAACTGTTGATTAATACACATTTTGTATGTTATAAAATATTATATACTGTATTCTTACAATAAAGTAAGCTAGAGAGAAGAAAATGTTATTAAGAAAATCATAAGAGAAAATATGTTTACAGTACTGTATTTATCAAAAAAATTCACATATAAGTAGATTCATG
Source organism: Leptonychotes weddellii (assembly GCF_054177405.1). Taxonomy (NCBI): domain Eukaryota; kingdom Metazoa; phylum Chordata; class Mammalia; order Carnivora; family Phocidae; genus Leptonychotes; species Leptonychotes weddellii. The sequence goes on from NC_138369.1 coordinate 71,292,469, forward strand.
CACTTGAAACCTGTGCTGTTCAAGAGTCAACTGTAATTTTTTAAAAATAATTATTCTTTTGTGTTTTCAAGAACCTTAAAGCTTATGTGTTGATAAACTACAGTAAGACTTTTTAAAATTACCCCTCCCTTTCTATTCCATTAGCAATAATGAAGGTGCTCTCTCAGTGCTCTCACTGAAACTCTGGATCCCTTCGGTTCACACTTCCCTTCCTGCTTCCCCTCTGGTCATAATGCCCAACGTTCCTGTCAGAGCTGACCGCTAGGTGGTGCCATGCCTTCCAGCCATCTCGTTTCTCTAGGGAGTGAAAGCATTTGGAGCCCGCCGAGCAATGTAAGTCTCTTATGGCTTCAACTTTATGATATACAAGGGACTTATAGTGAAAAAAGTCCTCACATTGTTGCATTTGTTAAGTACTTGGTCCAGTGTCTGGCATAAAAAGTAATTAATTCCTGTTAATAAATGTTAGTTATGTTATTATTGATATATTGATTATGAAGAAAAGTTTTCTTTGAATTGGGTTAATGGGAAAAAGGGCGTTTTTAGCAATGGATATCCAAACACTCACACAGATGGATTTGTCCAACTGAAACTAATATATATGTAGGACTCCTTAATAAAGAGACCATGAAATTGTTAAACATGAGTTTCCCTACATTGCTCTCCTAGCAGAGGGCTATCATCCCATGCCACGGAAATCTTCTTTGTGCAACACTAGGTGGAATACTTTGCATAAAGTAATGACTTGGTATTCTATTCTTTTCTCTCTCAACACTTTCACCTGCTTCACTTAAACAAAATAAAGCACTTTCAAATCGTCCATACAGTCAAGACACTGATAATGTATGCAAATTAACTCAAGCATGATTTTAACTTCCTATCTCTAAATTCAAATGTATGAATTACAAAGCTTTGGGATTAAAAGAAAACCCAAAGAGTCTCTTAATACTTATTCAAGAACTTGGAAAATGCAGGATGATTTTGAGGGAGAGAGAGTTACTTATAAATATGTGGTTCATATCATTCTAGAAAGGCAAAGGACAAAAATACATACCATTATGTGAGAAAACTAGAAATTTCTCCACACTGACATAGGGTTTTAAAGGTTTCAGGCTTCAGGAGCTATGTACCAACTCCATGATTTGGGAGTTCAGCAGTTAATCAGTGCTAAAAAGAATTTGCCGTTTAAACTCATTATATTGAGCTGAGATTCCATGCCCCCCAATGACCTGCTTCTGATTAGGGTACAATGGCTCCTTGGTTAGCTTGTAAAATCAGCTACTATGTAATTGTAAGGAAACACAATAGCTGGTTTCATAAGAGTTTCGGGATACACGCTGAGTACTTTGGTTCCAAACCAGGTGGGTGAAGGAAGATGCTCAATTTGGTATGAGAAGTTTTCGCATCATAACTCCCAATGGCACTTCTAAAGCTAATGTGAAATGCCCAATTTGCTGCCAAGGAAGCTCACTGTCAATTATACACTGTAGGGCGCCTGGGTGGCTCAGTCGGTTAAGCGACTGCCTTCGGCTCAGGTCATGATCCTGGAGTCCCGGGATCGAGTCCCGCATCGGGCTCCCTGCTCGGCGGGGAGTCTGCTTCTCCCTCTGACCCTCCTCCCTCTCATGCTCTCTGTCTCTCTTGCAAATAAATAAAATCTTAAAAAAAAAAAAAAATTATACACTGTAACAAAAAAGGTGAACAGCCCTATATGTTGAAAATAGTGTTTGTACCAGCAAACTGAAATGAGCTACTCTGCTTATTTAAACCACAGTGCCTTAATTAAGCTCACTTAGCCAGAGAAAAGAAGAAGCCTATATGGGACCATAATAGAGGGGCCATAGGCAGCTTCCACATGACCAAATGCACATCCTTTTTTTTTTTTTTTTAAGATTTATTTATTTATTTTAGAGAGAGAGCATGAGCAGGAGGGGAAGAGGGAGAGGGAGAAAGAAAATCTCAAGCAGACTCTACACTGAGCATGGAGCCAGACGTGGGGCTCAGTCCCATGACCATGAGAACAGACCTAAGCCAAAACCAAAAAGGATGCTTAAATACTGCACCACCCAGGAGCCCCCAAATGCATATCTTTTTTAATTAAAGCACTGTGAAACTTAAGCATGAAGAATATTGTGTTTCACAGCATTTACACTTTTACCAAATATTCAACAATTTCTAGGTGAAGAAGAAACTCTCCCAGTTAGTAGATGAAGGCCAAGCTTCTTAGGTTACCATTTTGTTGTACTCAAAGGTGATGCATGGAGCACTGTAAGGAAGATATTACTGACTAATTATATATCGACTGAAAACAGTCTTTGTGAGAATTCACAATAGGAGTACAAACCACTGAAATTTAGGAAGAAATGTGTCTGAGCTGGCATTTTTGCTCCCCCAGTGGTGATCCAAGAAGTCTCCAGAACAACAATTGTCATAGATCAAATGTGCCTGATATATCTTGTTTCCTTCTCTGGTCTCTCCTAATAACATCCTCACCCAAAGTCTGTGAAGGAATCATTCCCCAGTATTTATATAGTGGTGTGTCTTTTTTATTTCTTTTCTTATTAAATTTGTATTTTGAGCCTGAGTTTTCATCCCAGGATAGACTTTTCCTTAACCTTTAAAAATAAACAGTGAGGGGGACACCTGGGTGGCTCAGTCGATTAAGCATCTACCTTCGGCTCAGGTCATGACCCCAGGGTTTTGGAATCCCGTCCTGCATCGGGCTCCCTGCTCAGCGGGGAGCCTGCTTCTCCCTCTGCCTGCCGCTCCCCCTGCTTGTGGTCTCTTTCTCTCTCTCTGGCAAATAAATAAATAAGATCTTTTAAAAAAAGTGAGGGATTTAGGGGAGAGGTTTGTGGGGAGACGTGAGGTAATGACCTCTTTCCTGAAATTACACTATGTGGATGAGATTTTAGCGTTATCATGTGACAGCTTAGTTACAGAATGGCCATTTCCAAGTTTGGACAAAATCACAGCAGTATCGATTGTGGAATTCCTCTTCATAAAAATGTGAACAATGAATAAAGCAGATCCACTTAGAATCGGCATAACTTCTTAGAGTGAGGCATTCTAAACTTAAGAGCTGAGTCAGTTACTTATAGGTTCATACAAAGACGACATTCTTCTAGTTACACACATGAAATCTGTAGAGATAATTCTCTTCAGAACAAACTTCTCTCCACGTTTTATTAAATTTTTTTAAGGTGATTATTTTCATGATTGCAAAATATGCATCAGTGACTTTACTGGAAGGACGATGCTTTCACAAGTATTTACACGAGTTTGTGCAAAGCAATTCTGGCCCTTCAAGTTTCCAATCTCCTGGATCAGGCCGTGGTTGTGAAGTTGTGTCTTCGGGGATTGCGGGAAGCTGGCATGTTGGATTCTTTGAAGGAATAATTTTGGCCTTAGTTGGACTGAAGGCATACTACTTTTAGGTAATATAGATGCTTCCAAAATAAGTCATTTGGAGTCCCACAGTGGGTGTCATATTTTTCCTACTAATTTCCATTAGATCTTCAGGAGGTGTAACTTCTACTTGCCACTGGCTCTAAACCACTGACTTTAAGCATCTCCTCCTCTCTTGCTTTTTTAATTCATTCAGAATTTTAATTTTTTAAAAATTTTTAAAAAGATTTTATTTATTTATTTGACAGAGAGACACAGCGAGAGAGGGAACACAAGCAGGGGGAGTGGGAGAGGGAGAAGCAGGCTTCCCGCCGAGCAGGGAGCCCGATGCGGGGCTCGATCCCAGGACCCTGGGATCATGACCTGAGCTGAAGGCAGACGCTTAACGACTGAGCCACCCAAGCGCCCCTCATTCAGATTTTTTAAATAAACACTTTTACTTGGAGAAGAACAATTAAAGTGATTCTGTGGTAAATTATTTAGAAAAACTGAAAAAAAGTATTTTAAGGTATGACTACCCTCCTATTTATTAATGAATTTGGCAGATATATATTCCTATAGGCTAGGCTTTCATAAAACGATGGAACACTCATCTGTCCAGCAAGCTGCATTCATCTGCCGCTCCTCCCGTTTTCCTCAAATTACTAAGTGATATCATGTGTGCCCATTCTGTGTTTCCCGAAGAACACATTCTCATTTAAAGGCAAAACAAAAACACAGTAGTAAAATAAAACACATACAGAGAGCAAAAACAAATCATTTAATTTGGCTGCACACCTTTCTCAATGTTTAAAAGTTTTCTTGAGCTGGAATAAAAAAATAATGGAAAGGTCCTACTAGAAGGGCCCAAGGTTCAGCCCGGTTAATCGTTCACTAAACCGGTCAGCTGTTCACCCGGGCGGATGCATCCCACTGGACACATAGCTGGGTGAGATTTCCCAGGCTGCGCGCGCTGAGCCTGAACCACATGACTCATTCTGGCCAATGGAATGTGAGCAGAAGAGCACCGTGCCGTTTCTGGGGCTGGCCCCCCAGGAATACAAAGGCAGCCGCCACCCTCTCTCTCTTAACTGGTTGGCTGGCTGGATACAAAGTGTCTGGTGAAGGCCTCAGGCCTGGAGGGTGATGGGGCCACCAAATAGAGGAGGCCTGGATTCCTGAGTCATCAGGTGAGAAGCTGCCACCTGTACACTGTGATATGAATAACTGCATAAATCGTTTATTCTACTTATTGTATCAAGTTATTGAGACTTGGGGTTGTTTGTTGAAGCAGTTAGTTTGGCTCAACTGACGGTTTCTTAGCGACCACTTAGTCCAGAGATGAGGAACTGGAGGCCCGCAGAAGGCAAGCAACTTGCTCCAAGTCATACAACTTCTATACGTATTGAGTCTAATGCCTCGTATTCATTGCTCTTTTTGACAGAATCCTGTTTTGGTTTTTCGGTCTTTTCCGCATATATCATGATAACATTTTTCCCATCAAGACGGAAGTGTGACTAATAAAAGGAAAAAACGTAAACTGTACAACCTGGAATATCAATATGCTTCGTTAGCCCTAGTCAGACCTGGGACTGTTTATGAATCCTGGCAAAACGCACTGTCACAGATCGGTGACCATATGCTCTGCTTTTAAAGAACTTAATCTTCTGGGTGGAATGTATAAGTGGGATTACCACATCACTAAAAGCTCAGCATCTTGCAGATGTTCATCTCAGAATTTTTCCTTAATCATTTTCCTCAATGACATGGAAACCAAATCCTTTAAATCCCAATTCATTTCACATCTCTCTATCTCCATGGATCCCTCCACCCTTATAGAGTTGTCATTAGTACCCCGTGCTGGCCTGCCAATTCATAATCATGAGATACTTCCATTCCCCCGCTCCAACCTGGCATCTTGTTTGCTTCCGATTTCTGACTACTTGACTACTGTTTCCTTCAGTCAAAGCCACCACTCCTTTGGCATCCCAGGGTGCTGGGTTTAAATGGCGAGCACATAGATGCCTCCAATCTGATGAACCGGAGGCCTCCAGATCTGCCTGCTGAGCACAGTCTGTGCTGTGGTGTAAGCAGACTGTTTCTACCATATGTCATCGTCTCTGCTGTCTACACCCTTTTGGGGAACTTCACGGGAAAAGCACTATTAGAGATGTTTATCCTGGGATTTTGTAATTTGTTTTTAATTTTAATTTAATTTCTACCAACTTAGCTCATTTAGAACAGTTTTAATTATACCACCCACTGACTCTATGTTTTATCAGTTGAGCTTGGCTTTAGGATTAAAGAGCTAACTGAAGTGATGGTGTACATGCCCAAGGATGACCGGTGAAATATTATTAGACTAGCAGAGTGCAAACAGTGAAATATATACTATAGTAAAACATTCAGGATTATTCTAACAAGACTCCAAGGATCCAATCCTTGAATGAAAAAAACAGAATAAAATTATGTTTTCAAAAAAATCCTAACATACAGAGGTAAAGTATTGGCAGATTGATTGAGAAATGTTAAAAATATTGCTTCTTTCACCTGAATTCTTTTTGTTGTTGTAGCTAGAGGGGGGGAGAGAGAGAGAGAGAGAGAGAGAGAGAAAGGTGAGAGGAGGGGCAGAGGGAGAGAGAGATCCCAAGCAGGCTCCATGCCCAGTACAGAGCCCAATGTGGGGCTTGGTCTCACGACCCTGAGATCATGACCTGAGCTGAAATCAAGAGTTGGATGCTCAACCGATGGAGCCACCCAGGCACCCCTTTCACCTATATTCTTAATCCTTCTCCATAACTTGTCCATCACTGTGTGTATATGCACATAAAGGAAGTGCTGAGAACATTTTATTTCAATTAATAAGAAGGCCTCCAACTTCTTACAAGGATGAAACTGAATCTGAAAAGAATGGAAATACTATTTTGTACATCTGAAATGATCGTGGAGTAGAGATTTCACAGATTTATTCTCAAACATGGAACAAAGGAAGGATGAAGAACAATTACATGTATAGAAGGCTGAAAAACATGTACTTGAATGGGAAGACATTTTCCCAGAGCTAGTCAGTGACCACAGGGTTTTTAATAGGTGGATGGATTTATGAGCAAATGAAAGCACAAATACTAGGTGAAAGGACAAGTTGGATGGCCAAGCTACAATAGTTCTGTCGTCTTACTCATCCTCTTGTTAAGGACATGTCTTTCCTGAAACATTTAGGCACAGTGGGTTTTTGATGAGACATGACGAGTAATAGCATTAAGGTTAAGAAGATTAAAGTGAATGTTATTCTGGAAATTCAGTATAGCTACTGCTGTAAGTCAGGATGCCTGAAGGAAACCAACTCTTTTAGGGGAATTATGTTCTGATTTGTAGCAGAGTGCTTTAGTGGACAAATGTACTAGGCTGGAATTCAGAATACCAGCATTTGACTCAATTTTATACTATTTGATTCTTTCACTAATTCTGTAATCTCAGGCAGGAACTGCTGGGACAGCCAGTTCCTTCATCTGTTAAGCAAGGATTCAGGGGTGACACCAGGATTAAACATTAAATGAAAGGAGGTAATGTAAACAAACTTGCTTGCTCCTAATACATACTTAATAAACATTAACACCCTTTCCTCGTCAGCAGATGTGCTACTAAATATGCAATCGACAAGAGAAAATAAAACCTGTTGAGAAACATTTTGATTTTTTGACTGAATCTTATTTGAAACACATACTTGGAATGGTTGATGGAAGACTTCATCCCAAAGTAAAGGTCTACTTTGTGCAAAGGGAATATTCTAACTCATTTAGGTATATAATTCACTTAAGTTATATACCTAACCAATGACTGGATTTTTAGTTCTCTGAATGAATAAATTTTCTTTGCTCTTCCCTTTAAGTCACTTGTAATCAAAGGAAAAACTGAGTTTTAATAGATGGCACTTAAGGTCACTTCCAGCCCTAACATTTTATTATTCTGTGATATGGAAACATATGTGTGTGTGTGTGAATGAATTAAATTCCAATCAGCATTCATCAAGCACATACTTTGTACCAGCAGTTTTACTAGGAAAATGATAGAAACACGAATAAAATATAGTTATGGCTCTCAAACAACTTATATGTATACAACTGAGTTCTCCACTGATAATTTGAGTTCTTCAATGATTTATTTTTTAAAATACATCTTTTTAAAACTTTCTCATGAAAGTATAACATATACAAAAACATGCACAAATAAAAAGTGTACAGTTTGAAGAATTATCAAAAAATGGTTCATTTTCTCTTTCATGTGAAGCTTGTTTTCCCATGGAAACATGTCTCCTATGAATGCTCCATTAACCTAAAACATAGCTGGCATTCACTGCTCATAGGACTAAGGGACAGAGGAAAAATGTATAACTTTGTTTTGATGGATATACTTACACTACGTTTCCATTGGGTTTAGGATTCAGGTGGTGTGGGACTGAAGTTGCAGTTCCTGACCTCCCTTGCTTACTTGCTGAAGAATTGGACCAGTTTTTACCTCTCTCGTCTTTAATTAGTCTTCTTATCTAGTACATGAACTTAGCAACTTAACTCCAAGAATACTGTGAGAGTTAACAGAAGGCAGTGTTTGTAAAGTGCTGAGCATACAGCTTGGTTCACAGGAGCTATTATACCATCAGCAGCATCAACATCATCTTCACTTCACGGAGCCTTGTCATGAGAGTGGGCTCTGTTACCGGAGCCTACAGCAGAACTTGGGGGCAGGCTCTGGGCTTCTACGGTGGTTAAAACACCCATCAAAAGTGCAGTGGGGAATGGAGGACCTGGGGTAACAGTGGGGCAGGGTGGAGGATTCCTGGTGGATACAGGTAGTTTTTCATTCTCAAGGAATGTGCATAAGTCGAGTCCTGCCTTTGTGTGTGTGTGTGTGTGTGTGTGCGCGCGCGCACGTGTGCACACGCGCATATGCAAATGTGACACTTTCACTACAGGCTGAACATCTGCGGCTCCCTGCAGGATGACAGTAACTAGGAAAGTAGGGAAAGAAAGACTTTTTTGTCTTGTTTATGGGATGGCAGGTGGCCTTTTATCCTCTGACTTTCTCAACTCAGCTAACCCCTGCTTTCCCCAAGGAGCATAAAAATCTAAATGTTCACTGTTCAACTTGCAAACACAAGCTGAAATACCCAGATGTCCTCAAAATTTGGCTGATCTCTTTGCAGGATAGGCCTCATGCTGTTTGACTGACAAATGGCTACACGGGACAGAATCCAGAGGAGATGAAACAAGAGCCCATTCAGGGTGGTTTAAAGTTTTTTATGTGTTCTCTACTTTGTCTTTATTTTTTAATATATGTTTAAATAAGATTTGTCTTCTAATAAAATGTTGCTGCGATATGATTGCACAACCTGCAATGATGTGATTCCCCACAGTTCATACAGTCACTGGTTTTGCTTCATTTGTCCAACAACTACCTCTGACCACCCACCACTTTTCTGGATCTTCCTTAACTCAACTCTTCAGTCCATGGGTTGCCATGGAAACCACCATATTACTACAGTGTGATCTCCCTCCATCCTTGATCCCCTCACACAAACACTCCCACACACAATAATTGATGAAACCTGGGTAGGCACTTGACTTGAGCTGAACCACTCAGTCCTTCTACAGGAATCTAGAATCAACTAAGAGAGTCCAGCTTAATCTGCTCCCCATTTGAATTGAGGACCTGCTATCTGTGACCATTTCTTGTGATTTAGACAAGGAAAGACAGACGGCGTGATGACTGAAGGAGAAAGAAATGGAGAAGAAAGGAAAAATAAGAAATGTAGAGAGAATCCTGACCTGATTATAAGAATTCCTGAGATCCACGTGTGTGCATGTGCACATGTGTGTATTTTTTTTTAATCCCATAAGATACTTCGAATCCTTACAATAAATCTCCTCTGCTTCTGATGCTCTATTTGAGTTGGATTTTTATTGGCTACAGTTAATGTCCTTATTCTCAATTGCCCCCAAACTTACTAGGGTCCTCAGGCTGGGCCCCTTTGCCAAAGTCCCACACTAGCTCTGTCCTAAGATAAGAATTTAAAAAAGAATCAGTCTGTAGTTTGAGAAGAGGTTAAGAATAACCTTTTTTCTTCTTAGGAGTATGGAGCCTTCATCCCTCTGAGGCAGGAGAAAGAGAATTTTAAGGTTAGAGAGGAATGGGTCCAGTGGAGTCCATTCCACCCTGAGATCTTTCAGGGGGAAACAGACGGGGAGAAGACTGATAGTAATGGAGGGAATGAAGCAGTAAGCCTGGGTAATCGCTAGAAGAAAAGAGGACACTGAGGGTCTTTTTGCTGCAGTCAGAGCAAGTAAGATGTTCATTAAGTGCCAGAAATTCAACAGCAATCTTCATTTACTGAAAGCCATGAACGTAAACACGATGCTGCGCTCCAGGGACACTACCTGACACGCAATCTTTTCCTTCAAGGTAATACGTTTGCCACAACTTCTGAATCCACTGAAAGACCAGTATGAGAAAAGTTTCAGAACCTAGAAAATATACTGTATACAAGTCGAATTTCTAGGCCCTTATTTACTGAGCTTTTCCTATCACATCTGAAACCATCTGAAGCATCATAAAAGTGTACGGTAGGTAAAACAATTGACTACAAGATATATCTTGTAGGGAGAGTATTCTAAAATATACAACTGACAAACAAAACACCTGTTGCTCCCACAATAGCAAGGAAAGTTGACATGATCAAATAACACAGGAGTCCTTCAATATGCAATTTTCAAGGAACAATTATCTCAAAAAGGTGCAGAATTAATTATGTTCTCTTATTACCCAAGACTGGGCTAGCAGATGCACACCTACACACAGGCTACTCTTGAAGAGTTAAGTATCTGGGCTGTCAGATACAACTTTTTAAGTTATTACCATTTGGTAAATCATTTTCAAGAAAATTGCTTCCAAGTAGCCCAATCTTATTCCAGCCTGAAATGGGGACTAAATTTAAACCAACTCCTTCTTTTGGAAATAGCTCTCTTTTCAGTACAATCTTGAATTAAATTATAATATAGTCACATAGGCGGCAAGGGATGTTGGCAAATCACAGACTTCACTTGAAAGATCTATTCAGGCTTGTTTTTATCTATGGGAGGAAGCACAGAGTCAAACCTCATGGATATAGTACAGTTTAATTATTTAAGAAATTGTCCAGTGCCAAGTGGTCCAATGGACACATCTCAATAGTACTTGGGAATTAGATGCTTTTTCCAGTGCTATTTGTGTTTGAGATAGGGGCTGCCTTCTGAAAACTTTAAACAAAATAAAGATTCACCTCGGCATATAAAAGACATGGGGTCTAGACCCAGATAGAAATATGAATTCACATTCAGATACCACTGAAGCTAATGCTAACTAAGGAACATGAAATATACTTGACCAGATTCCACCACACACGTTAGAGACCTTATACCTCACAGCTAACCATTAAGTGCAACAGACCCATGTGTTCCGTTTTGATGAAGTATTTTATAAACATAGATCAGTTGCTTTGCTAGACCCTGGAATTTTCCACATGTAAATTCATTTCACCCAGAAAGTTTGTAGTCTCATACCCTAGGCAATAAATGTGAGGTGAATAACAGTCTAGAATGATTTAATTGTTAAAAGTATTGATTCTCTACTTTCTGGGGGGTGTTAGTGTTATAACTGTTCATCTATTTTTATAGAAAATATGTGTGTGAGCTTAGATTTGAAGGCAGATCCTTTTTCATCTTAACACAGCTTACTATACCAAACTACCTGGAGGAATTATTTTACCTATATTGCAAGGGTTTTTTTTTCCCCTTATTATTCAGCTGAAATACCTCCTATGGCTCTTGAAAACCTCTTGTCTTGAATTTAAGGGAAGTGAAAAATAGCATTTCCAATTTAGCTATTCTTTCAATTTGTTCTTTTTAGTATTACCACTGATACTTTCTTTGGCTTTGTTACTTCTTAGGAATGTAATTCTGAATTCTCTTAATTTTTCATTTTATTTTATTTTTTAAGTACACCATATGCCCAACATGAGGCTTGAACTCATGACCCCAATATCAAGAGTCGTATGCTCTACCGACTGAGCCAGCCAGATGCCTCAACTTTTCATTTTAAACTCCATTTACTGGCTATGTGGCTGCTGTCTTCAGGACTTTATTCATTTTCTTAAAATTTCACAGAAGTTCCAGGTCCCAAAGTAAACTTTTTGACATTCATTCATTCACTCATTGAATATATATTAAATGTTAATTCTACATTAGGCTCTGACTTAGGCACTGAGGCTCTAGTCTAGAATAAAACAAAGCCCACATAAAGTAGACATTCTGGTAGGAAAAACTGACCATGAACAAGCAAATATACATATTAAAAGAACTTCAGGTCTTGCTAAACGCTCTGAAGAAAGATAAACAAGGTGATGTGCCAGAGGATAACCTGGAAAGGCAAACTCCTGAGCAGGTGGTCAGGTAAGGCAGGAGGAGCACCATTGCAGGAAGGGAAAGCAGGGCAGTTTCCTGGAGTGTGAGCTGGAAACAAGATGTCATTGGATGGATCTGAAAGGCAGGCAGTTGTTGGAATGCATAGGATCTTCAAAGTTATGGTTAGAAGTCTGGATTTTATTAACAGTCCATGGGGATCTGTTGAAATATTTTAAGCAACCGAATGAGATGATCCAATTTGTCATTTTGAAAAGGTTGCTTCTGGAGCCTTGAGGAGAGAGGGTGGTAAGGGAATAAGAATAGGGGCAGGAGGACCACTTAGGATACCCCTTCTCATGTGTCATGGTCAGATTCTTTCAGCACCTTCCACACATACAGATGCGTGTGTGCGCGCGCACACACACACACACGCATGCACACAACCCCCACAGGCTGGTGATGGCAAGTTGACTCTTCCATTACTATGAAACTTTGTTTATTCCACTACGTTTATTTATATATGTTTTAACTATTGCATATGACCACTCTGGAACTTTTGCAATAAATTATGATTATATATGCATTTGTTTCATTTGAGGGTCATTTGAGACTTGGATGTATTCAATTTTATAACTATACTGTTTAAGCATGGTGCTGGGTCTATATAGAGAGTAGATGTAGGTTGTGGGGAACTAGGTTGTTAAGATAATGTGGAGGTTTTAAGCAGCTATGATAGGTCAGCACCTTAAACCACCCAAGTATGATCAAATACGTCCAAGTGGGAAGAAGCAGCTGATCGTGCACATCCTAGAGGGCTCCCTTGTCTCTGCCTCAGGAGCCTTCTCTGAACTTTGCTGTAGCCTCTTGTGTTATGCTGGAGATGGGCATTCAGAGTCCTTCACCTAGAGGTCACTGACCCTCAAGAAACTGGGGAAACACCCCTCCTTTACTAAAGAGGTGGTAAGACCAAAGGAGGAGACTTTATTTTTTTAAGCTGATAGGATTACATGACAATGAGAAATTGAGGAAAAATGAGATAAGACACTTAAAATTTAATCGGTTTCATCACTGATAAACCCCTCAGTAAGAATTTATTTTCCTTTTTCAACAACCATTGCTGTTTGTTGCTCTCTAACCACGATACCACCACTCAGTCAGTGTCTACCACGTGAGAAGCACAAAGGTATTTATATGTAGCCATATCAATATTCAATTTTCAGTGTATCAGCATTATTAATTTTTGAAAACAGATATTTTAGATACTCTTCAATCATTTTATTTTTTTTATCACAGATTCAAAATTCTTATATTAAGGCACTAAATTTCACAACCAACAACACATGAGATTGTGCGAAAGCCAATTTTATAGAGTCTACCATGAGAAGCAGTGAAGCAAATTTCTCATAATCTGCATGGACAGAAATAGCTAAATTAATCCACATCATTATTTGAGCCATGCAGGAGATATAAATAAATAAGACAAATATAGAAAACACGGGGTGCATAAGATGCATAATTAGCATGAGGTCCAAATCATGCTAGCTAGCCTCTCCATAAACTTAGAATATTATATATTTTAGTTAATTTTCCTGTGAGAATTGGATGAGCTGTCATTCTCAAGTTACATAATTTATCATAGCTCTAGGAGTTATATGTTACTAAAGCTACATGCATATCCCTTCTAAATTTTGACTATTTCTTGAAATGCTTTTATGATCTTTATTTCAAAAAGGATTGACCATCAGCCTTCACTTTACCCAGATTTTCTGTGTCACCTAATAGTGTATAAGTTCCTAGGGGCACAAGGTGAATCCAGAAGGCAAAATCAGAAAGACGAAAGGCAGCCGAAGAGTGGGAGTTAAACTAATATGTATCAGAAATAATGGGGAATTTGGAGATGAAGAGAGAGCAAGAAGAGGAGAGTGATGAGAGCAATAAGAAAGAGCTGAACAACATGGCCCAGTGGCCACATGATTTTTAAGAATAAGGATATATAGATACTGTACATTTATATTGTTTGCATTTCCATTATGCAAATGTCCTTCTTCTAAACCCATTGATCATCAAAGTCTTCAACCCACTAAACGTCCTGTGTGATTAGATATTTTGTTTGTGTGTTCACAGAAATTAAGGAAAGAGGTTGGGTTTCCCATTGGTCTGACAGCAGAGCAGAGTTGCAAAGCAAAGCAAGAATTCATAACCATAGGTTACCATCAGAATACAAATGCGCCAAGAAGTTGGAGTATGCTTAGAAAGAGCAGAAGACTTTCTCCCCAGGGTATGGAATTATGGGGAATGGTGGTCCAAATTTATCGAGCCTTAGAAGGCATAGCATCCCAAGATCTTGGAGATATATGTGTGTGTATATATATGTATATACACACACAGAGAGATTAAGAGAGGGAAGTTTTGAGTGATAAGTGATCAGGAAAAACAAAACAATAAAAATTTTAGGGGTAAGCTCCAGTTCCCATTTGCCCTTAAAAATGCAGCTGATAAGCCTTCTGAAAAGAAGCGATACTTATGGTTCCAGCTGTAATGAAATAGCTTATACTGAACTAACTCTCAAGTAAAAAATAAAGCTGGACAAAATACATAAAATAACTGTTTGAAAGCACCAGAGCACAATCAGCTCAGGGAAGACTTGAAGGGTCGTGGTCCCTGAGAAAAGAGGGGCACGCCAACGTGTGCTCTGCATTTACCCAAGTATCTTCTGGGGGGAGTATTCTATTTCCCTGTGAGGTGGAATAGCGTAGAACAGAAAGGAGCCATCTTCCTGGCTAAGGAGGCTAAGTTCAGGTGATACTAAAGCACCTGGGATTTGAGGAGTAAAAGCCCAGAGAGCTGTCAACTGCGTCAGTGTGGCCCTAGATGCATGAGTCAGCTGCTCACGTGAGCATGCACAGGGCAGTGTTCCAAGAGACTCGGAAGAAAACAGCACCTGGGACGAGCAGAGAGTTCAGCCACCATGCGGTGCTGAGGAGATGGAGGGTGGAGTTTAAGCCCCACCAAATAGGAGAGGCCTTGGTAAACATCTCAGGCTTTCAGCTGGAGATTCTAGAAAAACCACATCTTAAGGGTGAAGGCTATAGCCCCAGAGGATGGGCAAAGCTGAAACAGAGCAGCTGAACAAAAACTAAGAGGAACTCTGGGCAGGATGAAATTGGTTGGTTGGAACTTGATCTGCCTGTCAAGAGAAAATCTTACCTGCATGGAGGAAAATAATAGAATAATATTCATAAGCAACATCTACATTTAAACAAAAGTATAACATCTGCTAAAAAGAAGGAACCAAATGACCACAACAAAACAAAACAATACAAGAGAAAGAACAGATAATGAAAGTAATCCCACAGGCAATTCAGGTATTGGAGTCTAAAAATCACTCTGATTTATGTTCCAGCAAACAGAAAAAAAGGGATAAAAAATTTGATCAGAGATACAGATCCTTAAAAAGGAATCAAATAAAAAGAAGGTGGGGGTTGAGATCCAATATTTTCCACTTCACTAGGCTGAGGCATGTTTGGCTCTTTCTCTCTTCCCGCATTTCTTCTCTCCTTTCCGGTTGCTTCCACCCTCTAGCACACTTCCACACTTCAAAAATAGGTTGTCTTAGAGAGTACAAAAGACAACTGTAGTTTTAAAAGTCCATCTGTCGAGGGGCACCTGGGTGGCTCAGTCAGCTAAATGACCGACTCTTGATTTCAGCTCAAGTCATGATCTCAGGGTGGTGGGATTGAGCCCCAATCTGTGCTCAGCGGGGAGTCTGCTTGAGATGCTCTCAATCCCTCTCCCTGTAACCCCCCACCTCCCATGCTCTGTCTAAAATAAATAAATAAATCTTAAAAAAATAAGTCCATCTGTTGAATCAGAAGATATGAAAAGTGTCTTCAACAGGGACAACATAACAATAGTGTATACAATGTGACTACATACAAGTTACTTAGCCATTCTGAATCTGTTTTCTGTTCCATACAAATTGATACTTACCTTACAAAGTCATTTTAAGCACTAAATGAGACGCTTTATCTAGGCAGGGTGCTTAGCACAAATAGATTCCCAATAAATATTGATACCTCTTTTGCTGTTGGCTATCGTCAATAGAGAGAAGCACACATTCAAAACTGGTTAATCTTGAACTTCAGAATGGGATACCATCTACGTATTGACTGTCATTTACGTATTGACTGTCATTTGATATCCTCAACCAAGATGAAGTAATACACAATTTGTATTCTTTCTCTACCTTTCAAAGTGAGGAATATTAATGACTAACAAAATGCCTGCACAATATGGGTTAGTCAAAACAATAAATTCCTTAAAATCTCAGGGAAAAAAAATCGAGTATTGCAAATATCTTAGACAAACTCAAGGCAGCGAGCAAGGCTTTTGTTGTTACAGAATGCTATTCATGCTCTGGCTTGCCTTTCAACAATCATTCCTATTAAATCATTTGTCTCTGACACATCTAATGAAGTTATGTTCACGATCAGCTTAACCCCAGGATGCAATGTAGTACCTATTTTGTTAGGAAAGCTGTTTGTATAAACTGAAACATGCAGCAAATATATAATTTCATAAAATGCTCATTATGCTTTCAGCATGACAATCTTTGGCTTTGAATCCTTTATGCATATTCAGTCATTTTAAGATAGACTGTTTTGGGTACTGGTTAAAAAAAAGATTATTCTTAAGCAAACTCCCTAACAAGCAAGCAGAATAGTAAACAGAAACACAGCAAACTCTGAGCCATATATTCTATCTGGAAATCTTTAAATTGTGGAGAAATCACACAACTGTAGCTAAATATTCTATGTCACTGAAACTGATTCTAGTTATAAGCACATGAAAATAAACAAGAAAGAAATTGAATTAAGGGAGGTCATCTATAAACAATACTTTCCTAGAATGTTGATAAACTCCAGGCTTGACTCCTAGCTAATTATTTAATTGTTCAAATAGTGGCTGAATAATCATACCTTATTCATTCAGAGATTTTTACAAGTGAAGTCATGACATGTGCTTTTATTATTATAAATGGTCTCCAGTCCCCATGTTTTAGGTCTCAGCACTAATTAGAAGTGAGACTTACATCACTCTCATGACCTTCTCGAAGGTTGTATGTGAGGTCATGCTGAATGTCTTCCATGAATTTGTGAGCATATTCTGGGTAAAGGTCTAGCACTTCAAAGAGTCCTTTGAGGATGATGCACTGAAGATCACAGTAGGTTAAAGCCTTCACATCTGCATTGGTCTTGATCACTTGGTCCTTAATTGATAGGTTTGCTCCAATTAAGTCCCCTTTCCCTTGAAACAGTGAAAAAAAGAGACACGTCACTTTTAAAGAAAAGCAAGCCGGGACTGGAAACTTCATTTGACTTACAGGCTTCCCTTCTCTGAGATGACACTGCAAAAGAAAAAGAACCTTCATCTTGGCCGTGTTGAGATTTGGGGCCTGGTATTTCTTTGTTGAGGGGGTGCTTTCTGTACACAGTAGAATGTTTAGTGCCATCTCATATTCCTGACCCCCGGTAGTGACAACCGAAAATATCTTCTGACATTGTCAAATGTCCCGTGGTGGGCACAACTGTTCCTGGTTGAGAACGGTGGTCTGGGGGATAAGGACTAACAGAGCCAGAGTTAGGAACTGTCGGTCATAGACGGGCTCCAGAAAGTTCCTCATGGCATTCAATAAATGACTTTAGTTAAAGCAGTTGACATTTTTGTCACAGTTGCCTCAACTGTTCAGGAGAAATAATAATGGCTCCAATTTTTTTTTTTTTTTGAGTACAAAAAGGCTCTGTAGAAGACCATTAAAATGTGTGTTAATAATTTTGATTCTAACACAATAATTGGCTTCATCGTCAGCTTGCTAATGTACTCGGGTTGTTTTATTTACCTCTGAACATGTCTACAAGACAGGAGGGCGAGGAGGGGGTGGTATGGTGCTGGGGTGCCTGGGTGGCTCAGTCGTTAAGTGTCTGCCTTAGACTCAGGTCATGATCCCAGGGGCCTGGGATCGAGCCCCGCAGCGGGCTCCCTGCTCGGCGGAAAGCCTGCTTCTCCCTCTCCCACTCCCCCTGCTTGTGTTCCCTCTCTCGCTGTCTCTTTGTCTCTCTGTCAAAATAAATAAAATCTTAAAAAAAAAAAAAAACGGGGTGGGACAGAGAGAGGTATTGGACATCATGGATGGTGAAATCTACCAAATGAAAATGTAAAACACACACCATACTTCTAATACTCTGTGACAGTGTAAAAGTCCAATTTTCCCATCAAAAAAGAAAGCGAATATATAAAAACTGAGTTCTTGGCTTGCGCCACTGCAGGGAGAGAGACCCACCACCACTTTGTCACTTGCGCCCGCGCCACACCCAGCATCCCTGCTATTTTGCCTGCAATGCTGCCGCCAACCAGTCCTAGGCTGGATTCCCCTGCCTGGGAACGGGCTTGCTTCCTTGAGTTTGCTGATTAGATCATATTGGACAATGTATTTGAATCTTTAAAATCTTTCAGTTGATTTGAATCAGTTTAGCCTAGCAGGAAAGTGAGCATAAATGTAAGTGCTAACAAAGAGCTGATTGCAGCTTCAGATCTATTTTAGACACAGCCATTAATTCACTCGGCATCCGTGTGAGAACCATGAAAGAAAACCCATTCCATCCTCAGACAAACTTAGGATCAACGCTGAAGTAATATGACCTACGTTCACAGAGGACACTGGCATTAGATTCATGGCTACAACTTAGGAGTTTCTTTGCTTTGTCCTCCTGCCTGGGCTTGAAATTTTATTATTTTTTTAATGGCCACTTTGCTCTGTCTCACCGGGAATCAACAACCAACCACTGATCCACAGAGAAACCACCAAGCAAAGAATATCTTCGGAATGGTATAGAACAAATTGCCTTGTCCCCCATTCAGTTAATTTTTTAACTTCTAAATTTTTATTTTTTATGGTGCCCAGCATTTCTGGAAGGAAAGTCTCTGACTTGTAACAGGCTTCGGTAAAATTCCGTTTTATTGAGTTCCATAGGAAAAGGAAACATGCCAAATTAACTATGAATACTTGAAATATTCATAAATACATAACATAAAAATGGGTCATTTTAAAATTATTGAATTACATGCGAGTATTATCTCTGAAATAACATTAGATTCAAACCTTGAAGTTGAGCCTTTTGGTTCAAAGAAAAAAAGGACTGAAATCTGCATTTCTAGATGCTAAGGGAATATACAACCACATGGTGCTAGAGAATTCAAGTTGGATTTATTGTTGTCACCCATACAGCTAAACTTGGCAATTTGGTTTCTTACATATTTTGTTAGAAATCTAAATTGGTGCTCAAAAACTCAAAGTTGGGTACCGATGCAAGACGTAAATATAGCCAGGATGCTTTGAATATAAGAAATTTTGAAATTTGTAAAACTCAGGAGAGTTTATCATGATTCAGTGTCTTGCTACAAAGAGCATGTATATTTTCTGTTAAGCAACTGGTGTTCGGAATGACTTTAGGGTCATCATACTTCCATACCTTGGGTGACCACAGCATGGCTATTTAAGCCATAGTGACCCCAGCTATAAAAACAACACCAACATCTTGCCAACTTTGGCACTCTAGAAAGAATTCCAGTTTATTTATTCATTTAAGGAGTATTTATGAAGCACTGACATGCGAGCCAGACCTCGTGTTGAGCCCCGGCGCGTGTGCACTGGTAAATAATAACATGGTCCCTACCCTCACCGATTTTATGGTCTTGGCGATTTCTCACTATCTAGATTTAGGACTTTGATCTAAGTTTCTTATTTACTCCAGGTCTCAGTATCCTTATTTCTAAAAGAAGAGAGAGATTTCTGTGGTCTCTTACTATCTCCATTTTTCAGAATTCTATTACTGATATTTGCTAACCAGTTACTCTTCCACAGGGGGTGGAGGGTGGGGAGGGGGAAGCTGATGGGATGCATCTGCAAACCATCCGGGTTAGAGCAATAACATGTTTAATTATAATTAGGCAGACTAATACCATCTGTGAAGAGCACATTTATCAGTGATTTGTCATTTTCTTTTAAACAACAATGAAGAAATTGGTAGAAAAACACAATTACCAGGACATGAAATGAAAGTGTACAAGGCAAACAAATTCTATCCCCGTAACAAATCCTTGACTCTATGTCAACTGCTTCCCCAGGCATCAGATTAAGAAATGCATTCGTGTATTGATTGGACAACTGAGTTGCTTGAATAAGTTATGGCTTGACAGTTGTTTGGCGATAAATCTTCCCTACAACATTATATATTAATTCATTTTGTTGGCAGAGTGAACATGTATTAAATATCTACAGATCAAATGTGATTAAGTTTATCAAAGTCAGTATTGATTTTAATTGGCCCTATAAGACAATATTACCATAGGGAAAGTAAAATACCCAATCTCCATTGAAATAATGTTACTCACAGAGATGAAATATTAATAATTTATCCTTGTTTGGGTTTAGTCCCAATACCACATACGAGTATTTAGAATGGTCATGTGGCAATTTGCATTTAGATCACTTTTGATGTTCGACACAGTAGAAACAAAGATGTGAAAATGTTAATCATGAAAATCATAATTTATGGAGGAAATTGGGGCCAAGAGCAAAAGGCAATGGATTAAGTCTTTCAGCTGTGAGTAGAATTTTTTCAAATAAAAGATCCAGTTGAATTATGTATTACAAACAATGTTAATTACCTAGAAGCCATTGAATTTGTACCTATTATGTTCTAATGTTATGGACAATACCTTCATATTCCATTCCTAGAATTGCTGCTATTGTAAAAATACACCAAGATTATGGAAAAAGACAGATTATATATATTTAAACATGCTACATTATTTTTGCTTACAAGCATATGAAACCATATAGTTTTGGAAAAATAACTATATGCCCTCTTAAAAGCAGCCTATGTCAATAGGAGGGCTATAAAATTTACATGGTCCTAAGGAAACCCATGGAAAAGTATTTCATGATTAAAGATAAGTTTTTGAAGCAAATTTAGAAATAATTGTCAATTTTAATTTGGAATTGCAAAATAATAGAATGGCCGTTAACTTTGCAAAGTTGATAAATGAGCAGGAATGTTAAATTCTCCTTTTAAAAACACACATAGAGAGCCTCACCCTGACACTGATAATGACCTGGCCAAGCTGAAAATAAACTCTTGTCAGTTGCTATTCTGTACCTTTTTTTAAAAAAAATTTATTTAGATTCAATTTAGTTAACATATAGTGTATTATTAGTTTCAGGGGTAGAATTTAGTGATTCATCAGTTGCATGTAACACCCAGTGCTCATTTAATCAAGTGCCCATCACCCAATTGCCCTATCCCCTCACCCCCCACCTCCCCATCCAATCTTTCTGTTAAGGAGAAAAAACATAAGAGGGTGAGTCAAGAAATGAGCCAAAGCTTTAAAAGACAGCCCAGGGCTCCTGCGTGGCTCAGTCGGTTAAGTGTTTGCCTTCAGCTCTGGTCATGATCCCGGGGTTCTGGGATCGAGCCCCACATCGGGCTCCCTGCTCAGCCAGGAGCCTGCTTCTCCCTCTCCCACTCCCCCTGCTTGTGCTCTCCTTCTCTCTCAAATAAATGAATAAAATCTTTAAAAAGAAATAAATAAAAATAAAAGACAAGCCCTACCTTTGCCCCCGGTAAGTGGCAAACTGAGTGAATACGAAGCAATGAGAAGCCTGCAGGTATTTCACTATTCACTAGCCTCCACCTCTTCACCTTTAATCAGGAATCATCACACCAACCTCACATGGTGGTATGATTTAAATTGGATAATGGACGTAAAACACCTGGTTCATATTAGGGATTCAATAAATTTTAGTTCTCTTCCCTTTTCCCAAAGTATCATCTGCCTTGAAGCTTATGAACTAAAATCAGTGGCAGCAGGCTTACGATGATTATATAGATACAGAATGACGGGCATCACTTAGAGGTGGAAAGAGCATTGGAGGTAGAGTCAAAAGACCTAGGTTAGCTTTAACTTTGGAAAAACAGAGGAAATACCACTCCCATCTGTCCCTTTGTGTTAGGAAGGCTTAAATAAGACCCCATATGTAAAAAAATATTTTATAAATAGTTAAGTTATTTATAAATCTTAGTTCTTAAATAATATTAAAAATAAATTAGCCCCGGGGTGCCTGGGTGGCTCAGATGGTTAAGCATCTGCCTTCGGCTCAGGTCATGATCTCCAGGTCCTGGGATGAAGCCCTATGTCGGGCTCCCAGCTCAGCAGGGAAGCCTGCTTTTCTCTCTCCCTCTGCCTCTCCCCCTGCTTGTGCGCTCTCTGTCTCTCTCTCTCAAATGAATAAATAAAATCTTTAAAAAAAAAAAATAAAAAAAACTTGCCCCTTTTTATTAACACAAATCCTAAACATTAATGTACTACATTGGTTTTCAAAATGTATTTATTGTTTAGACCACAACTTGACACATTCTTAGTCCTTCAATAAATATTAGTTGAATAAACAAACAAACAAGAGATAGTGATTTTAAAAGAAGTACACATAAAAATGTCAGAATTTTTCTACATTAACTCTACATGTCATTTCTGTCAGCTGACCTTATATTTCAATGAAAACCAATTATGTCTTAATAGATGGGAGTCAACTTTGTGGTACAAAATCTTCACAAACCATCCTGTGGAATTTCTTTGAGGAAGTAAAAAAAAAAAGCTTATGGCCACCTGGATAATATGGGATTAGTGACTGCAGTGAGAGCTTATTCTCAATGCATAATCATTTTTGCACTATTTCTAGCCCAGATGCAATAATTTTCATGTTCTTCTCTGAATTTGTTCTCCACAAAAATACGGAAATGCCCTCTTAAAATTGACCAGCTATTTCACCAAAAGGCAGCAGGCATCACGACTAATAATTTGGCTTTAGGAATCAGAAAGAATTGTGTTTGTTTTCTTATCATGTTATTTGGGACAAATTAAGTTAACTAAGATACTATTTATTCATTTGTAAAATGGGGTTAAGATTCATACTGCTGGATTTTTAACAAGAATGAATGATATGTTGGATGTAACAGCATAGCGTAAACTCACTATGTGGCATAACAATTAATAATAAACAGTTGGCAAATTAAATCCACTTAAAGAATAATCCTGATTCCACATATTCATCCAGAATTTTCTTACTCGCAATAGCAGTATTTTCCCCCCATTTTCTCTTCTTAACTTATGCTCTAGGGTAAAATTGCATGAAGCGTTTCAACTCAGACCTACCAAGAATAGCCAGCACCATGCTGTCTTTAAGAACTTCCATGGAGCCTGAGCATACAAAGTAGATGGCCTGCAAAGCATCTCCTTGACGCAGCAGATACTCCCCCGGAGCACAGAAAGAGGTTTTGATGTGCAGAGACAGAGACCTGAGGCAGCCCCGGCTGGCACACTCAAAGAGGGACAACTGCAAGATTTCCTTGTTCAAGTGCATAGTGATGTCAGAACGCAGCTCGTCAGGAAAGTCTTTCAAAAGCTGTCAAGATGAAAGAAGAAATCAAGCTGGGGTAAGTCTGGTCTGATTGATTTACTCTGCAAGAGAAGAGGGGTGTTCTTCCCACTGTTTGACCAACCAGAGTACAGAAGAGGAAATCATGTCTATACAACCGTGGGGCGATTTTTCAGTGACTACTGAAAAATCAGCTGATAATAAGTCTGGAGAAATAGGATAAATTAATAAAAGACTCTAGAATGAAAATGTATGGCTTCTTGTGACTTGCTTCTCACAAAGACTCTCACTCAGGACCGAAGATATGAAATTTGGACCCCCTGATGTTTCCTCTGGCATCATGATCATGTCAAGAGAAGAGAAACCAAATAGTCACTTAGAAGTGTGGATTACAGTGTGATTGGGGGATTGTAGCATGGTTGCTTTATTTATAGGATACTTTTCTTACAGTGGTGGTCTGGGGTCTTCCTGGAAGTCTACAGATAACACATGTGCCGGAAGATGTTTGCTTTCTTACTTTGTTTGTTTTAAAGGCACACATTAATTTGGTTAATCTAATAATCCAACATTACACAATTCAGTGGTTCCAAGAATTGATTGGTTCCTCTAAAGAGGGTCAATGAGAATGAAAATTAGTCCGCCCAATCGACCAAAGTAGCAAACTAATGTAAAACATTGGTCCATCCAAATGGCATCATGAAAACATAAGCTAAAGCAGATGAAAGAAGATGGACCGAATTTCATGAGGGATTAAAAAATAGAGATAAAGAAGTTGGTAGGTGTGTACTTCGCCTCTGAGACCTGCATTAGAGCACCTTGCTTTTCCTAAGAATATGTGCTTTCTGCCTGAAAACTTCAACATGAGAAATGAACATTACCTCATTTGAATCTATTCCATTGTTGACTGACCAGGTTGTTTGGAAATATTCGAGCATCCTCTGCTTGAGCTGCTGGGGCAGGTGATGGACCCGTATGAAGTCCTTCAGATCCTTAGTTCTAGTGTGATAGAGGGACCATCTGGAATACATCCTCTGTATGATCGCTGTCACATTTCCAAACACCAAAGCATGCATCAAAGCTAGAGAAGACAACACAGCATACATGGGAGAGAAAGTTGGTGGGGGGGCTCACCCCTTAAGTCTAAATTTATGGTTTATATATCCTGAATTCAGCAGAGTATGCTTATGTGGCCATGTTGGTACAGCTACTTTGTCACAGAGTGATCTTGATGCAGTCATTTGTTTTTTTTTGTTTTGTTTT
>NC_138369.1:71317541-71331380 GCF_054177405.1 Leptonychotes weddellii
AGGCCCCTCTGACTTACACTTAATCTGTTAGCTGCTATTCTGACTATGACAAACTTTTGTACTTTTTGCATCTATATTATTTTAATAGTTAGGTATAGTTTAATAGCGTGAGAAAGTATTTTAATATAATCTCATAAAATAAACTATAAAGTTATAGTTCAATGGTTATCATAATAACAAATACATTTTAAAAATAAGTCTATTATAGGGGTGCCTGGGTAGCTCAGTCAGTTAAGTGTCCAACTCTTGATTTCGGCTCAGGTCATGACTTCAGGGTCAGGAGAGCCCTAAAGGGCTCTGCCCTCAGCATGGAGTCTGCTTGTCCCTTTCCCTCCCTCCTTCTACCTCCCGTCCCACTTGCGAGTGCATGCATACAGTCTCTCTCAAAAATAAATGAATAAAATCCTAAAAATATAAGTCTGTTATAACCAGTTAACCTTTATTAGTCTTTTCCCCTAAGCCATCACTTAAAATTAGTTTTTGGATATTAAATATAACA
This sequence comes from Leptonychotes weddellii, assembly GCF_054177405.1. NCBI lineage: Eukaryota > Metazoa > Chordata > Mammalia > Carnivora > Phocidae > Leptonychotes > Leptonychotes weddellii. The sequence continues at coordinate 71,318,041 of NC_138369.1, forward strand.
CATTTTTATTAATAAAGGTACGGAGAAAGTTGCTAGAAATGTAATTGAGGATTTTCTGAGCAATCTGAAGCTGAGATTAATATGGCTCCAATCACCAACCTCGCTCTAGCTCTGCGGTTACTTAAATTTTAAGGGAAATATCAGAAAATCTGAGACCATTAAAGAAACAAATGCATTCATAGAGAAAAACAGGTATTCTGCTTAGAATCATCTTTGCCATTCTGAGAGGAGCTAGATGGTTCATATGTATGCGATTCCTGTTTCGATGAGATTTCTCAGTCAGATAGTATTCAATCCCCACTTTCTCTCTGAGCCTCCCCCCTTCTCAGACCACCACCAGATTATAATAAGAAGACTTTGTTCACAAGAATTCAAGAGTTGATGGGGATTGGAGATGGGTCTTCTACTGGAAAAAAAGTGATTTCTAGGAGTTGCCCACACTATAAGGAGTGGTCAAGAAACTTAAAAGTCAGAAAAGGCAGGACAGGAATTTGCACTAAATAGTCATTAGCCAAACAGAATGGAATGGCCTCTGCAGACACCAGCAGATAGTCCAAGAAGGCCTTGAACCCACTTGGGGCTGTGGCAGTGCGAGAGTTGAGAGCCAGGTGTAGTTATATTTATGGGCAGATCAACTCTCAGTGATACTCGGATTTCAGCCCTGATCCCCATCCTGGACAGGACTGACAATGACGTAAGCTCAGGGGTTTGGTGAAATCATCTGTTTCAACAGCTTTTGGTTAAAAAAAAACAAAGACTAAAAATTCAGTAGTTTGTCTGTTAGGATCTATCAAAGTGTCCCTGTACCAAAATTTCAATGTCCAAGGAGTTCTGTTAAAGTTTCTTAGCATCAAAATGGATACATTTGTGCAAATGTGTCGACATATTACTGCATCTATCTTCCTGAATCTCCATCCTATTTCATGATAGCCCCAAATAAAATTCTTTCTTTCCTCTACATTTGCCAGAAATTAATGACCACTGGCATGCTAATTTCAATCTAATCTAACACTGGAATTAAAATTCTTTCAGGTTATATATCATCATTTCTTTACGGAAGATATGGTCACCATGCCTATAAAGATAGTTGTAATAATAAGGAAGCCCCCAACGTTTTGGAAAAGTTACTAGAATAAGGTTAAACTTAGGGTCTATATTACTCCTGTATACAGAGAGAATATGGGCTTCAGAATGAGACACATCAGGATCTGAAACCTGACTTTGGCACTTCCTAACTGTGAACTTGTGAAGATGCATAATTCCCATGGATACAGTTCCCTAATGTATAAATATGCATAGTATTTACTCACAGGGCTTTTTTGAGATCTAAGGAGTTAATATATATATATTTAAAAGTGCCTAATATTTTGTGTGAAAAACAGTGGGGGCTCAATTTATGTTAGTTTTTCCCATGAGAGTGGAAAGCGTAATCACGAATTTTTAACACACTCAGTGATGTAAAATATGGGGGAAAAGGACTCAGTTGAGGTTTTCCAGCAACCTCTTAAATATTTAAGAATGGTTGTTAGAGGAAATAACTTCTTAATGAAAGAAATTCAAGAAATATTTAATAAGTGCCTGCTCCATACCAACGTAAGTATATATTCTCCTTAAATTTTCCAAAATGAAATGTCTTCCAACAGGTGAAAACTATTAGAAGAAAACTGTATATTGCCTAATAACTTACTGTTGAATGGCTCTTGGTAAATTCTAAATAGAGGTCCATTCTTCTGTATGTTTGTTAAAGCATGGTAGTTCTGATGTCAAGTACTTTGTTTGGAAGAAGAGACCTCCATTTAAAGTAAACACTCAGCAAAGAAAGGACACAATTCTGCTCCAAGTCAAAGAAATTAAGCCCCAATTTCAGGCTCAGTTAATATACGTATGGGCTCAGTGTTTGGAAGCCCTACCATCTGTAAAAGTATGTAATAGTCTTTCGTGGAGATTAAACTGAGTACTGAGAACAATTTTATTTCATTTATTTTAACACTGCCTTCCTTAATTATCTGTATGATTTTAACTTTGCTTTACTTAATTATAATGTGTGTAAAGCACTTAAAGTAAGAGAAGTAATATGTTCAGATCATTTAGCATCCTAATTGTACATTATCAATAAAATGAATTACTGGATTAATTGTAGCATTCTAAGTGTTGTTGGAAAGTCCTCATCTATTTCTGAGTCACCATAATTTCACTGTCTCATTTCAGCAGAGGCAAATACTTCTCATTTAAGTGGTTAAAAAATAAAACCCCCAACTCCCATAATTTTTCAGTTTCCAAAGTTATTTTGCCTCTCTGTCACTGCTTATCACTTTCCCACTGGCAAAGAGTGAATATAACTGTCAGGCCAAATCATCTCATCTGCTCTGGCAGTTTGACTTAAGAACTGCAATATCCAGGTCAGTTTGGAAGTCATCATTCACTTTTCCTATTACTCCTAGCAAATCTGATGTATATAATTCTTAAAGTAGCATGCTAGGGCTGCTGCTGAATGTGTGGGAGGTTCTTTTGCTTTGTGCACGAATTTTGTATAAAATGCATTTTGTAAAATCTCGTCTTAACATCAGCTCTTGGGAAGAGGCCCCACAATTAGGGTCTCGGAAGAAAGTCAACAGACCTTCAATGAAAATGCATTCTTAGAGCGCTGCCTGGCTTTCTTTTTCGTTGTCTCCTTTTTCTTTCTCTTTGCCTTCTCCTTTCCCTTCCCATTTCTCTTCCCTTCCCGTCTCTTCCCTCCCCACTTCTCTCTCTGCATTGTGGGCAACACTGTTCTCCTGAGGTATAACATCCTTGCTGAGTTCTTCCGCCAACCACTTTGCAGGGCCTTCAGATTGTATACCCCTGATATAAAAGGAGACCAGAGCTCAGGCTTTGGGTAATCTTAGCTGCCCTCCTCCTCTCTCCCACCTACTCACTGACCTGGAATTTTCCACGCCTGTTAGAGTACACTGGGTTGTGGATAGCAGATGGCAGAGAAAAGAGAGTGAGAACAATTTCCTAAATGACAAATTCAAATGGCAGTGTAGACATCTTTAAAAAGCCTGAATTTGTGAACACCATAGCCCATATGGGTCCGATAAAATTATGTCAGGAGAATATATATAGGATGAGAGGACCCAAGGAAAGCCTTAACTGTTACTAATTTCACTTTACCTTTTTCAGGACAACAATGCCTGATTTAAACGGGACATGTCCTCAGGGATGAGTCACCTTCACTAGGAAGTTTTGTCTAACCTTCGAGCCTGACCCGACGGACCCATCAATTGGGGCTGACTTGTTAGGTGACAATGAGGCAGCCGTTACTAAATATGATAGAAGAGCTTTTAAAGAAATGGGGAAAAGTTCTAATATATTTTGTTTCATGGCAAAAATGATATGCAGAGTTAATATAAATATTGTCGAAAAGAGGGTTTTATATATATATATATATAGAGAGAGAGAGAGAGAGAGAGTTATATATATATAAGGCTGAAAAACTATATTTTGGTAATGGGATTTTATGTAATTCTAATTTTTGTGTGGATTTTTCAGTCTTTTCTAAATGTGCATTATAATGGGAAAAATTAAAATGGAAAAAGAACATCATCTGCCCAAGTTTCTATTTTCATTACTAAGCTGTGAACTCCTCGAAGGAAAGTATCATGTCTTAGTCATTTTTGTTTCCCCAGCATCTAGCACAGTGCCTGGCATAATTTAAGTGTGCCATAAATATTTATGGAACGGAAGTGAACCTCTGGTCATTTGATACTTTCTTTAAAAAGTTTTGTAATCACAAGCAATTAGCTTAGAAAATGTATTATGAATAGTTCAGCCCCAAACCCATCCCTCCATCCCTATCCCATGCCCCAAAGGCGATCTTTTACAATTGTTTATTTTAGGTGTTCTTGTGATTATCACCCATATTTTAGACAACATAATTTTACTTCTATTGCTTGACTCATCATGTTAAGACAAGACCTAAAAACAACCTGACGTAAAAGGTGAGAACTCAGCTCACTGTTTATCTACATTCTCATCCCACACTTCGTAGTTATTCTTTTTTAGCTCATCTATTATAATTTGACAAAGCGAAATTAATATCAATGACACATCAAGAAAATTACACAAATACTAAATGTACAGCTCATTGAGATTTCTTAAAGTGAATCACCCTCCCGATGAATAAACAGGATATTACCCCAGGCCTCCCTTGTGTCCCCTTCACAGACACTAACCAGCCCCATTACCAAAGGTAACCGCAGTTGTGAATTATATTGCAATCCATAAGCTTTGCCTACTTTTAAACTTTCTCTAAACAAAGTCATACAATATGTATTTCTTGATGTCTGGCTTCTCTGCTTAGCATTGTTTGTAAAATTCATCCACGTGGTTGCATGATGTAATAGTTCATTCATTCTCATGACTGTATATTACTCTATTGAATAATGATTTCACGGGCGCCTGGGTGGCTCAGTTGGTTAATCGGCTGCCTTCGGCTCAGGTTATGATCCCGGGGTCCTGGGATCCAGTCCCGCATCGGGCTCCCTGCTCCGCGGGGAGCCTGCTTCTCCCTCTCCCTCTGCCTGCCTCTCTGTCTACTTGTGCTCTCTATCTCTCTGTCAAATAAATAAATTAATAAAAAATCTTTAAAAAAAATAAAATAAAATGAATAATGATTTCACAATTTACTTATTTATTCTCCCATTAACGGGCATTTCCAGTTTGAGATTCTTACAATAATGCTCCCACAGGCATTTATTTGTCTTTTGATAAATATATATAAGTATTGGACGTGTTGAGTGGCAGAGTACAAGTATGTTCAGCTTTGGTAGATATCGACAAAATTATTGCACTCCCATCAACAGTATAGGAGAAGTCAAGATGTTCCATATCCTCTCAGACTTTTGGGCTGTCATTGTTTTTAAGAATAGCATTCCGGTGAATATAAATGCTATATAATTTTGATCTTAATTTACATGTCCTTGATGAATGATGTTGAGTACCTTTTTATATTTGTATTGTTTATTTATTTGGCATGGAAATCTGTGAAGTAATTTTTAAAGTTTTTATGCATTTTTGGATTGTTTGTTCTTATTGATTTGTAGACAGTATATATAACAGATAAGAGCCTTTTGTCAGAGAAATGTTTGCAAATACTTGCTCCTATCCTATGGCTCTCTTTACACTCTTAAATAATGTCTTTTGATAAATACAAATTCTGTAGTTCAACTTACCCATTTTTTCTTTTTGGTTAGGGCTCCAGCTGGAATTAATTTTAACGTACAGTTTTAGGAGGAGCCAAGATTGTTTTTCAACATGCAGATATACATTTGACCCAGCAACATTTATGGTAAGAATCATTATCCTCCCTTCATACCTCATGTCACCTATGTCATAAATAAAGTGGCCATATGTGCATGGGCCTATTTCTACACTCTTCTATTCCACTGGTTTATTTGTCTGTTCCTGAGCTAACACGTGCTTTCTTTTTCCTTTTTTTTTTTTAAGATTTATTTATTTATTATTTTAGAGAGAAAGAGAAAGAGCTCTGGGGATGGGCAGAGGAAGAGAGAGAATCTCAAGCAGACTCCCCGCTGAGCATGGAGCCAAACACGGGGCTCAAGCCCAGGACCCTGAGATCATGACTTCAACCAAAATCAAGAGGCGGACGCTTAACCGCCTGAGTCACTCAGGTGCCCCTAACATGTGTTTTCTTAATTGCTGTAATGTTACAATGCATCTTGATATCTGTAATGCAAATCTTAGTGCTAATTTTTTTTTTTACATAAGAATTTTTTTTTATTCTTATGTTAATCCCCATACATTACATCACTAGTTCTAGATGGAGTGTTCCATGATTCATTGTTCGTGTAATTTTGTTTTTTTGTTACAATTGCTTTGACTAGTTTTAGCTCTGCATTTGCACTAATCCTTAGAAACGGCTTGTCATTTTTCAAACACACACACATACCCACCAACACACATAAACAGATATCTACTAGAATTTTCATTGGCATTGAATTGAATCTTTAGGTTAATTTGGGTAAATCTGATATATTTATAATATTGAGTCTTAAAACCATCACCATTGTATATCCTTCCATTATTTTAAACCATTTGTAAATTTTCTCACTAATGTTTTGTAGTTTTCTGTATAGTAGAATCGCACATTTGATATGTGAAATTTTTATAATTACTTCTTATATTTCATTTTCTAGCTGTCTGTTACCAGCATATAGAAATACTATTAATTTTTGCATATTGAACATGTATCCGTCAGCTTTGCAATATTCGCTTAATTGTCATAGTTGTTTGAAACTTTTAAGGTTATTTTTCGTGTTGGGTATTCTCAAAGTTCACATAGATTTGTCCAGGTATGGGTTTTTTTCTCATTATTTTTGCTGAATCTCTTTGATAAGTTTTAAATATTCTTCCCATAAATCAATGGTTTGCACACATTGTCATTACAGATGCTCACATGAAATCTTCCCCTTTTTCCCACGTCCTCACTCAGCCAGTGAGTGCCTCTGCCCGAGATAATTATCTGGGGTTTTGGCAGTTACCTGCAACATTTAATATTGCTACTGCTTGTTTTTGTAGTAAATATTGCATCCCTGTCATTAGTAATTTCATTAGCTTTGGGTGGAGATTCCTAATAAGATACCTCAGACTTGATTCCATAGTAATATACACCTGAATTAAAAAAAATAAATTATTTGTATATATTTGTAGAAATTAAGGGAATAAAATTAATTCATGGTATACAATAAAATGGATATTTTGTAAGAAGTTTGCTAGGTCTCAGTGAATCCTGGCATTTGAACTTACCAAACCTCCTCTGCCTTATATCTAAATTAAGTTGTTAATAACTTCTATCTCATAGTGTTATGAGAATTAAGTGAACAAAATGTTCCATATTGTGAGCGCTTCTGATTAGCTCTCAAAGTTATGCTAGTTAGTTAATTAGGAAATATTAAGATGCAGGTATCATTTCTTCTAGCCTAGGGTAATTGTCACAGTAATACAGAGTTATTTCCCACAAACACAAATTTGAGAAGCTTTAACTAATAAATTCAAGTTGCTTAGATGACATTTGCCATTCAAAAATGATGGTTTCCTCAGTTCTATTCAAGTCACCTAAATGCTTTAATGCTCCTGACAAATGAACACTGGTTTCGCACCGAGATGACTTGATCAACGAACAATAAACAAGTGACAAAGTAACATTATCTGATTATTTCCCCTGTCTTTTGGCCCAGTGACCAGCATTGCTTTCTACTTACAGTGAATAGCAGGGGATAATTTATGCCTTACCCATTTCTGGTGCAGGACCATTCACAATATAGTAAGTGGATCAATAGAGAATAAAAGCTCAATTATCTAGCAGATTCTTGAAATGTCAAATCAGTAGGTTAAGCCTTGAGCCTTTGAACATTTCCTCGAATTTCCACCAGGAAGAGAAGAAACACGGGCAAATATTAAATAAGTATAAACTGTGTATATTGGCAAAATGCTTGTCATTTTGCTAAGCTGAAAGATAGGCAATCAAGGAGACTGGCAATTAGAGAAGTCATAATAGTGGGTATAAAACAGCCACCACGCTGTCTGGCACACTGTAGCTCTTCAGAAAATGAGAGTTGCTGTTCTCGGCTCCCTGGGCTGTTGCTGCTATATATCAGCCAAGAGCCTGCGACAATTGCTGCAGTCCCAGCACGCCATTTCAGCAACAAGCACTGCCTTTCCAAGAAATTCTCCCCATCCCTGGCCCTTGCTCTGTCACTGCCTCTGAACTTCCTAATGTAAATGCGGCACGTAGCGTTTACCGCCTGCTATAATTGAAACTCTTTCCACGTCGTTCAGCCCATCTCTTCCAACCTGGATCGTAAGTTCCTTAAGGGAAGGGTTGGCTGGATACTCCTTTGATTTCGCCAGAGGCTGGAGGAGTCATTGCTTAAAGCCCCGCATACTCAGCTTATATGTCCCATGCAAGGAAGCTGGTAGGAACCATCCCCTATTATAAGGTTCGAAACTCTGATAGCTGGGATTAAGGCCATTGAAAGAATATGATAAAACAGGCTTTTGGAGAGAAGCATATGGGGTAAAAAGCACTGATAGAACCCTAGTGGAAGAATTCTGGTCTAAGAAGAATGTTTACTTGATCCAGGTAAATATCCACATCTCCTACAACCCCATGAGAGCCATCTTGTAATTCAGTAAGTTTCCGATTATGAATTTGTAGATGGAAGTAAGCATTTATCTGGGTTCAAACCTTGCCTCTTTTACTAACTGATGGTATGACATTGGGAAAGTTACTGTATTTCGCCAAGCTTTAGATTTATCATCTGAAAAGTGTGGATAAGAATGGTGTCAATCCTGTATAAGTTAGGAGGTTCAGAAAAGGGAAATTGAACTAATGGTTTCTACAGAGGAAATTCACTACAGAGAATTGGTTTTCCTGGGGCTAGAGAGCTAAATGAGCAAAAAGAGAGTATAGAGGTCATGTGGATATAATAACCACGAGAAGGAGCGTCTGTCCTTTGAGATGGATAGACAAAGTTCTTGGAAGAAGTGCGCTTATCAGAACACAGAAGCCCAAAAGAGGTGCTGTGAGGAGCCGTTAGAAACCAGGGCTCTGACTTTGGATGCTGAGGCGCTCCCAACTAATGCAGGGATCTCCAAGAAGATCCAGTGAGGCTGGTTCTGGGAGCGCCTGAAGATGCTCAACGCTGGGACCACTTGATGCTGACTGACGCAGTCTGCCACTGAAGGTGCATCATACACATCAGAAGCAGGCGGTCTCTCGCCAATTCCTGCTTTCCAGTCTCCCTCTGGCGCCCCTATGGGCGGAAGTAACGGAAGTCAGCTGGCAAAGAAAAATGAGGTTTGTAGAGTCCAAACTCTGGCATTACAAAGCACAGCCCAGAAGGTGGGTTTGGAGCTTGGAGACAATAGTATATTAGTTTGTCTATTTCTTAAATGGGATAGTAATAGTGCCCAACCCATAGATTTGCCTTTAGGATTACTCAGGGTATTGTACTGAAGCATTTAGCACAGAGAATGGAACATAAAAACAATTTTAAAATGTTAAATATTTATTATTGTATTGGGTGTTTTTCTTTGCTTTGCTATTTTTAACTAAGTGATATAGCAAACATCCTTAATGTACTATATTAGTATTAATAAAATTTGATAACACTGACCTGTTTGAGACTATAGAATGGAGTTTCAAACATATACCTGCAATTCAGACTCATGTAATTCATAAACACTAGAGGTAAACAGTACGCGGAGAAAACAATGTTCCTGTCCTTTCAAAATCAGCCATCAAGTAAATGGTTACTTCTTCATCTGTCCAGAAAATGGAATTCTTTGACATCATAGACTTTCACTGCTAATCTATATGTATATTAAAGTGTTTGTCACTGATTTTCTAACTAGTGCTTTTAGACCCTTCCAATTTAAATAATATATCGCTATTGTGTTTTAGGACTGAGTAAACAGAACAGCAATGGTATGGCATTTTCTCTTGGTGTGAAAGAAGAATTTCCCTTACCACCAATCAGCATGGTGCAGATGGAGAAGATCTTTTCTGCATCTGTATTAGCAGAGACATTCCCAAACCCAACGCTGGTGAGGCTGCTGAGGGTGAAGTACAGAGCGGCAATATAAGCACTTCGGATGGACGGGCCCCCTAAGGTATTGTTGCCGTAGTATGGAGATTCTAGTCTCTTTCCCAACTCATGGAGCCAGCCTGCAATGGAAGAAAGAATGAGAACTTAAACCCAAAGAGTAAAGTCCCAGTATGAGCACCTGGCGGTAATGAGAAATGAACATTTAGGGACATACTAATTTGCTCAGAAGAAAGAAGAGAGAAAAGCTAAAAGGAAGTTGAAGGCAAGGAATGAGATTCCACTGCTACAAAAGCAAAAATACCACTTTTATGCAAGCTGTTCTGTTTAAGACACAGCAGAGAGGTGGGCATTCAAGAGCAGATGGGTGGTCAAAGCTAAACAGGTTACACTAATGCAGATTACCTGCAGAGATAGAAACCAGCATTGCTAGTGTCAGCAACAGTGCTGTGTATTTCCTTCGTGGTTAAGCTCCTTTCTCAATTGGAATTTTAAGAGACAAAGGGGTCTAGTAGGTATTTTTCAACCCTACATGATGATAAATAGCAACAACCACAAGAATCTAGACTTCACACAGATGAGAAGCGCTTAATTTCCATCCTGCACAACCTTGCCCCATTTTATTCACTTGCGCTGACATCTAGTTGGCTTACAAATCTTAGCTCATGCTACCATCCTCAGGAAGCCTTCTCTGCAACCCCATTCTGCCATTTGGGGCTGGAGGGGAAGATCTGCACAACTAAGAGGTACCTGTAATAGAACTCGATGCCCCTTGCAGCTGTTCTATAGTCCTGGTGTATATATGTGTCCCAACTGATCAAATAAAGTGCTTTAAATATATGCAGTTTATTGTATGTCAATTATGCTGTCATAAAGCTGTAAAAAAAGCTACATTAATAAAGATGGGAAATAGCAAGTGTGATATTGACAATAATAGAATGGAAACACAACACAAAAACCACTTTAAAATCCTTTCTTGGAAATACTTATCCTCTAAAGCTTTGCATTCCAAATTCTGTCTCTCTCACTGTATGTGTGTATGTTAACAAAACACTGTGACATCATAGACTTTCAGCTGTGAAAGTCACACAGCTGAACCCATAAAGTTCATAAGACTTTTGTTAAGAGATATTATCCACTGACCACTACTTTCTTATAAACACTTCATTTAATGGCTGCCCCAGAAGAGATGAAAGTCATTACACTTTTTAAGTAGTAATAATGCTGTCATTATCAACTAAAGTTATAGATCATGGAACTGTGCTAGGTAATTAAAATGCATATTTTAAACAACTGGGAACTCCTTGAGACCAAGGAGAATTGCTTAGTGGCAAGTATTGTGCCTTATTCACCCTGTGTGTCTAGAGAAGTATTTCTCAACCTTTATCTTGCCTCAGAAACATCTAAAAGGCTTGTTAAACAGAGATAGTCAAGTCCTATCCCTGGAATTTCTGGTACAGTTCAGGAGGTTGGGTGGGGGCTGAGAATCTGTCTTTGTAATAGGCTCCCACGTGATGCTGATGCTGCAGATGGAGGGGACCATGCTTTGAAAAGCCACCACTCTAGAACGGTGGTTCTCAACACCAGCCACGGCTGGGAATGCTTTTTACAAATACACTGCCCAAGTGCCACCTCCACTAACTGCATCAAATTTCTGTTGCCAAGACCAGGTACTGGCATTTTTTAAAAGTCCCCCAGTAGAATCTAATGTGAAGTTAGAACTCAGAATCCCTATTCCAGAACTTAGCAAAGCACTGACAAGAGTAAGGTTTAATAAATGTTATTTTAAAAAGTGAATGAATTAATGAATATATAAATGATCTTGCACTCTGTCACAGTATGAGACAATATGATAACACTGATGCAATAAAACAGCATATGTGCATTTGTAAATTTGTACTAGAATAACAAATGTATGTTTTGATGATAGAGAATAATAATAAAATGCAAGTTAGAAGTTATAAAAGGTGATGCTGTTAGTAAGCTATGACCATCTACTCTGTCTGGAAAGGCTTTGTGAAGGAATAAACTTTAGTGATGGGGTTCAGGGCAGGATGCCCCAGAATGTGCCACTTTGGCATGTGAATTACTTGAGTTGAAGGCAATCAAGGCTTAACAGACTCAAGAAGAGCCTTTTACTTCTTCCTCAACTACCTAAAAGAATTTAGTTATGGGGCCTGTACCAAGAAGAGAGCTATTACCAGGGTAACTTTTTACATCAGAACAGCAAACATTTGTTTACCAAACATTTGCTCTTCTCATCCTCCAATGAATTGTCTTCCTTCTCTTTGAAGCCCCCTTTGCCTTAGCTCAGGATGGCATATAAGCCTCAATTGCCTGTCTTTGACCCTCTCAAGTCTATGTGAGACTCCTATATATACTAAATTAAATTGTTTTTCTTCTGTTTGCTTGTCTTATGTCAATGTAATTATTAGGCCAGCCAAAGAACCCAAAAGGGAAGAAGGAAAAAATTTCCTCCCTGACAGATTCAACACAGATTTAAATATGGATTCTTCCATGTATAGGCTGTAGGAAGGACTAACTTCTCTGAGCTTCACTTTTCTCATCTCTAAAAACAAGGATACTGTCTAACTCGTAGGGCTGCAGTGGGTTAAATGAGGTGCCACACATGAAAATGCCAACCACTGTCACTGACAGAGGGTTAGTGCATCATATCTCTTTTCTCTCTCTTGCTTCTCTTACTTACATTGGAACAAGGAAGTACAAAATCCAGAAAGGTAAGAGAAAATAAGGGACCACCAGTGAACTGTAATGGAAAAGGAAGGTGGTGATCCCATGTATTCAGTAGAACCTAAGGTAGGGATTAGCATTTCCTACCTAATAGCAACAAGAGGGAGAAAATCCAGATGGCAGTAGTTCTTAAAATTGGGGAAGTTATGCACCCATTTGTGAATCTGAAAAAAGACATGATCCTTTTGTCAGAGCAAAGTACATGTGAAGACACTTGTACCACTGTGTATTCATTTTCAGTTGGCTCATGGCTTCCTGAAGCCCTTTCATACATATCAGATTAAAAAGCTCTATTTTAGAAGTTTAAGTGAGGGGGAGGAGGAAGTGATAAAGAGCGATTTGATAAAACTTAGTTTAATCTTGTATAGAAAAAGATTTAGAAATAAAGACAACTTATCCAAGATTAATTGAAGAGATATTACAAAAACAAATCAAATGTGCATTTAAAAAATATTACTGGTATATTTATGTACACTGTGGGAAGACGGTCCAGACACAAAGGTAAAATCAGGAAGCAGAGCTTACATCTGAATTTATCATCATATTTGGGATGTTGATTTCTCAGAATAGTGCCCTTGTAAGCACTGGATCCAAACATTGTCAAATATGAGAACCATAGGATGCTGAATGGCTAGTGGGTTGGCTATTTCTCATGTGTCTTCCAACTTGTGCTCTGAAAGGGATGTCATGTTATTTCTACTGGACAAGGAAGTGATTAGAGGGGCTTGTCCCTTTGTTCCATATTGGTCATTTCTGCTAATTACTGGGAAGCTGAAAAATGTCATTTCGCCCAATGAGTAAATATTGCATGACCCAATTTTTGTTTTAACTGATGCACAGAGGAAGAAAAAATCAGAAACAATAAAGCTACTACTTCCTCATGGCTGAATCAGCTATACAATCAGACCGTGAAGAAACAACTGGATCCATCTATTGATCTTGAATTAAGGTATTCATTTACTTACAGAAGCCAGTTTTCTC
>NC_138369.1:71331480-71347730 GCF_054177405.1 Leptonychotes weddellii
ACAATGAATCATGGAACACTTCATCTAAAACTAATGATATAATGTATGGGGATTAACATAAGAATAAAAAAAATTCTTAATTTGAACAGAAGTAAAACACTTAAGAATTCTCTGAAACAAATCGGTGTCCATATAAATTGATTTCTGTAATGAAGTAGGATAAAGGTTTGTATTAAGACATACAGATTATATTAGATTATATCCTCATCCAGTTCATGTTCATTTACAATGTGTGAAGCTATCTCAGAAGTGATTCAGGGAGCAAAACACAGAGGAACAACAAACCTACTTTTGTTGATATCTCTTTTCTGTCTAGCCAACTGTTCTGTCTATTTTCAGAAACATCTTGTTTTTTAAGAAAGGTTGCTACTAAACGGTGTTACAGCTGACAGAGTGAAAGCAATAATGATGATGACAAAACTTGGTAACACGGAAAGGAGGTAACACCCACAAATCCAGGGATTGTCTCTGTGGGCTAAATAAAACTTTTTCACAGAACAGCTTGTCCAAAATGAGAGCACATGTTCACTGTAACAAGACAACATGTCATTGTACTGTACAGAAGAAACAGTTTAACCAATTTGAAAGCCAGTCTTTTTTTATGCTGGAGAAACTCATCTCTAAAGGAAGGGATGTCCTAGAACAATCTGTCTGCTTCTGCTCAATTTTTTTTTTTTCTAAAGAACATTTGAAGGAAAAAACATACACAACATAAAGTAGAATCTAAATATACTGCATACATTGCCCTCTGATAAAAACAAAAGATATCATAAAATAATCCTGTCATTAGTGAAATTGACTAGATAAATAAAAGTAGATTTGTGGAATAAAGATCAAAAATAGAATGACTCTTAATGATCACGCCTAGAAGAGCTGGTAATTTAGTATAATTCAATCCATATATTTTTCATTGCATACTTACCATAGGCCCAATATTTTGCTTAATTACATACTTTTAACTCTAGATGGGAGTTTCTAATTATTTTACTCTTTAAGTTTCCTACATTAATTTACTTACTTTTATGATGCATATGTGTGCGCAGTTTGTACAGGTGTGACCTACTATATACAACACACGTATTCTTGAAAAGTTCAGTTTAGGTTAGCATTTGGTAAATTAACAGGTATCTTAGGTTTAATGAAAGAAATAGGAGCATGTTAGGGCACCTGGGTGGCTCAGTTGGTTAAGCGACTGACTTCGGCTCAGGTCATGATCCTGGAGTCCCTGGATTGAGTCCCGCATCGGGCTCCCTGCTCGGCAGGGAGTCTGACCCTCCCCCCTCTCATGTGCTCTCTCTCATTCTCTCTCTCTCTCAAATAAATAAATAAAATCTTTTTAAAAAAAAAAAGAAATAGGAGCATGTTATTTAAGGAAATCCTACGGTGAATTTCTTTATCATATAAAATACCCTAGTAATATGAAAAACTACCCAGTAAAATATAAGCTTATTAAATCAGATTTATATGTGTGTTAAGATGTGCTTGTATGGATAGGGAAAAGAGAGAAGGGACTAGCACATACATTATCACACCTATAATTCAAAATGGTACTTTACTTAATTCGGTATGAATGAACCATGTTGTATCAGGATTTAGCTAGAAGCAAGAACAGAGCCCATGGTAGGGTTTTCTTGTTCCTAAGTTGGCACATGGTTTACATTTTACTGAGAACTTTCTGTGCTCCAGACACTCTACTAGGGCAATACATCTTCCATCTTATTTACAGGCACTAACTCTATGGAATAGGTACAATTATCATCCATATTTTGGTTCATTATTTCATTAGTCATTGTAACAATTTAGAAATTATTATCCCCATTTAAAGATGAGAAAGCTAAGGCTCAGAGAGTTTAAATAACTTGCTCAATATGGCGGTATCAGGATTTTAATCCAGATATGTGTGCTGTTGGAGCCCAAGTTCTTGACCACTATGCACAGTACTTGAACGTGCTGTAGACCCAAGAGTATTAATGTTGCAGTGTACCTGAATGCCTTTACAAGCGAGGTGCCATTCTTTATTATGGTATACATACACGATAAGAAAGAAAGAGTCTTAGTTAAGGCTCCTCAGAAGCAGACCCTGAGACATGACTTTAAGTAATTTATTTAAGTATTGAGCCCAGTAAATATTTTTAGAAGAGAATAGGGAAGGGACACAGAGAGTGGAGGATCCAATGAGGTATGCCTAATCAAGCAAGTTATTGCTATAGGCAATTGGAGCTTAATCTCACTGGAGAACCTCTGGGACCAGTGTGGAACATACCCCATGTTGGGACAGGGGAATATATACACCAACTATCAGCCATCACTGATTGAGGGCGGCTCCGAGGGAGTGTGAATTCCCCATCATTGCCATGACTGCTAGCAAAGGAGCCTTCTACCTTCCTCATCAGAAGACAGTACCTCAGGTATAGATACAGATCCTAAGGGTGGGAATCATACAGATTGAGTGGACATCGTGGAGTATCAACAATATTTTTGACAGCAGTCAACACTTACTAAATGTTAAGTATTTTACTAGGCTTTCACATAACATTATTTTCATATGACTATCATAATTACTCTGCCTTTTTTTTTTTAAAGGATGGGGTCCCAACAGAGAAGTTCAGCAATTTTCTCCCTTCTTTTAGGGAGTTTTAGAACTGAGAGGCAAATCCATACCTTTCAAACTAAACATCCATGCTCTTTCTGCTATATTAACTCTTATAAAGAAGTAATCATTTTAAATGATCTTTATAACTGTGCTTGTTCAAACCATTATTAAATAAGTTTGCATTTCCAGTGGCCATTTTGCTTAGAGCAGTGGATTGTGTCCCAAAGGCACATATCATATCAGAGAAAATAGAAGAATAATCCAAACATAATCCACATTGTAGACATGGGATAACATGGCATTTAAAACCTGAATATTACTTCAACAGGGATCAAGAGGCTTCTAATGTAAATTCCAAGCATAGAAAATACTATAGTCAACATTTGCTTCCCCTCCCTCCATACTTAATCCTTCTGGACTTCATTCAGATGAGAGGTAGAAAAGTACTATGAGTCTTATGAGTCCTAAGGCAGGAGGTGTATGACTGGGACAGGCAAAGCAGTGAGAGACAATGACTGTGGCACACAACATGAGAACTTCTCTGGTCTCTTCAGCCTCCCACAAGGGGCTAAGGTGTGGGCCTGCCCAGCTGCAGGGGTGATTGAGAGATATGAAGATAGGTGTCAGAAGTCTGAGTGTGTGCATGTGTTTATGTGGGTTTGTGGGGGTGGTGATTATGTGGCAATGGAAAGCCAAAGCATTTGTGAGGTGTTGTATCTACTGTTATACACATTCAAAAAAGAGTTGTTAACCCCAAACAAAATATTACAAAAAAGCTTAAGATTTCATCTCCATTGTCTCTTAAAATATCTATATATTTATCTCCATTCCTTAAGGTTCAACTAGCACCTGTCACTATAAGTTTTTGTTTTGTTTGTTTTTTGATTTCAACAAACTTTTTATTTTGGGATAATTTTGACTAATACAAAAGTTGCAAGGAGTACAAAGAATCCCTGTATATCCTTCACCCAGTTTCCCCTAATATTAATATCTTAATGTTTATCAAACTATGAAATTAACATTGATACATTACTAATAACTAAACTATGGAATTTCTATATTTTAATGTAAGAAATAGAGTTAAGAAGTTCAGAGACTTAGATTCCAGAACTCATTCTCCACCTTCCACTCCAACCGCATGTTACAGGATGTGACCGTGGATGAGACTAGAAGGACACCAGGCTACAGTGGTATTTGATACTGATTTGTTGATTCCATTAAGGAAAAGGCATCAGTAAATCTGAAGTCCCAATTTGAACAGGAACTCCATCACTTGGAGTTTCCACTAATCACGCATTTTGGTTCTCATAAACCAAGTGGTGTCTTACATTTCTGAAATGGTTTAACTTACTCTCGAGGTAAAAGTCTGAAACAAAAAGGATTAACCATACAATGATATAGACTGGACTCTGAGTCAGGAAATGAGGGTCTTAATCTTGGTCCTGCCATTAATTAATTAAGTTGATGTATGATCCTTTATGCACCAGTTAGCCTTTCTGGTCTTCCATTTTTCCATCTTGAATATGAGGTGATTGGATTGAGTAATCTCTTTTTCTGTAATCTTTTAGTAATCTTTCTCAGATCTAAGATTTTATGAAATAAGATCCTGTAACGTTTCATCACAAATGGCTGACTTTCTTAAAGCAAAATGCTTGTGTAATAATCCATGATCTTATGGATTCATCTCTTATTTGTTTTTAATTACTTGAGTGATGACCCATCAGCAAATATTGATGGGATAAGGATGGAAGGTTTTCACATTTTGATGCATGTATCATTTCTGCTCTATTGCCACTGCTGAACAATTTTTCAGAAGCAATTTTATGTGATATTGGTACTGTCAAGAAAAAAATGTACCACTTGTGCTAAAACCAGTCCAGAGTTTGCCAGTCCTCTAAAGTCTACTTGAATATTAAATTTGTATAAAAGAAATTTCCTGAATATTGATTACTAAGGTATAGCATTTCACTTAAGCAATGATGAATTTAAAGGTTATACACTATGGTAAACTATCAAAACAGACCATCATCACATGCAGCAAAAAACCAAAACCAAGCCAAACCAAACCAAACAAACACACTCTAGAAAGAACGAGAAATGTGCAACAACCTGAAACCACAGTTGAGCAGCTACTGTAGAGTTTTCTGACTGATCCTAATGAAGAGGCAGTACAGACCATCTGTTTCCAACCAACTGAGGTACTTCCAGATGCCTCTCAAATCTTGGCTAAAAAAAGAGGAAATTCTAACAAAGATTAGGCTCATGGCTAAGTTAACAGAACATAAACTATGAACTAACTGTCCTATATAAAATGCTCATACAGTTCACAATGCTTTCGGATCTGCCTCAACATGAGCATTTTTTCCTGAGTAATTGCTCATATGTTTTTCATGGCTTAATGAGTTTGTGAGACATACGCTGGTGTCTGAGCTCAGAGTATCATTTATAAAGACAACAACTTGTCACTCAGTAAGAAAATTTTAATCCAAAGCACTCATCCTTTGCACAAAGGGACAAAAACATGTTTCAGGAAAATAATTTCAGATGAAAATAATTGAATCCAGCCAAGTAATTTTATTTTTCTGGTATGCTAAAATTTATTCTCATTATCTGCCCCCAATTGCCTTTTTGTTCTCTCTTTTCTCTCAAAGATTCAGAGTTGCTACAAACCGAGGGAAGACAAATGAATCGACACGTCCCACGTTTGCAAACCATTTCTCAGCTGTAGTAGTTGCCTGGCAGTGATTTAAATTAGAAGAATAGGCTCTGACATCCATTAAAAAGGAATCTCAAGTTTCTCTGGTTTGTAGAACTTCAGAATAAAGTTCTAATTACATTTCTTCCAAATGCATTAAAGGAGATACATTTTCTAACATCTCAATTATAAAAGTAACTCAAGTAAGTTAAACCATAAAATATGCTGGAATGTTGCATTCAAATACCCCATTAAAGAGTCCTCTGGATTTTATTTACCTTTACTTGGTATTGGGACTGTTCTAAAGGCATTCTCTTCAAGTTTCTAGGAAATGCCCACGTGTCAAAACACCAACTTTGAGGTGTCAGCCTTTGTTCTCCTCTAGAAGAGTTGATTCTGACTCATATGTCCAGTAATGCCTTTAAAAACATATAACTAACTTTGTTTGATGGCTTGATGGGGAATGAAATACAATAAGTGGTGGGAGTTTGCATGAACATTTCAAAATAAGTTTTTAGCCAGCACGTGGCTGAGTGATCGGATATGAAGTTAACACAGGGCACAGGGTGTGCCCGAGACACCTACAGGTGGCGTGGAAATTTTTACAAATGAGATGTAGACAGAGTGGTCAGAGACAACCAATCAAGGAACAAGAGATGCAGAGAGAATGCAGAAGAGAAACACGACAACAGAGAAATGTGTGCGACCAGGGAGTCCAGTAAACCTGGATAATCCAGAAGCCAAGCAACACAGCATAGGAAAGTGCTACTTAGTTGTGTGATGTTGGCTAAGTCACTCATCCTCTTGGGCCCTAGTCTCCTCCCGGCTAAAATGAAGAACATGACAGTAACTCACCTCATAGGCTGTGGTGACACCAAGTGACACAGGTCACATAGAGGGCTTAGCGGAATGCAGGATTAAACATAGCAAGCACTAGATAAGAACTATTCTTATTGTTGCTGCTGTTGTTTGAAAGGAATGAAGGTTTTCTGTCTTACTGAAAGTAATGCAAACTTCTAAAATTACTGAAGACTGGTATAAAATATTAACCCAGCATATCATTTTCATCCATAGAAAATAATGAACACAGTAGCAGAAATAATGTACACAATCACATCATTCTTGCAAATCAGGGATTTTGCACCATTCATATTACAAATGCCACTTTCCATCATGAGGTACTGAAGACATGAAATGTGTAGGACATAGGCTCTGAATATTTTGTCATCAATTTGCTTTACCGTTACTTGACTTGTTATGGTAAAAAGGTCATAATATTCCTGCTTGTGCCTTTGTGTCTGGAAACCACACACCGATCACATGATGTGCTGAATATTTTATATAGTATTTAATTTAATCCTCTATTGTGTAACAGTTTCTTACAACTATAAGAGCCAAGCATTATAATCTAAAATGCTGATATTAAAATATTAGTACTTGGAAAGGCCAAGTCAAACATGACCAAGAGTAGACATCTGTTAAGAAGGACCAGCTTTTGATTCTGGGTTTGTCTGAGTTGAGAGTTTTTACACTTGTTAATATGACATGCTACCTCCTGATCCTCCTTGTCAGTCAAGGTTTTGGTATTAGCACACTCCTGATCGTCTTCATCTCTCTCATAGAAAGGGCTGCCCCAGTTGATTTTTCTGTGTAATTGCTATTCCCTTCCACCTGCAAATAGAAATTTCCCATACTGTCTTCTGCTGCTTATACTCACCATCATCTAGCACGTGTGGTCTGGAGAGGTGGCGTTATTTTTATTTTCAGCCTGCAAACTTTTGTGATGCTCTTCGCTGCCCCACCACCCCCACCAGAAGCCTTAGCTATTATTCCAAAGGTGGTTGGCAGGGATTGATGTATTAACGGTCAGTGTAAGCAAAAGCTTGGGGAATGTGAAAGCTTTTTGGAACTGTAGACTGAACTCTTAGCAAGTCCCCAAGGTTTCATTTTCCAGGAATAGAACTCTTTGGTTACCCTCACGTGGACTTTGCAAGAGACTTTATATAGGTCAGGCCCATGCTGTGGAGAAATTAGAGACCACACAGCTTTTGTTTTATAATGAAAACCCGCTTTCCTACATAGTTTCTTAGACCTTATTAAAAATATTAGATAAACTAAGCACTTGGAATCATGTTTTAACCATCCCATTCATTGGCATCTGACTTTTCATTTCACCCGCAGACACCAACTCTGTTTACAAATTCATTATTTGGCAACCATAATGCCTTTGTAATGGATTTGAAACAATGGAAGCAAGGGCAAGAGATGGTTTGGTCTCCAGCCCGGCAAGCAAAAGTTGGTTTAACTCACATTGTAATCAAACTACAGTATGTAGTTTATTTACATATTTGCCTAAGTCCTACCCTAGCAGTTTGGGGGAAAAATGTGTTTATACTTTCATTGGATGATATCTTCTGAAATACTTTAAGTCCCATTTTTTTTTTAAGATTTTATTTATTTATTTGACAGAAGACACAGGGAGAGAGGGAACACAAGCAGGGGAAGTGGGAGGGGGAGAAGCAGGCTTCCTGCTGAGCAGGGAGCCAGATGCGGGGCTCGATTCTAGGACCCCGGGACCATGACCTGAGCTGAAGGCAGATGCGTAACGACTGAGCCACCCAGGCGCCCCTCCTTCAGTCCTTTTTCTGGATAACATGTTTCAAATGCCATGGGGCAGGTTTTATAGGTGTCATTCAGGGAGAAAGCTGTCCCACTCTGGGCATATAGCAAAGGTGGCAAGAAGCATGCAGTGATGGAAACAGGGAAGTCCAAGGATACCAGAACATCCGGAGAGAAAGTGGCAGGAAGCAGCAGTAGCATGCGCAGGCAGGGATGAGGGAGCAGTGCGGGGCCCTGGTAAGCACAGGCTGTGGCGGAGGCAGGATTTGGCTCCCAGTTCCAATTGCTGAAGAGTTATCCTGTAGTCACAGTCCTGGCTCTCTCTAAGACTGGGGTTGAGCCCAATCTGGCTCCCCTGGATCCCCACCCTTTCTTAGTAGCCCCTAATCCATTCATTAACTAATTCACTCACTTAGCAAATATTTAGTAACCATGCATAATGCTTGAGATGGAGATGCTGTGTGAGATGTAAAGATAAACGAGCTGGATCATCACTGCCTTGCAGTATACTCAGGAAACTAATCATAGCATATGTTTGCCTGAACTCAGTGCCCTTTGCTGGAGCAATCAGAAATGGTTTAAAGAAGGAGAGTATTCAAATTGTACTGCAAAGAATAATAGAGATGGAGGGAAAGTGCATTTTGGGAAGCTGAATAAAGGCACTTGGCCAGGAGCACTTAATGCACGATGGAGTAAAGGAGTTTATGCAATTTGGCTGAAGTGAAGGGTATGGGACAGGAAGTCATGAAAAGTATGTTTAACCTGCAAGTTTGCAAACTTAAAAATATCCTCCTTTTCTTCCAAGATATAAAAAATCAACAAAAGCAATCAACCAAAAGAAAAGTTGGGTTTAGACTGCTACATCAAGAACTAATGTTTGATATAATGGATAACTTTGTGGCAAGAATGTTAAGCCTTTGAATAAATTAACAGGAAAAGTTGTCAAATCATTCTCATCTACGTATATGCATGTGTGTGTGTGTGTGTGTGTGTGTGAGAGAGAGAGAGAGAGAAATCACAAATAATATGGGGATGAATTTAGTATAATTCTTGCTAGAGTCAGGGGTGTTCCTTCCACTTTATTTTGAGAATACTCATAATACAAAAAAATAATGCACATTCTTAAAATCTAGAACTAACTTTTGAAGAAACAATAAGGCAAAGCTACTGAGGCCTTGAGAAACTGCTGGAGAAAGTTCTGGGGGTTCATCTTAGGGTCATTTGGTCTGACAAAGCTCAAGAAATGTAGAAGAAGGAGAAAGACTTTTCAGTCTTCAGACAGGCTCATATTGAAGAATTCGGGTTGTTGGCATTCAAGTCTTCTGCTGGTATCTAGATTATAACTTCTAATGATTATGAATCATCATCACTACGAGGCAACACTTACAAACATTTTTAAGGATTTTGCAAAACTCTTGCACCTCCAGTGATTTCATTTAGGACTTATTTTTATCCCCTCTCACTTTGCTGTAATCTATGTAATCAATCTTTCATTTCCATCGCTTAGCCCTCTGTTCCTCTCCTTCCCCTCCCACCACTGGAGGTCTTACTGCCCTTTAATCTCATCTGATTATCTGCCTGCAGCTCCCATTAGACGCTGCTTCTTGAGAGTGGGAATTATCGTGGTCTTATACGCTTGATTCCCAAGCCTAGCTCAGGGTGTGGCACCTAATACGCACTCAGTACATATTTATTAAGCGATAAAGCATATCCTTCTCAATCATAAAGACCACAGAATAGAGACACTTGCCATGAATATAAAACAGGCTTTGGGTTTGCAGAATGGCTTCGACTGCAGCCCCACTGACTACTTAACAATCTGACTTCAGGGCAGCTAGCCCTCTAAGTTCCGGTTCCTGCAACTAAAAAAGGAACTAAAAATGCCCTCTTGTTTGTTGAGAGGCTTGAAGAAGATAATTTTGTCAAACATCTGTCATGGTGCCTGGGGTATGATTACTGTGTGAAATGTTGGATCTTTTTCACCTTTTCTGCAGTCTTCCATCACTTTGTCACAAATAACTAGATGATTCCAAAACAAATTAGCTTTCTAAGTTAGAAGATGTGTTGACAATTAATTTTCATCATATATCATCTATATAACTAAAAATGGACATATGCCAGTGGGGAAATTTGGGTGTTAGAAGAACGTGATCCATTAATATAGACAGTCAATAAAGTATATTGAGGCATCACCATCACTTAGCAAAACCATATGTTTCCTGATTGATTCCATTGAGGTGTCTAAAAATTTAAAGGACATGTTGACCCACTATTTGGATTGCAAAAACATTTGACGCCTCTCTCCATCTAGATGCCATCATGGTTCTATCTCATGCTCTTTGTTCCTTGTTCAAAGAAATAAACATATTTTAACTATGCTATCCAATTAATAAGCATGGTTAGTAGAAATGAAACAAATATAGTTGATGATGTTTACAACAGAGCATGTTCAAATTGGCTAGTTCCCAAAACAAAATGACCTGATTGAAGATAAACATTCTTTAGGAACACTTCAGACAGCAAACATTGATTGGGGACAAATTAGACACAGTAGAAATAATCAATAAAAAATAAAATTCACAATAGCTAAAACTGTGCAAAGTAAAATTGTTATTGATATATTGACATTCCAAAATTGAAGGAAGAATAAAATCTTAACAAAAATTTGTTCTTTAAAACTTACATTGAGAAAATTGGACTTGGTAGAAATGTCACAAAAGAAAACTCATTCTACCTGTTGTGGGATTTGAAAAAATTGATTGATGAATTAAGTCTTTGGTGTAGTTTACATATAAAAAAACTTACCTTGATAAAAGTAATTTCAATAGAAATTTTAAAAAGGAAATGGAAAGGAATTATTTAATACTGCTGTATAGGTATTTGATACAAAAATTTTAAAAAGTATAATGAAGTTGTAGCAAGTGCTTTCTAGATGAGAAGTCAGAACTGTTGCTGTTCTAGTGAAAATATCTGTATTACTAAGTATACAATGGAAATGTCCTGAGAGGTCAAAAGAGTAAGGACAAACATCCACAGAGTTAGTTAAAGTGCAAGGTTCAAAATGGTAAATCAATTCAATATTTGGTCAAATAAAGATTTTTTAATTTTTTAATTATTTGATTGATGTTTTTTTGACTCATAGAAAATAGAGACTTTTACTAAAAATAATTCCATTGTGCTTGCCCTCCAAAGATGGAATCTTTCCCTTGCAGAGAATGAAAAAATGTGATTCACCACTTTTAAAGAATGTAAAATCCTCTAAGTTGGCAGTGGCAATGAATTGCTGTCTGTCCCCCTCTCCCCCCAATACACACTCAATATGACCATGGCATTTGTAAAGCATGACTACCATAACATGACTTGCTTACACCATTCACCGAGCACGTTGTCGGCAGAAAAATTGCAGAGTCACACATGCTTAGTTGTCAACAAAATAATACTGGATTATTCATTTAAGAAGATCCAACTCTTCAGAATTCTATTATACTATGATATTATTTTTGCATTTTTGCGAATATATTTGCATCGCTATGAATAAGCATTTTTTGTATAAAACATACAAAACACTGTATTGGAGACAGGAATCATGTCTCCTCAGTTATGACATGCTTTTAAACCAAGTGCTAATTGACTCTTCGAAATCATTCATTGGTTATTTCTTGGAGGGTCGGAGTCATCACATATTCCAAGATACAGCGTTTCGGCCACAGAATAGCTTTGCAACCTGTAAGCCTAAACCAGTATATTTTAAAAATTAATGAGATTAGCTAGCACTTAAAACATGATTTTATGGGCAAATGATAAAATTAGAAATACCACCCTCCCGTGTATCACACTCAAAAAAAAAGCCAACCTTAACAGAATTCCATTTCAGGCTAGAAAGACTGCTAAAAATAAGCCTATAATCTGACCATCAGCAGCACATTTTTCAGTAAGGACTGCAGGCAGTTTGGGTTCCAGCTTCAACACTGTAAAGCAAGTACACAAAGTTTCTTGAAAACAAAACCAGCTGCCAGAGTCGATGATTTTAATAAAATATCACATGTCAATGGCAGGAATAACGATAGCTACAACAGCCGCGGTGGCAGAGGCATCATGAACTGAGCATCTGAGAATCACTTTCTATCACTTCATCTCCATTATAGGTGAGGAAGCTAATCCTGTTTCTATTTTACAGATGAGTAGCCAGTGCCTTAGACAGGTGAGTGACACACAAATCCACACAGATGGTAAGGAAAGGATCCAGGTTTTGATATCCGAATCTAGAACTCACATTCTTACAAACCGTCATGTGACATCTGATCCTTTGAGACCAAATGTAGGTTCACAGGAAGCTGTCCAGCCAAAGATTAATTTTCGATGTCTTCATAAGAGAAAATGGATATTTAGCTGCATAAAGCTTGATGTACATTAACTTTTATTTCCGCCCTTGATATTTCCATGGAGGGAATCTTCTATCATCCAATTTCTGCCACTCTATTTAATTTTGGGGTAGAGGACAGGGACGTGGGCAAATATACAAGGAAACAAATCTACCATTTTTGCAAAGAGAGACTTCATAAATTATTTCTATCTTAACAGGGCTCTGGTCTCTGAGTTCCTGAGGAATTAAATTTGGGATTTGTCTCTGTCTTTCCTGATTAATCTCAGTAGAAATAAACAAAAACCAAAAGACTCATGTCCAAATAAATGACATGTCAGCAAGGAGATTTTAGCAGTAACCTCCATTGGGTCTTAGACTATGTGACACACATTTTAATGAATTCTTCGGTTTGTGGCTAGTTGGAGAAATTCTAAATACAAAGCAAACACCCACACATATACACATGACAAGAACAGAGAAAAGAGGCATGGACATTTAGATAAAATGTTTAATTCTCTTTTATCATGTATCTATAATTTACAGTCATGTTTGTTAAAACCTCAAATGGAGAAAGTACTCCAGTGGAAATTCTTTATAAATTCAATACCACTTTATAAAAATAATCACACAATTAGGATAACAAACAGAAGAAAACTTTTCATTAGTGCGAGTATATGAAGTGTGAGACCAATTTCCTAAAAATAGCATGTGCATTCCCTTTCACGCAAATGTCCAGCTGGGCTAAGCAGTTTGGCAAATACCATGAAGAGAACTATTGTCTGTGTTTCTCCCTTTTGAGTTTGGAATAAGATTCCTAAAATACTCTATTCATCAGGTCACACCTTCTCTGGTCTTTCTTGTCTTAGGGATTGTATCTGCACATCTCAGCCAAGACTCCAACCCATTATTTTGGTCTTATCTCTCTTTTTACTCATTGTGTGTCTGAAAAGGCAAATTGGTAACCTATGGACTTGATCAGGTCCACAGTTATTTACACTGTGCTTCCACTCTGCTTTTCAAGTTCTAAATTGTTTGCCAATCTTTAAATATCAGACACTTAACAAAAAATCCTGACTTTCAAATTCTCTGGAAAAATCAGATACTGGAGCTGGAACCACAGTTGGTTCTCTCATGTAGGGTTTGCATTCTCCACTTCTTTCAGAACTTAATTTCAGTAACCTTTAGTTTAGTACCTGGCCTGCTTCATCCATGTATGCTATAACCCTTTCTCATGTTAGCTTTGTATTTTATTCAAGAATGTTCTACTCCACACAAACTCATCTACTAACTGTTCCTCAAATGCACTGTGAAATTTCCTACTTCCATGAATTTATTCACACTATGCACCTCACCTAAATGTTTTCTAAATATTCTCCTCCAAAATAGTATTCACATTTAGAAGTCCACCTCCAATGTCATCTTCATGGAGATTCAGTTAAAATTACTCCTATTTATTTCTAAACTTTTTAAGTTTTTGCCTGTTCAAATTTGCACCAAACCAACATTTAAAAAATAATTTTTTGTGTAGTTTTGTGTCTACCTTTTGACTCTCTAAGAAGAGAGTACACTTCTATAAGGCAGGGCCTCTAATTTACAACTCTTTGTATTGCTTGCAGCTCATAGCACTGTCCTTCTTCGGTCCTCAGCAAATGTTTATTTTATAGTAAATACTGAAAACCTCATAGAGTTTAAATGCAACAATCTCAAAGACTCAGTTCTTTTTCTATCCTACTTTTCTCTATATCTATAGTGTCTTAGGAAAATAATCTGCAGTACATTAAACTGTCACCTATTCCAAAAGAATATGATTAATATAGTAGCTGGAAGAAATAATTCTATATTAAGCATATTTGATGATGTCTTCTCTAGACAGCAGCATAATTTATTTTCCTAGTAACTGAACAACTGTTTGAAGGACTGGAGATTTGATGTCTTATGTTTAAATGATTTTCCCCTATAAAGGCATCATAAGTGGGAATAAGGTCTTTAATAATTAACCCTTATTCAATTGGCCTTTTAGGGTTAGATGACAACCATTCTTATATTTTAAACAAAACATACAATGAAATCACATTGTATGGAATGGAATTTAAGTTACATTATTTGGGGCAGAAATTGATACTGTAGTTCTGGCAAGATTATGAACTTGGATAGTGTGTAAGCGTTTCTGATAGAAATACCTGGAAATACTGGTAATATATACATTCTTCCATAAGAGAAGGTGAAACCTCCATATGCAAAAATAAGGAGAGGCGATTTTGAACTCTGACGTGAAGGTGGTGCTGACAGGGAGAGAGGGATAGGCAGCTAACCAGAAGTAATGATGTCTATGGCCTTGGGTTTCACACTCATGCAGGCAAAGGAGAGAACACTTAAATCCTACAAACACTGGAACTGACATCTGGTATAAAACCATGACACATGCACAGGGAAGGGGAGAAATAATTTACCCACCATCTTATGGGAATGACAAGGAAACTAAAGTTTGAAAAAAGTAGTCTCTTGAAAGAAATTTTTGAAATTCAGACTAGTGCCTTGCATTCATTGGAGTCTGAATATACATTATCCATGAGGCACCTTGAAGCTAAGAAGTTTTTAAGAATTTAATCCTAATTTCTCCAGAATATATCACATCCTAGGTCACAAATCAGGTCTCAACTGGTACCAAAAGATTGGGATCATTTCCTGCATATTTTCGGACCACAATACTTTGAAACTACAACTCAATCACAAGAGGAAAGTCAGAAAAATTCAAATACATGGAGGCTAAAGAGCATCCTACTAAAGAATGAATGGGTCAACCAGGAAATTAAAGGAAAATTAAAAAAATTCATGGAAACAAATGAAAATGAAAACACAACTGTTCAAAATCTTTGGGATGCAGCAAAGGTGGTCCTAAGAGGAATGGATATAGCAATACAAGACTTTCTCAAGAAACAAGAAAGGTCTCAAATACACAATCTAACCCTACACCTAAAGGAGAAAGAATAGCAAATAAAGCCTAAACCCAGCAGAAGAGAAATAATAAAGATCAGAGCAAAAATCAATGAAATAGAAACCAAAAGAACAGCAGAACAGATCAACGAAACTAGGAGCTAGTTCTTTGAAAGAATTAATAAGATTGATAAATCCCTGGCCAGACTTATCAAAAAGAAAAGAGAAACGACCCAAATAAATAAAATCATGAATGAAAGAGGAGAGATCAACCAATACCAAAGAAATACTAACAATTATAAAAACATATTATGAGCAACCATATGCCAGCAAATTAGACAATCTGGAAGAAATGGATGTATTCCTAGAGAAGTATAAACTACCAAAACTGAACCAGGAAGAAATAGAAAACCTGACCGGACCCATTACCAGTAAGGAAATTGAAGCAGTTATCAAAAATCTCCCAACAAACAAAAGCCCAGGGCCAGATGGCTTCCCAGGGGAATTCTACCAAATATTTAAAGAAGAATTAATACCTATTCTTCTGAAACTGTTTCAAAAAATAGAAATGGAAGGAAAACTTGCAAACTCATTTTATGAGGCCAGCATTACCTTGATCCCAAAACCAAAGATCCCATCAAAAAGGAGAATTACGGACCAATATCCCTGATGAACATGGATGCAAAAATTCTCACCAAAATACTAACCAATAGGATCCAACAGTACATTAAAAGGATTATTCACCATGACCAAGTGGGATTTATTCCTGGGCTGCAAGGTTGGTTCAACATCCACAAATCAATCAATGTGATACAATACATCAATAAAAGAAAGAACAAGAACCATATGATCCTCTCAATAGATGCAGAGAAAGCATTTGACAAAGTACAGCATCCTTTCTTGATCGAAACTCTTCAGAGTGTAGGGATAGAGGGTAGATACCTTAATATCATAAAAGCCATCTATGAAACACCCACAGCAAATATCATTCTCAATGGGGAAAAACTGAGAGCTTTCCCCCTAAGGTCAGGAACACGGAAGGGATG
>NC_138369.1:71348230-71397856 GCF_054177405.1 Leptonychotes weddellii
AAATTGGACAGCCACGTGCAGAATGAAACTGGACCATTTCCTTACACCACACACAAAAACAGATTCAAAATGGATGAAAGACCTAAATGTGAGACAGGAGTCCATCAAAATCCTAGAGGAGAACACACGCAGCAACCTCTTTGACCGCAGCCATAAAACCAGTTCACATATTTTTGGAAGTAGAAATATGTATTTCCAGCTTCAGAAAGGCCTTAGAGTAGAAAATATCCATTGAAAGTCTTTTGTTTCTGTCTTCTTCACATAAAAAATAAGTTGATGTTCTGAAGATTTTGGAGATCATCTATTCTGACCACCTCATTTTACCCAGAACAAATATCAAGCCTGGAACCTGGATTGGACTCTAAATTTCACAACTCCCAGTCTACTATTCTTCCTAGCGCATCATGAGAAGCAGGCAAGTAAGTAAAATTAGAGGTTTATATATATATATAATGGAATATTATGCAGCCATCAAAAAAACCCACAAAATTTTGCCATTTGCAACAACGTGGATGGAACTGGAGGGTATTATGATAAGAGAAATAAGTCAGTCAAAGAAATTAAGAAAACAAGTATCATGTAAAGTAAAATTAGAGGTTTAGAATATTTCTCTCTAGGGCTCCTCCTTACACTAACATCCTGTGATCTATGAACCAAGGTTCGCTGGAATAAAATAGTAATTCAACTGGAGCCAACTCAATTGCCTAAGGTTGTTG
The DNA here is from genome assembly GCF_054177405.1 of Leptonychotes weddellii. NCBI lineage: Eukaryota > Metazoa > Chordata > Mammalia > Carnivora > Phocidae > Leptonychotes > Leptonychotes weddellii. The sequence continues at coordinate 71,348,947 of NC_138369.1, forward strand.
AGTACAGGGGTTGAAAAAAAATGCTGGAGTTAAAGGCTGCAACGCAGAGGGACTCCCCAGCAGGGCTAATCACAATGCTGTCCAAATGACTGGAGTTGTAAGATATTAGGAAATTAGCTTTGCGTCTGACTATCATTTAGAGATTAAATCAGAAATGAAAATTTGAACATTTCAATCACAAGTTATTTCTATATCCAATCTAGAGAGCAGTATTGCTTTCTTTCAGTTTAAGAAATCATCGCATTTCTTTAAAGTTGCATGTAAAGTGAAATTGTGTATTGAGTTTGTTTGCATCATAAAATTGACAGGGCATGGCTGTGGCTAAATTCCTCCAATGGCTAAGAACTTTAGGAAGAAGTGGATTAAAGGAGGGGATTTTCACTGCTTGTATATTATTGCACAGAATACAATTACACTCCAATGGTACAAAACCTGGAAAGAACAGAAAGTTGAAAAAATGTTCTACTAATGAGTTAGGGCAGCTCTGACTGAGTCTCCCTCATGGTGAAAGATATGTCAACAGGCTAAGGTATTATTTCCTCAACACACCCAAGTTTCAGGGGCAAGGCAGTTTTCTTAAAGGAATTGTAACTAAATCTTCTTCAAGTTGAAAACAATCTTAGAGATCATCTAGCTCTAGGACATTTTTGTTTGTTTTGTTTACTAGCTCATGAAAAAGCATCATGGAATACACAAACTATAATTTTATGCAAAGTATTTATATACAGGTATGGATTTATCATCAGAGAACTACAGCTTCCATTCATTTTCCAAAAGGGCTTATGACTCAAGAATTGAGACTCAGTAAGAATCAGTTTCGTATCTCATTTCCACAGAGATAACTGGGACAGATGTGGTTTGATAAAATTTCATAGGTCATATAGCTAATTAGCAGCAGGGCTGCAGTTAGAATAGAGGATCCAAACTTCCAAGTTAAGAGTTGTTCTATTATACCATGTTCTGTTACAAAATATATTTTTTGAGGGCCCTAGTTTAAAGTTTGGTGTAACTCTGTGGAGTATCAAGTATCAATAATAATGTCTGTTAGTGATCTATAAAACATCTCAGTAACATCTAGTGAAGTTAGAGTAAATAATAAAACAGATAATTTTCTCAAGCCCTTGTGAAAAAGAGTATAGACATTAGATAAGTCAAGGAGAAATTTATTAGTATTTTAGATTATAAGACTGTTTTCCTAAACATTAATGTAATTAAACTTATTAGTTAATTAAAACTTAATTTTAACTTAATCAAAACTTAGGTACATATTATTTGAAATATATATACAATATTATTTTCAAGTCACTAGATTTTCTTTTTTTTTTTTAAAGATTTTATTTATTTATTTGAGACAGAGAGAATGAGAGACAGAGAGCATGAGAGGGAGGAGGGTCAGAGGGAGAAGCAGACTCCCTGCCGAGCAGGGAGCCCGATGCAGGACTCGATCCCGGGACTCCAGGATCATGACCCGAGCCGAAGACAGTCACTTAACCAACTGAGCCACCCAGGCGCCCTCAAGTCACTAGATTTTCTTATACCAATAATAACTGGAACAAAATTAATGGAAAATGGATCCCACCCACATAAGAACAAAAATGTAAAATATTTAGAAATAAACTCAATAAGAAATATGTGTAACTTGTATGAAGAAAACTACACACTTTCTCTTAATTATATAAAAACTTTTAAATAATTAGAGATTAAGTACCATACCTTAGATGACAAAAATATTTGTTTTAAAAGCATTAATTTTCCTAAATTAATTCTTGAAAATAACTCCAATTAAAATGCCATTTGGATTTTTTGGAGAGGGGATTTTTTCTAATATTGATTTAAATGAGTAAATGAGTCAGAATGGCCTCATTCTACTTGCTGTACCAAAATTTAAACAGTACAGTAATTAAACTCTGCAATACTGGTATAAAATTAGATTGTCAATGAAAGAAAAATGAAATCTAGTAATAGCCATAAGTATGCATAATAATTGAGTATGATTAAAATGCCATATTTAATTAGTGTGAGTAAATAGATTATTCAATAAATAATACTGAGAAATTATTTAGGCTTTAAAATATGCATGCGAAAGAGAAAGAAAGAAAGAAAGCAAGAAGGAAAGAAAGAAAGAAAGAAAGAAGGAAAGAAAGAAAGAAAGAAAGAAAGAAAGAAAGAAAGGAAGAAAGAAAGAAAGAGAGAAAGAGAGAAAAGAAAAGAAAGAAAGAGGAAGTTAGATCCAAGCCTCAATCAGCTATATTAAACTCCCCCTGACCACTCTTTCTCTTCTTAGATGCTCACATTACCTTTGGACCACCCTAAAACTAGTGTCTTCAACTTTGAACTTATTTAAGAACAAGAGCATTTGGCACTCTGGGAGCCAGAAACATATTACTGTCCCTGAGCTTGACAACCACATAACTCAGGAAAATCCTATAAGGTAGAAAGGAAGAGGTCAGAGGTAGGCAAAATTTCTAGTAAGTAAATCATAGGATCCTTTGGGAGAAACATAGGAAGTCAATGAATGGTCAGCAAAGCATCACCTCAAAACAAAGGCTTCTTGCAGAAAATACTCAAAGGAGACTCTCCCTTCCAAAGTCGAGGACCAGGGCAGGGCTCAAGATATTTGAGAACTAAGCATATTCCTCCAGGGATGTGAGGCACAAATGAGACTAGGAAACAGCTCATTGGAGAGTTTTGGATCTAATGAGAGCTATCAGCAGTACCAACCCAAATTTATCTCCAGTTAGAAAATGGAAGCATGTTTGAACCATTTACTAATTCAGAAAACACACACACAAAAAAGGATCAGGATAGGGAATGAAAGAGTTGAAATGATGAGCCATCTCTGGTATCCTGTAAGGGTGAAACATTTCTTATCATATTCTACACAGTAAGAAATCAAAAACGTACTAAGAACTGACTTATTCACTGCCACATCACACAAATCCCAAGACCCTAAGTGAAGAATATGGCCTTTAAAAATCTATGTATTTTAATAGTATATGTGATATTGTAATTTATAATAAGAAATATGTATTTGGTCTTCATCTTGTTTCTGGCACACAGCTCCTAAAACACCTTTTTTTATGAGGTGACTTTTAGCACAGAACCTAAAGATGGGGGCTGATTGCTGGAGAACCAACCATGTGGTCAGAATGTTGGAACTTTCAGTCCCACCCCAGACCTTCAGGGAGGGGAGAGGGGCTGGAAGTTGCATCAATCACCAATTGCCACCTGTGTACTAAATTGTTGATTTCAAATCCATGTTTTGAAACCTTGTTTTGAACAAAGTCGTTTGTGATTAGAACTTGTTTTGAATAACTTGTTTTAACGATATGGTTTTGAAGTTGGATATTGCTATTAATATGATATTGATACTCATATCAATTGTTAAAAAGAAACTACAGGCCCAAAATTGAGTCACTATTGTTAAGCCCCACCAAAACCTAATACCTAAACTAACTGCAGTTTCAGCCTCTCCCAGGAGTGGAATTTTAAACCAATCAGTCGGGAATTTCTCCATCATCACTGGTGAGGTCATTTGCATGTTGAGTAAGACTCTGTCCTTCCTGCTAAGGGAAGATGACCTTGCCTGCAACAATCTTTTTTTGTTCTTGTGCTAATAACTTCCTTGTCCTGCACCATTTCTGCCTGTAAAAATCTTCTGCTTAGTACACCTCCTCGGGGCTGCTTTCTACTTGCTAGATGGGATGCTTCCCTGAATCACTGAAAAAGTTAATTTGATGTTCAAATTTATTCAGTTGAATTTTTGTCCTTTAACCCAACTATACCCTTGTTTACTGTGCTTTCTTGATAACTCCCATATCTGGCTCCCCACTCCCAATATCCTTTGTCTTTAGCTGAGGGTAGTATTTAAGATGAAGGTATGGACTATTTTTGCAAGTTACTCAATTTTCCTGGGTTTCTCCCATGTATACAAGAGATATACACGTTATTATACTTCTGTTTTCTCCTGTTAATCTGTCTTTTTATTACAGGGGTGTCTCTACCAAGAATCTGGAAGAGTAGAGGGAAAATGATTTTTCTCCTTCCATAGAAACAAAACAGTTCCTGTTCAAATGTGATTTGAATACTGAAGAAATTAAATATTTGGATAGTCAAAATATCCTAAAGAAATATGCTATTCAATAGAAATAGAATCCTGACATTTGGCTATTTATTTATTTTTAATTCAGTTTTTAAGTTTAATTCCAGTAGAGTTAACATACAGTGTTATAGTAGTTTCAGGTGTGCAATATAATGATTTGACAATTCTATACATTACGCAGGGCTCATCATAAGTGTATTCTTTAATACCCTTCACTTATTTCACCTATCCCCCCACTAACCTCTCCTCTAGTAACCCTCAGTTTGTTCTCTATAAAGAGTGTGTTTCTTAGTTTGTCTCTCTCTTGTTCTCTCTCTCCCTCTGGCTTCCTATTATTGTATGATCTATACTTCATGGCAATACAGTTTAGCCAAATGAGCAATGAGAATTTTGTTCTTTAATTGTATAAATGATGAGATAATATAAGGAAAGACAAACCCTGTGTGACTTGCTTCAAAACACTGAAGGAAAACTGATTTCAGAACCTCTTCCTCTTTGAATCTGAGTGGGGTGACCCATTGATATGGGACAGAGCCTTTATTTGTGGTCCACTCATTCATTCCTGCATTCGCCCAAATACATGTATTATGCATGGGTTCTTTATATAGGCACACCAAGATCAGTATCATGGGAAGAACATAAAGACAGGAGTTTGTGGTATAGAGTATGTACATAATGTCTCTCTGGAAAGAGAGATACACTTATACATATAAACATATGCATATATGCATGTATGTGTGTTTGTGTGTATGTTACTAACACAACAATGATTGTGTCATAATTCTACAGCAATTTTCAGTTTGCAAACTGTTTCTATATATATTAGCTTACTTAAGCTCACCCATCTGATGAGGTATAGAAGCAGAAAAAATGCTCACCTTTAGCCCAGAAGGCTGACCTATAGCCTGCAGTTTCTATAAGGATCAAGTAAGTTCTGGTTGCTACATTCTTAAAGGGTCTCATGACCCTCACCGATAGTTAATATAGAGCTGAATGATAAGCACCAGAGAGATCTCAGTGAAAGTAGAAATTCAGAGAAACACTCATGATTTAATACTCCCTACACATCCCCTCTTCCCTGAGCACTAAGCATATAACCACCAGCTTCATACAGCAAACGTGCAGCTCTTTCTGCACATGAGTCCTGTCCCTGTGCTGCTTAAATAAACTTACTAGGTTACACCATAAAAGGCCTCAAGAATTCTTTCTTGACCATCACACTCAATGATCCTGCAGCACAACTAGTCTCTAAAGTAGGTATTTGTTATTATTTCCGTCTTATAGATGAGGATAATCTCTCTCCCTGTTCTTATAGATTTACTGTGAAAGATATATGTGGTATCCTATATTTTTAAATCATAATTATTCCTCCTACTATGATACTAAGTCTAGTAACTTTTGCTTAGGTGTGAGTTTTTAACTACAAATTCATAGGATGTTAACAGAATATTAATAATGCATATACAAAAAGGAAAGGTTATGAGGTAAAATAAATATATGCAACATTTGGGTTAAATAAAGTTTAATCAGTTTCTTTGGGATTTCTCTGATCTCACACTGTGCTAATTTACCTTGTCAGTCCTTCAGAATGGGATGGAGTGGCTTCATTTCTCAAACTTATATGACAATAGAACCATTTATTGCCTGGAGTGTATCGTCTGAAGCTTGAACGTATTTGGAAACTCTGGTACGAAGATATCCTGAGTATATTTCAGCTTCAGTATTTTCTAATTGTTAAGTATGAAGTATGCCCTTTTATTGAGCAACCCTGGCAATGTGAAATCATATTAACTCCCAGTCTGCTGCCTGAAACCCAGAATTTCCCTATCAAAGGATTGAGAACATTATGCAATTAAAAGCTAATTTTGTGCTGCTTGATTTATAAATGCGCAAATAATTTTGAAACATCCAAGGTCAGACTACAGAGATAATTCAACCTCAGAACTGGACATTCATATATACTTTATTTCCTCAATTTTTACAAAGTTTATCATTATATTCAGAAAGTACAATGGAAATCTGAATTTTAAGAATCAACCATTTGCCACCTGAAACTAATGTGACATTGTGCGTCAACTATATGAAAGAAAGAAAGAAAGGAAGAAAGAAAGAAAAAAAGAAAGAAAGAAAGAAAGAAAGAAAGAAAGAAAGAAAGAAAGAAAGAAAGAAAAGAATAAACCATTTGCTCTTTATGGCAAAAGAGTAAAATCTTGCTCTGAAAACATGAAAACGTTTCTATTTTCTAGAAACCTTTATCAAAATAGAATAGAAAACATTGGCAACTCTTTTAAAACTGATGGTATTCAATTTTAGTTTCTCAGAACTACAAATAATATAAATTGTTTCTGATGATATTTAAACCACCGTGTTGTATTGCCTCAGCATTGAGGTTAATTCTTTCTCAATGGACCTCCCCAGTCCATTACTGTGTCCAAATAAATTCACAGATGTGATGAGGATTGAAAAGGGATAGGAATATGGAAAAGGATAGGAAGGACTGAGTTGTTGCTGGTTTTAGGACTGTTTATAAACCGGGAATATTAAAGTCACAGAAATCTCCAAGACTTTTTAAAACCCTGCTACTCAAAGTATGGTGGGGGGACCAGCAGCTCGGACTTCACCTGGGAACGTGTTAAATGTACTGGGTCTCAGGCTCCACCTCAGACTCACTGAATTAGAATCTGTATTTTAATACAATCCTCAGGTGATTTCAGTACACATTAAAGTTTAAGATCTTGTGTTTAAAAAAAAAAAAAAAGCCCAGGTGTCCCTCACTAGGGTACATTTTAATGGCTGGAAACCTCCGTTTTAGGCTTTTCCTCCCCTTTCTTTATTTCAGATATTCCCAAAAATGAGAATCTATAGATAAAGGTTATCTAAAAAAATTTTTTTATAATCCTTTATATAAAACCTAAAAATGTAGAGTACTAGTCAATTTTACCTTCTTAAGGAAAAAATGGTATAGTTATTGAAATAACCAGCTCACGATATTATAAGACTGGTCATTTTTTTCCCCATTGCATGAGGCTTGTAAATGCTAAGCAGTTAATAACTAGAGAGCCCTTCGAATCAATCAGCTTTTATGATATTTTATCCAATGAGGATCAGATTTAGGATTAAAATGGTCAATGAAAATTTGAAAATTATATCTCACTTAATCCTTTTCTTCCCATTCTAGATTTTTGGGTTTGTTTTTTTCCTTTTTTTTTTTTTTTTTTTTGGTCACTGGTACAGATACACTTTTAGGCATCTACAATGGATAAGCTTACTCCAGCCAAAGGATTAAAAGATAAAAAAGCTTCTCTCTATTACGGTATACTCTCATCTCTAACCTCTGTAGCAGATTATCTATTTTAAAGTTCAGCATGTCATAGCTTTAGAAATAGAGATAGCTTTGAGAAAGAATATAAGGAAGCATTTTGGCTACAACTGGGAGCTACTGACCAAGATGCAGTCTAGCGGAAGGAGCACAGTTTGGTAAGTAGAAGGCCGCTGTGATGTTCACATAAGGAGCACGGACTGTACTGCAGTAAGCAAGAAGCATTGATAATTACCACATCTCCATTTTTCAGCTAATTCCATTTGACATGATGATGTCCGAGAAGGGTATGATTCAGAGAAGCATTTTAATAAATGTTTTTGTAAGTTGTACTGTTTGTTTTTAAATGTAAGGGTAAAGATGTTATTGTAGAAGACATTCATCTTTTTTTGTGGGGGGCAGTCTAAAATCTTATGTGAAGCAGGGAGAGATACAGGGCCCCACTTCCCACCATGGAAGTGGAAAGTGGAAGTAGAAGGTGGGAAGTGGAAGGTGGGACCCCATAAGTCAGTGTCTGAGCATGTGACTAAACTTGGCCAATTGGATTCTCCCTTCAGGGACTGTGACTCAGAGACAAACAGGTGCTTAGGACTCTCTCATAGCATCTACAAAGACAGAACCATGTCGAGGTCATGTTTGCAAAATGTCAGCAACCGTGCTTTCTGCATTGGGATATTTGGAGCTGCCTTGGCTCATGTTCTTTCAGTAGTATTGTTCTCTATTTCTGAGTCTGCCTGTCCTGTTGATGGATTCCTTTTCTGTTTTTGTTTGCAACCAAGAATCTTGACTGTTACAGAAATATCACCTCTTCACTAGACTTGAATAGTACTGCTATTTCAACTCTACATAGCTCACTGATGTAAGTTTGAGCAAGGAGCTGCAGTTGGAGAATAGCCCTAATTATTATAAAGAATGGAGGAGGTGTTGTAATGGTGGTGGTTATCAGCTGCAAGAACGTACTATATACCAGACTATGTTAGGTATGTCAACTTGAGTACCTCCAATACTCAAAACCACCGAGGGTCACTTTACAGACAAGAAAACTAAAGATCTTTGTATAAAAAGTCACACACTGAAGTCATCTTGGCCAAAATCACATGCCTAATAAATCCCTGAAGCAAGATTCAAATCCAAATCTTTCTCACTTAAATCAGAACCATTACATTCTATTCAGTATCCTAAGGAGCTCCTTAAGGACTAATTCAATGTCATTAATTGAACTTTATAAGTCATTAATTGAACTTCATAAGTGATCATTAAAATAATATATCCCTACATTAATTGGGATGTACAGAAATATACATGTCTTCTCACACATTACTAGCTGGATATTTATTGAAGACTTCTTATAGAAAACAAGTGAAGACCCCCCCAAAGAGATCATTCTGACACATGTCTGCAGCCAGAATAAAAACTTTAATTTAAAAAGCACAGTTAGGGGTGCCTGGATGGCTCAATTGGTTCAGCGTCTGACTCTTGATTTCAGCTCAGGTCAGGATCTCAGGGTACTGAGATGGAGCCCTGTGTGGGGCTCTGCACTCAGTGGGGAGTCGGCCTGAGATTCTCTCTTGCCTGCTCCCCATGCCCCTCCCTCCCATATTCTCTTTCTCTCTCTCTCAAATAAGTAAATCTTTAAAAAATTAAAAAAATAAAATAAAAAGCACACTTAGACCCAGTTGTATTATGCCTCTTTAATGTAGTGTTAAATCTTGCCCTTAAAGCACTGTCTAAGTTCCATAAAAATTTTCTATATCCCAACAGGCTTATAGGATAGATGTTGGACTTGTCGCCTATATTATCCTGGAAGGGGAAATCTGTATGTGTGCAATTGTCAGGCTATGTGAAATTTACTAATTTTTCAGAGACTGACTCAAATATAAAGCATGGGCTTTTTTAACTTGAAGATAGGCAAAAGCATAAAATTTGTTGCCCAGCACTACAACTAAACTTAAAGGGAAATATTTTTTAAAGCAGTTCTTAATACTCTTCCCATATAAAATCATACGTATCACTAGTCACAGTTCATGGTACTTTCCTTATTAGAAGTAACTGTCATAATAAAATGGTAATGATGGCTATAATGGCTACTATCTATTGAGAATTTACTAGGTGCCAGGCACAGTATTAAATGCTTCACATAGATTTCCTAATTTAATACTGGCAACCCTAATGAGGCAGGCACTATTATTATTGCCATTTTATAGATATTGCAAATGAAGCAGAGCAAAACATCTCCCCCTATTCCCTGGTGTTCTATATTCAAAGGATCACTGCTTGATCCTTTATGCTTCGCTGTAGCCTTAGGATGAAGTCCAAACTCTAAAGCTTAGCATGAATGGTCTTTAAAGATCCCATTCCTGACTACCTGCCTCTTTAGCTTCATCACCTTCCTACCCCATTCACCCTTTATGCTGGTTCTTAGTGACCTGCTTCATGTAGCCATGTTCCTGCTCTCACTCATTCCCCTTCCTCGGCATCTGTAGAGACCAGACCTATTCATCCCTTAAAACCAGCTCATCTTGGAAAAGCCTTTGCTGATATTCTAGCTAGATCCAGCTACCTCCCCTCTATGCATGTTCCAGTTATAGAATTATCACACTGTGATACATCCATTGAGCTATTTGTCTCTGTTCTACTACTGGACTTTAAGTTCCATGACATTAAGTATGATATTAGTTTTGATAACTCGAGTGCCTTACACAGGATCAAGCAAGCATGCAGTGGGCACTCAAAAAATATTTTTTGAATGAGTAACCAAATCTTAAGTGATCACCCTATGTGTTCTTCTCTCAATCTTCCTGCTTGAAAATATTTGCTAAACAGCCATTTCCTCTAGTTTCATAATATTCAAAATTATTAGAAGGAGTCCTACACAAGGAGTTAAGGAATTTAGGTTCTTGTCCCATGACTGTCGTTTAGTAATTGAATGACCTTGAAGACGGACTCATTCAACATTTTTTTTTCACACGTTTGCCATATACCAGGAACTATACACCACAGTGAGGATACAGCAGTGGGTACAACAGATAATAACTCCTACATCACAGAGCGTGTATAGCCTAGAGCTCTATTTCTCAGCATAAAATCAAAAAAGTTAGACTAAGGTCCTCCCAAGTCTAAAATTCCATGAAACGATAAACCAAACCTTAAATTTCTTAAAATATAGTATAAAAGTGCATAAGGATATGAAGTAAAAATAACACCAGGCAAATCCGTTCATAACCAGCCTCTGGTATAATTAGTCCACGAGTATTAATTCTTCCTTCCAGAAATAGATATCTTATAGAGAGACAATATTACAATCTTTTTTAAAGATTAACTTTTATTTGATCTGATGCAAAATATTGGCACTCTCTCTAGCTGTAAGTAGTAGACCTGACAAGGACAAAAAGGGGGAAAAATCATTTCAAGACAATTAACAGTGATTAGAAAGAAAATTCCATTTTATCCCTTAGGAATACGAATCTGTTTTATACATCTAATGTTAGTCACAACATAAAGAACATGTTCTCTAATCAAACTTTATTTGTGTAAAGAATTTTTTAATTCATGGTAGTTGGACCAAAAAAGGTAAAACAATACTAGTGTACAAATTCCATAGTAAAAACTAAATTAGCCTAGATTCTCAGCTGCTTCATTAAAAAATTAGGTAGAAGAGGTCATAATTATTTAATTTATGTCCAAATCTCAGCTGGAGAATATTTTATTTTATTTTATTTTAAGATTTTATTTATTTGACAGAGAGAAGCACAGCGAGAGAGGGAACACAAGCAGCGGGAGTGGGAGAGGGAGAAGCAGGCCTCCCACGGAGCAGGAAGCCTGATGCGGGGCTCGATCCCAGGACCCCGGGATCATGACCTGAGCCGAAGGCAGATGCTTAATGACTGAGCCACCCAGGAGCCCCTGGAGGACATTTTAAATGAACAATAATGCAAGTAATTTTAAGGGAAGGGAAAGTCCTTGTAGCCAAGCCTATAAACCCAATATTGACAGACATTATTAGCATATTACCTTCCTGATCATATTCTGAGAGGTGTTTGGACAGGAAATCTAATTCTCTAAAGATAAAGGTTGAATTATTCTTATCATAACTGGGTAAAACATACCAATTCTTTAACATGCGGTGATCACAAGATGTACTCCCTGACACACCCCTTTCCCTCAAACTTGTTGACATTGGGTTGTTGCTATTGACAGTTTATGTGGACCCTGAACTATGATAAAAAAAAATAAGCACAAAATACTGGGTTTGTTCTTCCATTAAAGTCATAAATCATGGCAACTAAAATAGACTTTTGAGTTATATGGTGAGTTTTCTCACATTCTAGATGAGGAAACCGAGGCCTTTAGAGGTGAACAAAATTACTGCAAATCTCACAATTGGTTAGTGGTGGAGCCATGATGAGGAGAGTTCAGTTGCCCCAACCCAGTGTTTTCTTCCCATTATTGTATTATGCCAGTGCTTTCTTGGTGGGTTGACTTTCACCTCACAAGTTCCTGTTCATTACATTGAACCATAGCATCAGGTTTAAGAGTAGGAGTGGTATGGGCAATACTGAAGCAGTTTAGATGGTTGGCTTCTTTTTTTTTTGGAAAATCAATACCTCTGTGTGTTTGTGGGAAGAAAAACAAGAGCTAGTTTGTACATCTGCAGCATAACTGGTGTGTTGGAAGTGAAACAAAAAGCTTTCCTCATCTAACTAAATTTGAGAGCGTGAATAAGCTGAATTTCCCCATCTGGAGACTCTCAGACTAGACAAGACTTACAAATTAATATGAGTGTATAGGTCTGGGGCCTGAAGGAAATTAGGTCAGGCCCAGAAAGGAATCAGGTGGCTGACCACAAGTCAGAATTTTAATATGGATTCAAAACAAAGGGCAGAGATCTAATGCTATAATTCACTGAACACCATTAGGACTACACCAGAGTGTGATGAGGGAGCCTTCAGGACAAGAAAATAGAAAGGGAAACAATACTAAGGAACAGGAAATATTTTAATCCAAGTACAATCTAGACTTTGGTCCTCCTTTTGATCAACTCTTCTCTGTCCTCTCTCACTGTCTTTTCTCTCCCTATCTTCCCTCTCTCACTCTCACATCTCATCTCATCCCATATTCTCTTTATGTAGAATATTCCTGCTTTCATGCTGCAGTTTTATTTTTCTCCCTTGACTTCATTTCTTTTTTTTTTAAGATTTTATTTATTTGAGAGAGAGAGAATGAGAGAGAGCACATGAGAGAGGGAGGGTCAGAGGGAGAAGCAGACTCCCTGCCGAGCAGGAAGCCCCATGCGGGACTCGATCCAGGGACTCCGGGATCATGACCTGAGCCGAAGGCAGTCACTTAACCAACTGAGCCACCCAGGCGCCCATCCCTTGACTTCATTTCTGAGAACTGAGATCCATGGCAAGACACAGAAGAAGTACTTTGATAAGGAAGATAAAACCAGTCTGAGATGAAAATTATCAGAACACATTTATTGCTTTGGTGTAGCTTAGGGTCAAAATTGAGATGTGTAGGAGATTTTTAAGAATGTAGACAGGCGATTCATTCCCTGGAATCTATTTTCTTAGGGTCTTCAGCTCACTCTCCAAAGACATACTTTGAAGGCTTTGTATATGCCCTCTGGTAAGAGGGTGGCATTATGAGAGCCAAGCCAGGGATGTTCCAAATGCATTCTGCCATTAAGTGTTGGTATGAAAAGTTAGAGCATGTTTCTCTCTTGAGAATCTCTTGTGGCTTCATCCCTGTGCAAAGGTCTGAGCTTCCAAAAGTTCAAGATTGATTTTTGGAGAAAAGAAGTGAAGAATTTTCTATCCAAACAAGAAACAGATTCTTTTGATGAAATGCCAGAATAAGAGAAAAAAAAATTCTACGTGGGGTACTATGACAATTCTCTAAAGGCAATGACTGGGAGAAGAAGGCAGGAATTTTTGGATAGAGGGTTATAGCCTTCAGAATTTCATTTTCTGTAAAGTTCTTGTGGTTAACATAAGTTTAAAAATGTGTTCCTGTGCAGAACATTTCAGATTCATTTATGCAGAATTATGTAACACTTGGAAAAATCTCCCTTAAATTCCCATGTATTACAGGGACACAAAATTCTACAAATTATATTTGTGAATATCCAGTTCCCTCTATCATCACAAATTCTCAAAGTATACTAAATGTGGAAAGTGTGTCATTATAATACACTCACTCTCTCTCTCACTGCAATGATTGGCCATAGGCCAGTTACCCAGTGATTCATTGGTACTAGCCCTGCATTGGATATGTCAGATAAGATCACACATTACTTATCTAAACACTCCTACAGCCTGGCCGGTCACTTTAAAGAGCCCATTGAAATCTTAACCCATTACTCTTTAAAAAATATATAAGGATTTTCCGGAAAACTTTCTCAAAAGAAATCACTTGTATCACAGACCCCCCAACTCAGCCCCTAAAAAACATTAGACAAATCGACAGTCAGAGGACATATTTATGGACTCATCTTTCACCTCCTCCAAATTCTAGACAATCTTCCTTTTCACTTAAAAATGGAAAATGTGACAAATGTAAGCCCTTACCAACTTCCCACTTCAGAAGGCTGTTGTCTTCCCTCTCCATTTTTCCAATGACATACCAGATACACGCCATCCAGTGTGCAAGGAGCGCAAACATGGACATGAGCAGAGTCAGGACGATTGTGCTATGCTGGGAATAACGGTCCAACTTCTGCAGGAGACGCAAAAGACGCAGCAGCCGGACGGTCTTCAGGAGATGCACAAGAGACACCTGTGGGAGGAGACAGAGCAGCACAACTTGGCACACGGCTCATTCCATGCTACGACAGTTACTTTAACTTACAGCCATTCTGGAAAGTTCTTGAAATTAAATGTAATCATGAGTCCAACGCTCTGGTCATTTTTATGACCATACCAGTGCCCCTTCTCAACATATTATATCAAGAGGTGATAGAATAAAAGATGATAAGACAATTTAATTTCGAATTAATACTTATTTTCCTTAAGATTTATCTTTTTTCCTCTACTGATTTGATTGAATATAATTTTGTATATTCTGATACACAACTGAAGCACATTAGGATTTCAGGATTGAACATCAGGGTGTCTCCACCTCTTACATACGTTTTCTTTCAATTCCACATCCCTTCCTCCATGTAAGAGTGGCTTTATAATAATAATTTGTACCCACTGAAGTAAAACTGTGTGGAGTGGTAACAAAGGTAACAGTTTTTGAAACAAACAGTGATTAGATCTATCAAACTTGTGTAAGATCTACTCACAAATACCAGTAGCACCTCCTGTCTCACGTGCTGTGCTTTCTTCTCTCTAACATCATCGATAGAGAAAACACATGTCTGAAGCTTATACATCTCAAACAGACATGCTTAGGGAACCAAAATTAAAATGGAACAAAATTTTTGAAAACTCTCCTAGGTCCTGTCTTCGTATGCACTAAAACAATACACTTATAGCTAAGGGATTATTTTCCTGACTTCAGGACCCATCTGAAAAATGTGCACCGTTGGTGACCACCAGAATGGTTGATGTCATTGTTAACAACATATGTGGTGTACTAATGCATATTCTTTCACACCTCAAAGAGCCTCAATGAGCTTTCTAAAATAGAAAAGGCAAATAAAGTATTAGCTCATATGCAAACAGAGTTTGACAAATTACTTGACCTTTTTTTAATTTGGGGTGTGTGTTTATGGAAGGAACCATAAATAAAGGGGAAGAAAGTGGTTTGTATGACTACATCTCAACAGACAGAATCATAAACAAGGTCAGCATCTTCTGGAAATTTGCCTTTATAATTAGTCCTGGAGTCAGCTGTTGACTTCTAGTTCCTTCCTCCACTATTGATCTCCCCTTATGTCTAAGAAAATCATACCTAGAGTAGTGCCTGACACATAGTAAGTGCTCAATAAATATATGTTAAATGAATGAATGGGTAATAAATTGAGATACAAAACACTCTACAGTCAATATAATAATAGAAATTCAATAAGAGTGCTTTCAGTTATAATCTTGTGAATTATTCTGTACTGAAATATAATAAAATCGTAAGGTCATTTGAAGCACTTGCCAGCTAGCTGTGCTTTTATTTCTTTTTCTCATTCTTCTGTGTCAAGTTTTATTTCTTCTCCTTCACAACCAAGTGCTCATCTGTCATTTTCCAGCTCATTGTAAACCAGACGATTACATGCCAGTACTTTGCAATATCTACTTTGTAGCTTAGAGGAATTACCAGGGGTGGAGTTTATTTTATACATAGAAGAATCCGATAGATAGATGACAGTTTCGTAATTGAAATGAAACCTCAAACAGAAATCCCAGATGGAGAAAGCCATCTGCTGTGGACTGAATTTTGTTCCTCCAAATCTCACGTGTTGAAGCCCTATCCCTCAGTGTGATGGTAACTGGTGATGGAGCCTTTGGGAAGTGATTTGGTTTAAATGAGGTCCTGAGGGTGGGGTCCTCAAGATGGGATTAGTACCCTTATAAGAAGAGCCCAGAGAATGCTCTCTCTCCCCATCTTTTCTTCCTCTCTCCCTGGCCCCCTCTCTCCTTAATCCAATGTCTCTCTCTCCCCTTACCATGTGAGAACACAGCAAGAAGACAGCTATCTACAAGCCAGGAAGAGAGCCCTCATTAAGAACCAAATTGGCTGGAACCTTGATCTTAGACTTTCCAGCCTTCAGAACTGAAAAATAAATTTCTATTGTTTAAGCCACCCAGTCAATGATATTTTGTTATAGCAGCCTGAGCAGACTAAGACACCATTGAACATAGAATATTGATATGGGCAATCTCTCCATTTTCTCTCACCAGAAAGCAGAAGTTTGAGGGAAGAATGGGGGGCTGTCCTTACATAAGAACAATAGTCATTTGGAAAGATAAGGGACACAAAATTTGGTGTCCAGGATGAGGCAGCCTTAGTGATTTTGCTGACACTTTTGAAATAAATTATACTTATTCCCATCTGAGTCAACAGCTTCTTGCTATAAAATGTGAGTTTGGGCTCTTAATGAATGAAAGAAAAAAGAAGCATATTTGATTTAGATGGAAATATATAATCTGAAAAAGGGAAAGTAGTCTTTCTACTCTTGGGATGCTGTTCTGAATTTTTCACTGATAAAAATTAGAAGCAGCTTATAGGTAGGTGCAAGACAGTGATGTACTCATCAGAACCCCTTATCAAATGGCAGTTTCCCCTATTACCAGCTGGACATGATCACTCCCTGGCTATCCACTAGGGGGGAGAAAGAGAGAAAGAGAGAGAAGTTGATTAACATGTACTGAGGTCTTTCTGGGTGTTTGACACTTAGCAAGGTATTTTATAGAAATGTTGCCTTTTTAGGCTGCTGAAAAACCCTGTAGCAATTTTCATGCTCATTTTGCCAATTTTGATGTTAACTTCCCCAAGGAAGTCACTCAGATGGTAAGTGATAAGAGTGGGATTTATACTTTTGCCTTTTTCACTCTATCATATTTTCTGTCTCATTCACAACTTTGTCTCTCAGAGTGCCTTTCATAGTGACTTACACATAGTAAATTTTATTAAAGAAATGTGTGAACTGTGTATAAGACATTTATTATCAGCAATTATGGGCAACGTCAAAATTAGAGCATCCAATACGTTTTTGATGGTTGTAATGCATTTTTGAATGTCATCTACAGAGATGCACTAACTGGATGTATTTTATTTATTTACTTATTTTTAAAAAAGATTTTATTTATTTATTTGACAGAGAGGGACATAGTGAGAGAGGGAACACAAGCAGGGGGAGCGAGAGAGGGAGAAGCAGGCTTCCCGCGGAGCAGGAAGCCCAATGTGGGGCTCGATACCAGGACCCTGGGTTCATGACCTGAGCCGAAGGCAGATGCTTAATGACTGAGCCACCCAGGCGCCCCTGACTGGATGTATTTTAAATCTGGAAAGCCAACATCTGTGTTTGCTTATTTATCTGTTTCTTCCACCCACCCTTTTTTTTGTAAGTCTGTGCAGTATAAAAACTTTTCCTCATAACCTATGTTTTCCTGGGGAGTAAATATAATACATTAAACAAGATTTTCTGTTCAAATAGAATATTTCATCTTGACTAATTTATTTGCGGGCATAGAAAATTTATGCGCCAATTTGTTAATGATCATATGCTCACTCCTGTGAGAAGCAGAAAAATTATCACTGAGAAGAGAGATTCCTTTATTCCTTCCTCTTTTTCTTTCTTTCTAACACAGATGTTGATCTATAACTTGCATTCTTTATAAAATGTTCATGACAGATTTCACAAGACAGAACGGGGAAAGGGAGCAAGAATGCAGTAAAAGTGTGCAAGTATTTAAAATTCATCAAAATATGAGAATTAAACTTTTTCAAAAATCCTTTGTGTTAATTTTAGACAATGAGGATGTTAATGATATATACACATGTTATGTATCTTAAAATTGTATATATTTTATAAATAATTATATAACAGATATTTTAAATAATTCTATTTGTTCAGTGCCCAAAGAGAAATGGAACATAAAAAAATATTATTAGTATTTAGTAGCAAAGCAGTAAGTTAATTTAGAGCACAGTCTATTGAACACCATTTATTTAACAATTCTCCAGGAGAATGTGGAAAATTTTTCTTAGCATTTTGTGAATTATATATTTCTTTTGAAATTTTTTTTGTTGCAGTCTTGCAAAAGCCTTGTTTTAAGTCATTATGCTTTCATTATAGTACACTTATCTAGTCAAATTCAATTTTAAAAAGCACTTTAAGAAGCTTGGATAACAATTCAATGTGGCACTGATTGAGATTATATACTAAATTTTTCCCCAGAGGTTTCCTTTCAGTTGACTTATAAACCTCTTAAAGATGTTGACACTCTCAACTTTCCATCTTAAAAAAAATAGAAAGAAAAAGAAAAGAAAAATACTATTACATAGGTAATTAACAAATGCACAAATCTGTACTAAATAGGCAGAATTACAGTTCAATCTTCATTCTGAAGTCAATAAGGACTGTATTTGAAAAACACTGATCACTTTAATATTGAAAACTGTGCTTTTAAATTCTTGATAGAGAATCTCAAGGGGTTGTTGACTGAGTAAGAAATATGTTTAATTTCAACTAATGTTTAATCAATTTTTGCCTATAATTGGTTCCTCTAGCAGCAAATTGCATTACTGACCCCAAAATGCTATTATACCTCCCTAAAAGTCTCTCTATGTATAAGGGAGCACTTAATGCTTTTAAGAACAATTGTTTAATAGTAAAAATAGCTACTACCACAAGTGGACATATTTGCTTTGCATGAGGAGGCATAAGGTTTTATAAAGGTTTTCCATGAAGAAAGTGGAGAAGTTACAATCCTAGAGAAAATTTAAAAATCCAATAGAGCTCTCAAGCTCATGGTCACTGTGTCATTTAGGTTTCTGCCCCACCCAACATTTTTACAAGAACTTCTAAGAAGTGGTTGAATTCTTTTATTTTAATTTCAGTATTTTTCTGTGTCTTGATTGGTCTTTTGTTTGTTTTGCCAGTGAATAATGAAATACTCAAGGGGTAGAGAGTAAAAGTCATAAAACTGGAAGAAATCTTAAACTCTCAGCTGAACTTCGGAGGCAAATATCTACTTAAGTAACACAAAGTAATGCTTGTATTCCCGCAGATGGTTTCCTAACCAAAGGATTTGTTCTGAGTCAATATTGATGATAAACTCAGGCTTTTGGTATATCCCGGTCTAGGTATTTAAATAACTCAAACAGGTAATGCAAATTTCAAAAGGAACTAACTTCCTCAAGTGGACAATCTGTGGCCTCCATACCATTGGCCACTTTGGTGTCTTTATTCAGGAGGGCACAAAGTCCTGGATGCATAAATTGTCACAAACACTTAAAACCTGAACATGTGGAAAATAAACACAGGGTTAAAAATAACCTTCAAGGTCATGTGGAAGAGTCCTCTTTACTCACCACTGTGACGTTGAAAGCATACAGGAGATCAAAAGGCAGGGCAGCGATTAAATCAATGATGAACCAGGTTGTGACGTAGTGGATGCAAATTGATCTTGCTTCAAAGATAACTTGGCCAGACTTGCTAACATAGGTTGTTCGGAAATTTAAAATAATATCTGCTTGAGAAAAAAAGATAAGAGAAAGAGAAGGAAGAAACAGAGAGAAGAAAAGGAGGAAAGACAAGGAAAAAAGGAAGGATGGAGGTAAGCAGGCATGCAGGCAGGGAGGAAGGGGGAGGAAGAAAATTGCATAAAATTAAAAAAAATCAGACAAACGGTAACCTCTTAATGTATTTCAGACTGATAATACCTGAAATACTCTTCTTGACAGATCCAGCTCAATTCAACAAACAGGTATTGAAGAAGGGTAAAGAAAATAATATTCTCTGAGCACTTAATACATTCCAGACATTGGGACACACGTTAGCATAATTAAAACGAGTAAAAATAGCAATAACAACAATAGTCATCAGTTACTAAATGCTCACTGCGTACTAGGCATTGTCCTAAGAACTTAGCATAGGTTATTTCACTTAATCCTCAGAACATGGTCTTAAGTAGACAGCATTACCTCCATGTTAAAGAGGCAAAAACTAAGTCTTAATGAGGAAAAGTAACACATCCACGATCATAATGTCAACAGTGGCAAAGATGATTTTGAGCACAGATATAATTTCTACTCTGTATTCTTTTTTTAATAAAATTCTACTTTATTTCATGAGCTAAGTTTTGTTAATCTCTGTGGGCACAGAACTCATCTCTGCCCTAAAGGCACTTATATTAACAAAATACCAGAAGATTCTTGTTTGGATTTCTAGGTTAAGTTTCCTCATTCCATTTTCACGGATGATGTAATCATTTCCCTACATCATTCTTTTGTTATATTTTTATTTTATATTTTATTATTTATTGAGCTTTTTACAAAATATGAGGCCCTCCTGAGCACTGGTCAAATGACAGCCAGAACCACAAAGATCATCTTAGGCTCACTCCTGCTATCTATGAATAAACATCTCGGAGTCTGTTATACTAGTCCCTGGGTTAAATATTATTAAAGCACTGGAAAAGATTACCTTTTCCTTAGTTTGTTTTAGAGTTGAGCACAACCAGGCCATAGGGAATTTCGGGATTGCTTCATACATGTAAGGGGGATAATGGATGAGTATTTTATGGACTGGTGAATTCAATAGAACATACTTCTCCATGGAACTTTGGTTTTGGAAGTGAATGTGGGAAGTAAATATGCCAGTCAAAGAGAATAGGAATTGAGGGAGTTATGAAGCAAATGCAAAGCTCTGAGTTACACGGTTATTGAATGAATTGGAATACTCTTTACAGTTAATTTAAACCTTTGAAAATTAGCAGAATAGGGTTGTGTGAGGATAAAAATTTGGTTTCATGATCACGATGATGATGGCAGTGATAGGACATACAGTAATGTGCACTTGGCATGTCATTTTTACTTTTCACTTCATGTTCACACTTGTGGTACACAGAATTCACTCTCATAAGATCTCCTCCCCTTAAGTGAGGGTGGAACCTGTGAGCATGATAAGATATCATGCCATGATCATGTTGTAGGATATGGCTAATGGAAGAGTCACCTAGGTGGCCTGACTTGATCAGGTAAGCCCTGTCCAAGCAAGTTTTCTTCAGCTGATGGTAAGGGATTGGAAGCCAGTGAGACATATTCTTCCTTGCCCGGAAGAAAGCAACGGCCACAATGTGGAAAGGATCACGTGGCAGGGAAGGGCGGGCAGTCTCCAGTTGCTGAGAGTGGCCCCTTGCTGACATCTATCACGAAATGGGGACTTCCATCCTGAGGAAATGCATTCTTCCAACAGCCACATGAGTTTGCAAGTGGATCTTAGGCTCCAGAAAGAAACACACGTTAGTTGGCACCTGGATTTCAGCCTTATGAGGCTCTGAGCAGAGCATCCAGCTAGGCCAGACCTATCCGACCTATAGAAACTGAGATAATAGTTGTTTTAAGTTGCCAAGTTTGTGGCAATTGGCTCTGCAGCACTAGAAAAATGAATACAACATAGGAACTATGACAAGACAGATTACTATTACATTATTATAGATAACACACATGCAATTAGCATGAGCCCGGTACTCTTCTGGGCCCTGTATAATCATAATCTCATGGACTCCTTACAACAATGCTAAGAGGTAGACAGTTTTATTATGCTCTTTTACAGATGAGGGAATTGAGGCGCAAAGGAACTGAAGTGACTTGTCCAGGGTCACACAAATGATGAAACTGAAGCATAGGATTAAACTCCTCAGCTAGTTAGTCAAAGAGCAAGACCCAAATCCAAGTCTCCTAATTTCCAATTCAGCACTTTGGCTTTTGGTACCTTCACAGAGGCCAGTCTCCTCCCAAGTCTGGAAGCAAGTTCTAGATGACTTAAAAAGAAAACAATAAACTTTTCTAGTCTACTGTGAATGATCCAACTTTTTAAAATGGCATTATTAAAAGTCACATTTTTGTCAAAAAAATAAAAAATATTGAAATAGTTCTATTGCTAATATTGAGAATCTGAAACGAAGAAGCAGTGGCTAAACCATTCACAAAAGATGAAAACAATCCCAAGGTGATTTTTGCTGCAAAGTAAAAGTGTTATCACAGCCAAGTTGCAAAGCATCATGGCCACCAAGAAGGAACAGAACACAGTGGAATGCCATCAGGCTGTTACGGTAGCATGTGAACTTCCCATTCTTTCTCTTAACTTTCTGGGTTCATGTATTTCCTTATCAGGAAGCCACTTTAATGGGTCAGGCCACCAGCTGTTGAAATAAAGCAGGGATTTCAACTTCCTGCTTTCCAAAAGAAAACTCAGATTAGGCATTTCGGTTTTCTTTCTTTTTTTTTTTTTTAAGATTTTATTCATTTATTTGACTGAGACAGAGACAGCGAGAGCAGGAACACAAGCAGCGGGGAGTGGGAGAGGGAGAAGTAGGCCTCCCGCAGAGCAGGGAGCCTGACACAGGACTCGATCCCAGGACCCTGGGATCATGACCTAAGCCGAAGGCAGACGCTTAACAACTGAGCCATCCAGGCGCCCCTAGGCATTTAGGTTTTCATCTTATGAGTGAGAAATCCAGAGTTGTTTACCAAACCCTTCCGGTGATCTGTGGTTTCCATAACACAGGCAAATTCATTATAAGATTGGAGGGACAGAATCCAATTCCGTAAGTCTGCAAGTTCATTATAAGATTGGAGGGACAGAATCACTAAATTCTCCTCCTGAAACCAACATTACACAATATGTTAACTAACTAGAATTTAAATAAAGATTTGAAAAAAAAAGGAAAAGAAAAAGATTGGAGGGACAAATTCCTTGCATATTTACTAACTGATCACCCGTTCTAGAAATTTCACAGAAAATCCCCTGCCACCATCCACATTCCTGGGGCACTCCCATGAATGGAGGAATGAATAAAATGACTGGCCTTTGGTTGATTGATGCAGCAAACATTTTTAAAGCTGTGTAGTAAATTATGTGTTTGACTAAAAAATAAAAGAGGTGCAGACTTCTGAATAGAAAAGACATTTTCTTGGATGAGTCATTACAGAATATCAGTTTAGAAAGCTTTTAAAAAATAATTTGTTACTCATTTGAGTTAATTGGGTGAACAGAAGATATGCTAATTTCAGGTTTTAAAAAGAAATAATTATAAGACTTTTATACACAAATAGTGATAATAGTTAAAGAATATAAAAGTGATTATTTTTAAATCTATGGATACAAATCTATTTTTGAAATACATGAATACATTAGGCTTATTTTCAGGGAGAAAAAACTACATATATATCATATTCTAAGATTTCCAGGATAATGGTCTTATTGTTGTGCAAAACTGTAGGTTTATTCCATGGTTAGTATTATTTTTGGAAAGCTCATTTCTAAGAAACCTACTTTTGTCATATGCATAAAAATAGACATAATCCTGGTGTATTGTGATTTACAAAAACTTTCTCACATTCATGAGTTTGTGTAACAATACCAACTCTCTCAGGTGTATTATTTTATGACTCAGGAGATTTAAGAACCTTGTTTAAAGCCATGGAGAGAGTAAGCAACAGAGGACAGGGCATCTATTGACACTTGATCCCATTTTCTTTCCATTATCTTCAAGATTACCACACTTCCCAATATATTTTAGAGGGAATAACAATAGGTCGGTGCAGTGAAATGCATTTCTGATCATAGCCCTTGGGTCAGACACGGCATCAGCACCACCCAGGTAAAAGAATGTCACAGAAGTGACATAGGAGTCACAGAATTGAATGTAAGGTAATGAACTGTCTTTGATTCTGTCTAGGCACAACAGGGAACACTCTGTTTTCTCTCCACTGATCAGAATGTGGTATCTGTGTTCGAGAACCAAGGGAACACGATGCTTATAAACATCCGCTTAAATGGGAGAGCAGAGATGGTTATGCAAGTTCTCTAAGAATGAGGGAAGCATAGAATAAAATAAGATTCTCATGAGGAAGAAAAGAGCCTTCCTTCCAGAGCTGGTGTCCCTTCTAAGAGAATCACAGCAGCAAAGTGGAGCTTGGCAAACGTTGGCTACAGCTGCTTCTCCCCCTGTGCCTGTCTCACTTCCTCTAAAGGCTGTGTATCTTTGGCAATTAAATCAGTGACTCCTTCAAAAGTTACAGGAAGAATGTGGTCTCCTCCAGGCAGTCCACAATCTACCTGAAAGGCAACAGTATGGTTTCTATTTTGAGAAATCTGGAAAGCATAAGTATAATGTTTCTTGACATATGTTGGAAAATACATGAAAGCATACTACCATGAAAGACTATGGACTCTGAGAAACAAACTGAAGGTTCTAGAGGGGAGGGGGTGGGGGGATGGGTTGGCCTGGTGATGGGTATTTTTTTTTTTTAAGATTTTATTTATTTATTTGCGAGAGAGAGAATGAGAGACAGAGAGCATGAGAGGGAGGAGGGTCAGAGGGAGAAGCAGACTCCCCGCTGAGCAGGGAGCCCGATGCGGGACTCGATCCCGGGACTCCAGGATCATGACCTGAGCGGAAGGCAGTCGCTTAACCGACTGAGCCACCCAGGCGCCCTGGTGATGGGTATTAAAGAGGGCACATACTGCATGGAACACTGGGTGTTATACGCAAACAATGAATCATGGAACACTACATCAAAAACTAATGATGTAATGTATGGTGATTAACATATAATAAAATTTAAAATATAAGAAAAAAGAAAGCATACTTATTATTATCCAAATTTCTTTGTGTAATCTTTCTCATTAATTCTGTTTATCATCAACATGCACAATTGTCCATAAATACACACACACACACACACACACACACACACACAGACACACAGTTCGAACCAGGAAAAGTATTCTAAAAACCATAACAAATTAATTTATAAGAATTTACTGCCTCAAAACCTTGCTGTCTCATGTGCTTGTATGTACATACATAATCCCTTGTAACACATGGTGCTGGTATCATGTGTAATGAGTAAATAAGCAGGGCAATAGAGAATCATCATATCTACTCTATGTGGTTTATAGAATTTCCAAAAAATTGGTCATAACATATACTACCAAAATGAGGCGAAATATAATTAAATTCTCTGACGATTCAGATAGCACTTAATTATTTTCAGGATAATCAATTTGCCTTGTTGTATTTCAGTTTTACATAAGCATGATTCAAATAAAGACAAATAATAGAGAGCTAACTGTGTACATGTTCTGTTTTCATATTGTTAAGACCTCCAAAAATAAGTATTTCATTTCACTCCCACACTAAACAGCTATGTATGTGGACTAAAAAGCAGGAAGGTTAAATCCATTTTTTTTTCTAGTTTGATTTCTTTGAGAACTATATAATTAGAAAGTAAAAGAAAAAAAGGGTGAATTTGATATGGCACAAATTAATAGATTTTTTTTCTTTATTAGTATGTAAGCCAGTTGGGAAATAATTTAAAAATCATATTGGCTTACTTGTTAAGAAGTAAATTAAAATATAATGATGTTCATGCGAGCATATGCATCACATACAAGTAATTAATATCTTCATTTAGCCATTTCTTTAAAAATTAATCAATGTAGTACAGCGTGGGTGGAAGGATATTTAACTAAACCAGCTGCCAACTCATATTCTAAAGATACCAAGTCTTTTTTCATTGCTGATGAGGCACTCTGAACACAGTATGATGTCACAGCAAATTGAGCTAAAGGTGTGGGAAATTGAATAACCGAGAGCTAATTAATGAAGAAGTTTGAGGGACTAACAATCCTAAGAATGTAATTGACTGTCTATGTTAGTGGATGAGATTTTCATACCACTCCATCCTTGCTCATCTTGTCAGCATTTGTTCCTCTTGCTTACTTTATTTTTTTTTTATTATTTTTTTTAATTCTTACGTTAATCCCCATACATTACATCATTAGTTTTAGATGAAGTGTTCCATGATTCATTGTTTGTGCATAACACCCAGTGCTCCATGCAGAATGTGCCCTCCTCAATACCCACCACCAGGCTAACCCATCCCCCCACCCCCTTCCCCTCTAGAACCCTCAGTTTGTTTTTCAGAGTCCATCGTCTCTCATGGTTCGTCTACCCCTCCGATTTCCCCCCCTTCATTCTTCCCCTCCCGCTACCTTCTTCTTCTTCTTCTTCTTCTTCTTTTTTTTTTCTTAACACATATTGCATTATTTGTTTCAGAGGCTTGCTTACTTTAAATGAGAGCTCTATGATAAAGAAAAGGCAGCAGACTCTGAGAAATAGCATTTAAGAGCAATCGCCTGAAGAAGGCGGCAAGCAGGTGCATCAAGGGGTGATTGATGCTGGTATTGACTTCTGGTTTGTACCAGTGTGGCCTGTGTTATCATGGTGGACCCGTACATTGGTTTTGACCTTCGATATCAACATCACATGGACCTACGTAGTAGGGAAGGGACCTAAAAGTCACTATAACTTGAAGTAAACTTTTGCCAACTTAAATCTCCACCCGTTTTTTATACAGACTGCTCCCATTCTTTATTGAAAGGGCTAAAGTATAGCTATCTCTTTCAGCTTTGCAACATCCTTAAGCACTATAAAAATAACCCTACTGATGACCTGTTGTGCTCTTTGCCCCATGCAGGGCCCTTGGCACTTAAAGATGGACAAAACGTGCAAAAAATGATGCCTTGTCTCATAGCCACAGACTCTGATTTTATTATCTGGTATCATTCCATCTTTTGGTGCATAAGTAAGCCCCATCTGTGAATATGCTGCCAGGTCAAGAGAGATAGCACACACTTACTGTCTATAAACTAATTATTTTATTATATTGATTTTGTACATTGTTTTCATTTTATTGTATAAGTCAACATGTAAAAAGACTTCTGCATAGCATGCACATTGATATGTGTAAAAACTACCAATTTGGGGTCCCTATAAATTATTCAACTTTGTTTCAGTGATACATAGCTCTAAATTAGATATTGAACTTTAGAATTACCAGATCATTTTTAATAATAATTTGATGATTAAACATAAACCTACTTTAAGACCATGATTCATGCATATGCCACTTAATTATAGAAATCCCTTTGGCATGCTTATTCTGTCTATAGTTATACTGAACAGGTGGTAAACTTTCCAAATTTAAGTACAATAGAAAATATAAGGACTGTCATATCTATAAATATCCAATCATGAAATTTTTAAAAAACCCTAAATGCTGAAGTCTACTAATTTCATATGAAGTACATATTGCTTATTCAAGTAATAAAACTTAGAATTGATGAAAACTGAGATAGATTAAAAAATGTATTGGTACAATTAATGTTTGCCCCAAAGTGAAATCCAACATATATATCCTCATTAGAGAGAAAAATTTTAGATTAAATAATAAGGTCTTTTATGGTTATTACACTTTAATTAGGACTTTCATGATCATTTTCATATTTGAGGAAAATAGTGCCCTTAGTATTTATGGCAGTCTTTAGTGCTGCTTACCAAGAATTCCTGGCTCTCTACCTCCTGGTATGATTATATTTTATGATTATATTTCCCCACCACCTGAAGAGATTGTGTGTCTCACTTAGGCTAAAATTACAAGAGCAGAAGTAGCCTGAAACACTCTGGGCAAAATTTTGAGAGCTAGTGTGCAATTCCTCACATTTTCTTCTTCCTGCCTTGATGGTCATGGGAACATGTGGCAAGATGGAGTCTCTGTCAGCCTAGGTTTCTGACTGACTACAGTGGACAGAACTCACAGCTGACCCACAATGGACACAGCGTGAGGGAGACATAAACCATTTTGTGTTATATCCCACTGAGATTTTGAGGTTACCACAGCCCATCCTGACAAATACGTATTCCTAAAAGGCTGTAGAGCAGAGTGGCTAACAGTGAGTATCTGGAATCACACTTCTTGGGTTATAACCCATTGAGCAGCATTAGCTGCTACTGTCCTTATCAGTATTAGTAATATTACTAGTAGTAATACTACTACCATTCTGTAGGATTCAAAACTGAGAAACAGGGACAATGAATGACTTACCTAAAGTTGCCTAAGAAATTCATACTGTTACTTTTATTGTTACTTTATAGATCTGATACACATAATATATGGTGCTAACATGACAATAAAATTATAAAAACAATGAGTATAATAATAGATAGCATTTTTAAGGTCTTCCTACCTGATAGGGTTTGTTTTAAATGCTTTTTTTTTTTTAAAGACTTTATTTATTTATTTGACAGAGAGAGACACAGCGAGAGAGGGAACACAAGCAGGGGGAGTGGGAGAGGGAGAAGCAGGCTTCCTGCGGAGGAGGGAGCCCTATGCGGAACTTGATCCCAGGACCCTGGGAATCATGACCTGAACCGAAGGCAGACGCTTAACGACTGAGCCACCCAGGTGCGCCTTAAGTGCTTTATATATATTACCTATTTTGATCCTTACATGGTCACTATGAATTAGGTCTTATGTCCATTTAGTGATAGAGTACAGGCTCAGAATTAATTAGCCCATGGTTACCCAATTAAAAAATGGGAGAGCTGGAATTTATACTTAGAGTCTGCCTGTATACAACCACAAAGCATTTTTTATTATAATTCTTCACCTTCTTGCAGTTTAGGAAGGGAATTCTTCTGGTGAGATCTATGAACTACCTTTTGAAATTTAGGTACTTTTTAGAGTCATAAGAAGATAATATGTAGTATTTGACTATAGATTGCTATATATAACATTATTCAGCATCTTTAAAACTTCTGGTTTTTTATTTCTTCAAATTTTTATTTAAATTCTAGTCAACACACAGTGAAATATTGGTTTCAGGATTAGAATTCAGTGGTTCATCACTTACATATAACATCCAGTGCTCATCACAACAACTGCCCTCTTTAATACCCATCATCCATCTACCCATCCCCCACCTACCTCCCTTCATCAACCCTCGGTTTGTTCTCTGTCTTTAAGAGTCTCTTAGGGTTTTTTTCCCTCTCTCCTCCAGCTTGCCCCATATGTTCATCTGTTTTGTTTCTTAAATTCCACATATGAGTAAGATGATATGATATTTGTCCTTCTCTGACTTATTTCGCATAGCATAATACATTCTAGCTCCATCCACATCATTGCAAATGGCAAGATTTCATTCTTTTTGATGGCTGTATATAAACTACATCTTCTTTATCCATTCATCAGTCGATGGACATTTGGGTTTCTTTCCATAGTTTGGTTATTGTTGATAATGCTGCTATAAACATCAGGGAGCATGTACCCCTTTGAATCTGTATTTTTGTATCCTTTGGGTAAATACCTAGTAGGGCCATTGCTGAATTGTAGGGTAGTCCTATTTCTAATTTTTTGAGGAAGCTCCATACTGTTCTCTAGATTGGCTGCACTAATTTGCATTCCCACCAACATTTCAAAAGGGTTCCCCTTTCTCTGCATCCTTGCCAACACCTGTTGTTTATTGTGCTGTTAATTTTAACCATTCTGACTGGTGTGAGGTGGTACCTCATCATGGTTTTGATTTGCATTTCCCTGATAATGAGTGATGTTGAACATGTGTCTGTTAGCCATCTGGATGTCTTCTTTGGAAGTGTCTATTCATGTCTTCTGCCCATTTCTTAACTGGATTATTTGTTTTTGGGGTGTTGCATTTGGTAAGTTCTTTATACATTTTGGATACTAACCCTTTATCAGATATGTCATTCCCAATATGTCATCTCCCATTCCTTAGGCTGCTTTTTAGCTTTGTTGATTGTTTCCTTTGCTGTGCAGAAGCTTTATATCTTGATGAAGTCCCAATAGTTCATTTTTGCTTTGGTTTCCCTTGCCTCTGGAGATGTATCTAAGAAGAAGGTGCTATGGCTGATGTCAAAGAGGTTGCTGCCTGTGTTTTCCTCTAGGATTTTGATGGTTTCCTGTCTCACATTGAGGTCTTTCAACCATTTGGAGTCTATTTTTGTGTGTGGTGTAAGGAAATGGTCCAGTTTCATTCTTCTGCAAGTGGCTGTCCAATTTTCCCAACACCATTTGTTGAAGAGACTGTCTTTTTTCTATTGGATATTCTTTCCTGCTTTGTCGAAGATTAGTTGATCATATAGCTGTGGGTTCATTTCTGGGTTTTCTGCTCTGTTCCATTGATCTCTGTGTCTGCTTTTGTGCCAGTACCATACTGTCTTGATAACTACAGCTTTGTAATATAGCTTGAAATCCAGATTCGTGATGCCTCTCTCTTTGCTTTTTCAGGGTTGCTTTGGCTGCTCAGGGTCTTTTGTGGTGCCATACAAATTTTAGGATAGTTTGTTCTAGCTCTGTGAAAAATGCTGGTGGTATTTTAATAGGGATTTCATGAAATGTGTAAATTGCTTTGGTTAGTACAGACATTTTAACAACGTTTCTTCTTCCAATCCATGAACGTGGAAATGTTTTTCCATTTCTTTGTGTCCTCTTAAATTTCTTTCATAAGCGTTCTATAGTTTTCAGAGTACAGATCTTTTACCTCTTTGGTTAGGTTTTTTCCCTAGGTATCTTATGGTTTTTGTTGCAATTGTAAATGGGATTGATTCCTTGATTTGTTTTCCTGCTACTTCATTATTGGTGTATAGAAATGCAACAGATTTCTGTACATTGATTTTATATCCTGCGACTTTGCTGAATTTACGTATTAGTTTGAGCAATTTTTTCGTGGAGTCTTTTGGGTTTTCTGCATAGAGTATCATGTTATCTGCAAATAGTGAAAGTTTGACTTCTTCCTTTGATGACTTGGATACCTTTTATTTCTTTTTTGTTGTCTGATTGCTGAGGCATAGACTTCTGGTATTATGTTAAATAGTAATGGTGAGAGTGGACATCCCTATCTTGTACCTGACCACAGAGGAAAAGCTCTCAGTTTTTCCCCATTGAGAATGATATTAGCCGTGGGTCTTTCATATATGGCCTTTATGATGTTGAGGTATACTTTTTATCAAAAATTGATGATGTATTTTTTCAAGTGTTTTTTTCTGTATCTATTGAGAGGATCATATGGTTCTTATCCTTTCTTTTGTTAATATGGTGTATCACGTTGATTGATTTGCAAATATTGAACCACCCCTGCAGCCCAGAAATAAATCCCACTTAATCATAGTGAGTAATTCTTTTAATGTACTGTTGGATTTGATTTGTTAGAATCTTGCTGAGAATATTTGCACCCATGTTCTCAGGGATATTGGCCTGTGATTCTTTTTAGTGGGTTCTTTGTCTGGTTTTGGAATCAAGGTAATGCTGGCCTCATAGAAGGAGTTTGGAAGTTTTTTTTCCATTTCTATTTTTGGAAAAATTTGAGAAGGGTATGTATTAACTCTTCCTTTAATATCTGGTAGAATTCCCCTTGTTTGTTGGGAGATTTTTGATTACTGATTCAATTTCTTTGCTGGTTATGGGTCTCTTCAAATTTTCTGTTTCTTTTTATTTCAGTTTTGGTAGTTAGTATGTTTCTAAGAATTTGTCCATTTCTTCCAGATTGCCCAGTTTGTTGGCATATAATTTTTCATAATATTCCCTTATGAGTATTTGTATTTCTGGGGTGTTGGTTTGTTCTCTCCTCTTTCATTTGTGATTTTATTTATTTGGACCTTTCTTTTTCTTTTTGAGAAGTTTGGCTAGCAGTTTATCAATTTTATAAATTATTTCAAAGAACCAGCTCCTGGGTTCATTGATCTGTTCTACTGACTTTTGTTTGTTTCTATATCATTTATTTTTCTCTAGTCTATATTATTTCCCTTTTTCTACTGGCTATAGGCTTTATTTGCTATTCCTTTTCTAGCTCCTTTAGGCATAAGGTTAGGTTGTATATTTGAGACTTTTCTTGCCTCTTGAGGTAGGTCTGTTTTGCAATATACTTCCTTCTTAGGACTGCCTTTGCTGCATCCCAAAAGTTTTGGACTGTCATGTTTTCATTTTCATTTGCTTCAATGTACTTTTTTATTTCTTCTTTAATTTCCTGGTTAACCCATTTATTCTTTAGTAGGATGTTCTTTAATCTTAATGTATTTGTGGTCTTTCTGATTTTTTTCTTGTAGTTGACTGCAAGTTTCATAGTGTTGTGGTTGGAAAATATACATGGTATGATCTCAATCTTTTTGTACTTGGGGAGGGCTGATTTGTGAGCCAGTATGTGATCTATTCTGGAGAATGTTCCATGTGCACTTGAAAAGAATGTGTATTCTGCTGCTTTAGGATGAAATGTTCTGAATGTATCTGTTAATTAATCTGGCTAGTGTGTCATTCAAAGCCATTGTTTCCTTGTTGATTTTCTGCTTCAGTGATCTGTCCATTGCCATAAGTGGGGTGTTAAAGTCCCCTACTATTATTGTAGTATTATTATTAATGAGTTTCTTTATGTTTGTTATTAACTGATTTATATATTTGTGTACTCCCAAGTTGGGGGCATAAATATTTACAATTGTTAGATCTTCTGGATGGATAGACCCCTTAATTATAATACAATGTCCTTCATCTCTTCTTTCAGTCTCTGTTTTAAAATCTAGTTTGTCTGATATAAGGATTGCCAACTCGGCTTTCTTTCGATGTTGATTAGCATAATAGATGGTTCTCCATCCCCTCACTTTCAATTTGCAGGTGTCTTTAGGTCTAAAATGAGTCTCTTGTAGGCAGCATATAGATGGGTCTTGTGTTTTAATCCATTCTGATACCCTATGTCTTTTGTTTGGAGCATTTAGTCCATTTACATTCAGAGTGATTATTGAAAGGCATGAATTCAGTGCCATTGCGTTACCTATAAAGTTGGAGTTTCTGGTGGTGTTCTCTGTTCCTTTCTAGTGTTTGCTGCATTTGGTCTTTCCCCCTGCCACTGAAAGAGTCCCCCTTAATATTTCTTGCAGGGCTGGTTTAGTGGTCAGGAATTCCTTCAGTGTTTGTTTACCTGGGAAACTCTTCTCTCTCCTATTCTGAATGACAGCCTTGCCAGATAGAGTATTCTTGGCTGCATATTTTTCCCATTCAGTACAATGAATATATCCTGCCATCTCTTCTTGCCTGCCAAGTTTCTGTGGACAGATCTGCTGCAGACCTGATCTGTCTTCCCTTGTAGGTTAAAGACTTTTTTTCCATTGCTGCTTTTAGGAGTCTTTCCTTGTCTGTGTATTTTGTGAATTTGACTATGATGTGCCTTGGCAATGGTTGGCTTTTGTAGAATTTAATGGGAGTTCTCTATGCTTCTTGGATTTTGATATCTGTGTTCTTCCCCAGATTAGGGAAATTTTCAGCTATAATTTGCTCAAATAAGCCTTCTGCCCCATTTTCTCTCTCTTCATCTTCTGGGATTCCTATGATATTAATGTTATTATGTTTTAATACGTTGCTGAGTTCCCTAAGTCTACGTTCATAATCCATTACCTTTCATTCCCTCTTCTTTTCAGCTTCATTATTTTCCATAATTTTATTTCCATTGATTCATTCCTCTGCTTCATCCATCCTCACTGGCATCCTTTTGGGTTTGTATCTTGGTTATAGCATTCTTACTTTTGGCCTGACTAGATTTTAGTTCTCTTTTCTCTGGAGGAAGGGATTCTCTAGTGTCTTCTATGCTTTTTTCAAGCCCAGCTTGTATCCTTATAATTGTCTTAAATTCTAGTTTAGACATGTTACTTATATCCATATTGATTAAATCCTTGGCTGTTATTTCTGCTTCCTGTTCCTTCTTTAGGGGTAAATTCCTCCATCTTGTCATTTTTTCCAGAGGGGAAAAAAAAGAAAATCTAGTTCCTAGGTGTTTTTTGGTCTGTTTGTTAAAAGAAGCTAGATCCAAAAAATAAAAATAAAAACATACGTATTAAAATATATATAGATAATATATATATGTAAATAAAAATTAAAAAGGAATTAAAAAATAAAAATAAGAGTGCCTGGGTGGCTCAGATGGTTAATTGTTGGCCTTTGGCTCAGGTCATGATCCCAGGGTCCTGGGATCAAGTCCCATATCGGGCTCCCTACTCAGCGGGGAGCCTGCTTCTCCCTCTCCCTCTGTGGCTCCCCCTGCTTATGCTCTCTCTCTCTGTCAAATAAATAAATAAAATCTTAAAAATATATATATATAAGTAAAAAGGAAGCTAGATCTTGTTTCCCATAGAGCTGAAGCTTTGCAGCTCTCTATGACAGCAGACTTGGTGCGAGTGAGGAGTTTGTGCTGGTCTTCTGGGGGAGGGTCCTGTTGTGCTGATTCTCAGACAGACTTGCCCTAGTGGAGATATACTTACAGGGCACAGGGGGACAGGGCTTGGTGTAAGCAGTTCCAGTCTTCACTTGGCAGTGCTGTTTAGCTCACTGAAGTTGGTCCTTACTGACAGGCAGGGGGCAAAATAGTGTGGCCCCACTCTCTTGTTCCTGGAGCTGAGGGTTTGTGCCCACCACTCTTCAGAAAGCCCTTACAGAAGAGCAAACAATCACTCCTCTAGTAACCCCAGCTTCCATCAGATCCCTGCCTTCACCCTGTCTGTGTCCAAGCCTGAGCCTGCCAGGCAGCACCATACTCCTGTGTTTTATCTCAGGTGCACAGCTGGGTTTCAAAACTCCAAATTTTAGGGACTCCCATGATGTGCTAATCCTCTGGTGAGGGTGTTGTCTTGCTTTCGCTGTTTGCCAGCCCATCCCAGGAGAAGTGGATGCCCGACCAAACTGCGGTTCATAGTTTATGGCAAAGTGGAGCCAAATATCCAGCACCCAGGCTCACGGCCCTCAGCTGGTGTTCTTGCTCATTTGCCTGGGAACAGTGCAGAATGTTGGCACCACCCGTTCTTCTTGTGACCTAGGGGATCCTCAGACCATGTTGTCCACTCCTGGAACTCTGCCCTTCTTCCCCCACCTAGATCACCTTTAAACCAGGCATGACCCAGGTGGTGGTGGACTTTTAAACTTCAGATTTTGTGCTCCCTTGCTTACAATACCTTGTGGTAGTCCCTGTAAGCAAGGATCCCTCCCCTCCATAGCACCTGCAGTTCTTATCTCCCCCAAATCAACTCTCTGCACATTCTAATCTTCTAGAAGGTGGTCGCTTTTCTACTTAAAGACTTGCAGTTTTGTTCTCTCAGTCCTCAGATTGATTTCTTGGGTATTCAGAATGATTTGATAATTATCAATCTGTGTTCCAGGGATAGGACAAGTTTAGGGTCCCCCCACCCCCATCTTAACTCCTCTCCTAAAAAAAATGTTTTAATTCAAGAATTGCATATATACTGCAAAATGTACCAGTCTTAAGTGGACAGCGTGATGAATTTTCCCAAAGCTGACCATCTTTGTTATCACCAATGGATAGAGATATAACTAGGACCAGAACATCAGAAACTTCTTTTATGATCTTGTCCAGTCATTAACTCCCAAAAGATCCCTGTTGTCCTGATTACCATAGATTAATTTTGCTTAATTAATTAGGAACTTTATATAAATGGTTCATATAGTGTGTACTCTTGTGTATGGATTCTTTCATTAGACATTGCATGTGATTTCATCAATTTGGTATCACATTCACTTTTTTATTGTTGTATAATATTTCATTGTATGATTATATAGAAATTCACTTCTTAATTTTATTGTTGGTGAAAATTTGGGTTGTTTCCAATTTGGGCTATTACAGTTAGTGTTCTTAGAAATACACACATACACACACACACTATACCTTCCCTTGTATAGTTCTAGGTAGGCCTGTTGACTCTACGAGTAGAATTGCTGGGTCATAATTATATATGTTACTTAAGTAGATTCTGGCAAAGCATCTAACAGAGACTGTACTAATTTACATTCCTATACACAGTGTATGAAATTTCATGTTGTTCCATATCTTCCCACAATCCTTGGTTCTTAATTTATTTTAATTTTTTTCTACTCATTCTAGTGGTGGTGAAATTATTTTCATTTTCCTAATGATATCAAGCACATACTAATTGCATACTTGGATATCTGCTTTCATGAAATGTCAGTTCAGGACTTTTGTTTAATATGTTTTCCTCCTTTTTCTTTTACTGATTTGTAAAAATTGTTATTATATATTCTGATTGTGAGTCGTGTTCTGTTTAAGTAATTTATGCCTATTGCCAAGATCATTAAAATATTCTACTATGTTGTCTTCTAGGAGTTTTATTTTTTGACTAACATTTTATCTACAATCGTTTGCTGAGAGTGATTCTGTGTATGGTTTGATGCAAGAGTCAAGATTTGTATTTTCCCAGGTGGATATCCAATTGATCTAGCACCATTTTAGAAAACACTACCATTCTCCCCAAAGTATTTTAGTGGCACTTTTGCCATAAATCAGGTGATCGTATATGTGTAGATTTTTTCTGGTCTCTACATTTTGTTTCAATGGCCTATGTGTCAGATACCAGCTTTTCCAGTACAGTCAGAAATGGATAAGCTTAAACTCTATCAAAGGATTCTCAAATGCACTTAAAATATGACTAACATATTTGACTTTTAATGCAAAAGTTGATTAGTCACAAATCTGAAGTGTTATATTTAAAAAAAAAACCTAAATGGAAAAAATATTCAGTATGTGAAATACTGGAACCATGTTTAAGAGAAAAATAGATTCTCACTTTAGCACATTATGATTTCATAGCTATTTTTATGATTGTGATCAGTAGAAATTGCTCATGTATTTGTGTTATGCCATAATTGCATTTCTACTTGTGGTTTCTATAATTTAGTCTACTTTTAGTCTTTGTGAACAGTAAAATCATAAAAAGATCAATAATGTCAAGCCGCACCTATCTGATTTCAGTAAGATACAAGTAGGATCAAGCAATAATGACAAAGTTGGGGCACAGAGTGGTTCTTTGCTCTAGTTGCACGATAATCCAGGTCACTGAAATCAAAAGGAAGGTTGGGGAAGTAAGACAGTATCTGGGTTTCATTAATTCTCTCTTAGGGTTGTCTGAGTAGAGAGAGAAGCCCAATGACAAGTCAGTATCACCAGGAATTTAAGAGCCAAGAACTCATCATGGTAGCTGGATCACCAAAGCCAAGAAGGGAAATCACAAAGCAAGCAGAAATAGAATCCAAATAATCACATACAGAACTCAACAAGACAAGGCAGTACTAGAGTGGGACAGGAGGAATTCCAGAGCCAGTTAATACCAAGATGCACTTATAGTCAGAGTGAGAGTAGAAGATGAGCT
Organism: Leptonychotes weddellii; assembly: GCF_054177405.1. Lineage (NCBI taxonomy): Eukaryota > Metazoa > Chordata > Mammalia > Carnivora > Phocidae > Leptonychotes > Leptonychotes weddellii. The sequence continues at coordinate 71,386,052 of NC_138369.1, forward strand.
TTAGGATAAATCTATCCTTTGGAAATGTAGAATATCAAAGGGTTACCAATTAGAGCTATAGCCTTAAAAGAAACAGTTTCTAGTTATTTTTATTTGTTTATATTTCACATTACAAGTTGTTGTTTTTTTTTTAAGTTCTTACAAACTTTATCCTTTAAACTTATTTAGGATGTATCTGGAGGCTAGAGAAGGAACTGTTCCTGTATCTGTTTATACAAATAAAATATAATGTCTGGTGCTTCTGTATCTGTTTATATAAATAAAATATAGTGTTCTCAGTGATACTCTACAGAGAGCAAAACATAACTCTCAAAACCTACCAACTCTCTGTCTTTCTACTTATCATATTTTCTACATATTTTAATTAGTTATTTCTACTTATTTTCTATTTATAGGGCAGTGGTTATTGATGTAAAGATAAATAACCAAAAGTTTACCAAGACACATTTATTTGTTAAAAATCATCTATTCATGTATTCAGGAAAGGTCTTGTCCTTAAATTAACTTTTTATTAAATTAAGATAGTTTTACTGTTGTTTTTCTAGCAATATGGATAAAACCACATTGTCTTTGTCAGGCTAGAGTCAGAAAGTGCTACAAAATTCAGTTTACTCAGGATTGAACATTGCCACAAACTGGAAGTCTAGGGTTTTATTCCAAGAAGTTGTTTTCTGAGGCATTACTCAAACAAGTGAGTACTCCAAATGTGGTATTTGGCCATCACTAGTATGTTACTTGCCTTGGAGTGGTTTTGATATATTCTATAGTCGAGCTAATGCTCTCTGCTTATTTAGCATTTGAATGTCCATCAGTACTGATGCTAATCTGAATACGTATTTAAGTACAAGCAGTAATGTCTCCTTTGCTATTTGAGAGATTCAAACATAACTTTTTCAATGTGCTTCAAGATTGCTATTGACCATGCATTCTGTATATTTCAATTGTTATCAGACTTTTCATGTGTATGGTCAGTTCGGATTTTCAATCTCTTACAAAGATACATCTCTTAGTGATAAGGATTCATTTGTCTTATCTTAATAAACATGTCCAAGACAGGGGCTGATCTGATCAAATATCACCTTCTGTAACTGTTCACTACTCTTCCTCTTTTCCTTTAGGTAGTACTTTTAATGAGCATGTAGATTATTTCCATTTGCTTCACCATTTGGGAAGAACTGGCGTGGTGTCTTGTAATACCCAAGATTTGAAATACATTCAAAACATGTAACAGCAAAGCTCTTAATAAATGAATGTGGAGAAAGAGCATATCTATTTATTTTGCAAGCAGAAGATTTGCATATTATGTTGATATTAGGTTGGAAGTCAGTGAGTAAAAAGTAATTCACATAGAGTCAAAATTATACCCAAAAGAATCTTAGCAACTCATAAAGTATGTCATTCTAAAATGTCATCTCTCATCAAGTCCACTATATCACCTCTCTCTTCACCATCAAAAGAGATTGTGGCATCTTAAGTAGCAGATGAAGCAGCTGACCCACATCCCGTGGTCATGTTGTAACTTCTTCAAAATACTAATCACCTTCAAATCAATAAAATCCCCACTGTATGGGAGAAGCAAAGGAAATAAGACCTATCTCACACCTTACCTCATCTTGTCTTTAAGCTGAATGATGGGGGAAATTGCCTTGAATATTTAAAATAGTACCTTGTTTTCCTTCTCTCTCTCTCTCAGTCTAAAAGCCCTGTAATGCAACTGTAGTCTATCATGCAAAATATAGCAGCAAAAGATAGCTGTTCACCAAAGTTCATATTCCTTTTTATCCAGAGTAACAGAATTGCAGCTGGAAGACAATTCTTGCCCCCTTTGCCACTGCTGTGGTCACATGTAAGGCTCTTGCAATCCAAGTATTGTATGTAAATTTTATATTTTGCACATAAAATTGTGCATATTTGCCTTTCCACACTCTTTGATTTTCTGTTTCTGCTGCTTGGAATGGAGAACAGAGTGACCTTAGAAGCAACCCACTAAAGATGACAGAGCCACTGTCGATCTCAGTTCTTAAACGACTCCATAAGGGAACCACCTTCCCCCTTTTCTTTCTACCAGCCTTCAATACACTCCCCAGAACATTAAGTGAGAGAGAAATAGCTTTCTACATCTCATAAGCCACTGAATTATTGTTGCATCTCTTGTTACAATAGCTTATTGAACCTAACTAATACACAAAGCAAAGTCCACTGCTCTCACCCTTCCATTAACTTAGTAATTTAACATTTCCCATGAAATAGTGTTTTGGTAGCTGTTCTTGACAGTCCAATCAAAATGTGACCTTTTATCATTATGAGCAAGGGACTCACCTAGTTCTCTAGCCTCTTCTAAGGATGGCAGCACTCCTAAGTAGTAGTTTTCTTTTACAATCTTCAGCTAAAAATTGGTCAGCATCATTTCATCATAAACCTTTCCTGCAACAGCTCCTGGGCATTCAATCTCCTGGTGTTGCTTGTTTAAAGCCAAGGCATTAGTATGATCCGCTGAGGTTATCCCAGTATAAACTTGCCAGATTTAGCACAGGACAACCATTTAACTTTGAATTTCAGGTAAAAAATGAATAATGTTTTAGCATAAATAAGTTGCGTAAGAAGAAAAAGTCCTTTTATTGCTACAACCATCCTTGGATTAATAAATCTTTTAAGAGATATCCAGATGACCTGAAATTGACCATCCCTCTTCATCTTCCCAAAACATGTGCACAAATCCACCCAATGTCCTGATCAGGAACCTTAAATATGTGTGTGTGTGTGTGTGTGTGTGTGTGCATGCATGTACATGCACACCACCAGATGGGTACTGATGCTGAAGTGCACTATGCAGAAGTAACATCTTTCAGCACACAAATATGAAATATCACCTCCTCATCTGCCTCTCTTCCACTGGTGTCTGTTGTTTCCATTCTTTGAAAAATAATATCTTTGTTGTCGGCTAAGCTATTAACGTCCCTGTGGTTTCTTCCTGTAGATCTTACTTCTATCCTCAACTCATGCACAGCAAGAAACATTCCATCTACCTTTTCCCATCCGCTTTTATGGTTGTACATTCTCATGCTTTGTCTTGCTGTATACCCCTGGAATGACCTTATTAGGTCTTCACATTTTTAAAAAAGAGTTGCGAATATTAGATATTCCCTCTTGGTTTGCTATTGGTCTCCTAAAAAGATGAATGAGAAGAATACTTCTTGTTCAGTATTCTAGAATTTTGCTCCATTCCAGATTTTTTCAAGTTTTTCTACACTTTCTTATTATACATATAAATAAAATTGTTTTGAAGGCTTCCAAATGAATACCACCAAAATTACTGATTCCCACAAAAACTGCAATAATAACCATGCTATGGGCACAGCATTAGTAAATTTAAGATATATCTACTTTTTTGTATTTTATTCTTTTAAATTATAATCTTAGTTTGGTTAAATGTGATGATATGATAATATGTCATGACTCTTTGGGATGAACACTGGCTTTTATTTATTTTTTTAAAAGATTTACTTATTTGTTTTTCGAGAGAGAGAGAAAAAGTAGGGGGAGGGGCAGAGTGGGAGAGAGAACCTCAAGAATAATCCCTGCAGAGCACAGAACCCCATGTGAGACTCGATCTCATGACCCTGAGATCATGACCCAAGCTGAAACCAAGAGTCCAACGCTCAGCTGGCTGAGCCACCCAGGCGCCCCATGAACAATGGCTTTTAAAAAATGTAACTGGGTTCTTGGAGCGCCTGGGTGGCTCAGTCGTTAAGTGTCATGGTCCCAGGGTCCTGGGATCGAGCCCCTCATTGGGCCCCCTGCTCGGTGGGAAGCCTGCTTCTCCCTCCCCCACTCCCGTGCTTGTGTTCCCTCTCTCTCTCGCTGTGTCTCTGTCAAATAAATAAATAAAATCTTTAAAAAATATATATAACTGGATTCTAATTTCAGCCCTTGCACTTAGTAGCCGTGTCTACTTTGAAAAGTTGTTTTTGTTTTGTCTTTTTACCTTTTCTAAGTTCTAATTTCTATTTAAGTAATGAAACTAACAATTATTGCCCCTCATTTATTTCCTCAGCCAATATTTATGGATTGCCTAATATGTACAGTATTGGCTGGATTCTGGGAGTAAGAAGAATACCAATAATCTGTTCATGTATTCAAAGAAATTGTAATTTAGTAGGGGATATAGGTAAATAAACAGGAAATTATAAAGTTATGTGATGAGTGTTCCGGAGGAAGAGCTATACTCAAAAAGGAATAGTTGATTTGGAAGGTGAAGACTTGGAAGGTGAAGCTTGGCACAGACAGGTGGGAGATCACAAGTGAACTCTGTCCTGAGGGATGAATAAGAGTTATCAAGGCAAAGGAGGAAGAGGATGGAGACTGCAAGTATGCATTTATTTAAATTTCAAAAATAAGGGGGGCACCTGGGTGGCTCAGTCAGTTAATGGACCAACTCTTGATTTTGGTTCAGCTCATGATCTTAGGGTAATGAAATCGAGCCATGCATTGGGCTCCATGCTGAGCATGGAGCCTGCTTAAGAGTCTCTCTCTCCCTCTCCCTCTGCTTCTCCCTGCCCCTCATGCATGTGCATTCTCTCTCTCTCTCTCTCTCTCAAAAAAAAAAGAATAGGAAGTGATTGAAGGGTTTTTTCAAGCAATGAGATGACATGATCAGATATACATTATATTAAAACAACAACAACAAAAACCTGACTCTAGCATAATGAATAGATCCTAAGAGTGTAGGCAAGGAAGAAAGTTAGTCAGAGGATATGGTAATCCAGTCAGAACTGATGGTGACTGGAACTGAAGTAGTGGCAGTGAAGAGTAAGAAGAGACAGTGTACCAATAAATGGTTAGGAGTGGACCACACAGGATTTTGAGCTTGATTTTACTAGGGGATTAAGGGAGAGGGAGGAATCTGTGAAAAGCCCTATGTTCATGGCTCATGGGGTCATATTCACAGATATGGGAAAATCCAGGAAGGGAAGAGGTGAGTAGTTTAGGAAAAGAAGATGATGACTGTCTTATTTGCGATCACAGTGAATTCCCAGTCATGCTCACTTTCAAACATTCAACATTGATTTACTGCACAGTTACTGTACACCAACACCTGGAATCCAATGTCTTTATGCTCTGCTCTGCTTCTGAGAGGGTGGTCTTTATCCAACAGCCCACTTTGTATTAGGGTTTTGAAACATTCCACTCCAGAGGCGAATTTCATTTTGCCCGTAAAGCCAGGCTTAGGTAGAATTGCAAATGGATGAATAACCACAAGCACAGCTTCTTTCTTATTGCCGCCGCCTTAGTAAGTTCATCCTCATTCCAGATGCTCAGCCCTCATGGTATCTCACCCCACTTTCCTATCAACTTCTCTGATCACATCTTCACATTCTATGACTAATACTGACCAGCTTTACATCTATTTCAAAATACACCAGAGATGTCTTCCCTACAATCATGGAATCATCTACACAGCCTGGAGCAAGGCTACCACTGCTCTTTCACTGTCTGCTAAACGTTTTTCACACTTAGGCAAATTTTCCCAATCATTGTATAAGCTTCTCAAATATAGGGAGAACGCCTTCAATTTCTTCAATACACTTTTCATCGCCCAAAGTATGGTATCAGGTTTCTGTCAGGGTTGCCTTTAAATAATTCTTAGTAGCTAATTGCTAAAAAAGATTTCTAGTTTTCTGGTGGGCAGGATATCCACCCAAGTTGAGACTAGCATCTCCTTGCTTCTCTGCACATCCATAGGTCTCTCCTCTGCCAGACATGGATGGCATCCTAATACCTAGCTTTTTGAATTGCTGAGTACATCTCACACTCACCCTAGTGAACCATTTGGGGGACTTTGAGAAGCTCTTGGAATGTATGCAAAAGGCAGTCAGGGCACCACAACCTGTGGGATTTCTCAAGTTACCTGCTATTTGCTTATTGGCATTGACTTGTTAAGGATTAGTTACTCTAAAGTAACTAAGTATACTGGAACACCTGGGTGGCTCAGTCGGTTAAGCATCTGCCTTTGGCTCAGGTCATTATCCTGGGGTCCTGGGATCAAACCCCGCATCAGGCTCCCTGCTCAGTGGGGAGCCTGCTTCTGCCACTGTCCTTCTCCCCCACTGCTCGTGCTCTCTCTCTCTGCCTCTCTGCCTCCCTAAAATAAATAAATAAAATCTTTAAAAAAATAAAGTGAGCTATACTGTTTAAAAATAAAGAACAGCCACCTGTGGGACCACATGAAAAAACCATGGAGGCCTGCCTTTGGAAAAGAAGGCTATTGTTCAGCTCAATGAGCCACACTTCTTATTTTGTTTATCTGCACCATGGTAGTAAGTAAACATTAGTCTACTGCTTACTATGGGTCAGATATGTATTAGCTGAAGGAACTAGGGAAATAAATATATTATCCAGTCCATGTCCTCTGGGAGCTCATAGTTTATTTATGGTATGTGTGTGGAGGGGGGTATAAATAGGCAATTATGATATAGGGCTGAAAAGTGGGGGAGGGAAAGCATTTAAATAATGCATGAGGGAAACCTAACCCAGACTCCTGGTGATAGGGGTAAGAAGTGTTAAAAAGACGATCTTGTAGAAGAGGCCAAAGATGCTACTTCAAGGATAAGGAGAATTTTATTGGATAAAGAAGAGCTAAGGAGATTTCTTGCTACCTCTTTTTTTTTTCTTAGAGTAGCAACTATTAAAGATATGAAAATACAAAGTATGTAAGGAATGGCACAGTTGAAGAACTGTTGGTGGTCCAGTATGGCTGAAGCCACAGGAAAAAGGAGAAAGTGATGATAGATAAAAAAGAGAAGAGTCTAGACCATGGAGGGTCTTCTAAACTATGCTGAGGAACTGCCATGTGCAATCATTTGAGTGACATCATATTGGTCCTCAACAAAAATTTAATGAATTGAATAATACATAATGAATTACACCTAGGCCCAGGTGACCGTAATGTTTTCTGTTATCTAAAATATTTAAAGGGGTGCCTGGGTGGCTCAATAGGTTAAGCATCGATTCTTGATTTTGGCTCAGGTCATGATCTCAGGGTCATGGGATCAAGTCCCTCATAAGGCTCCACGATCACTATGGAGTTTGCTTGAGATTCTCTCTCTCCCGCTTCCTCTGCCCCTCCCCCATCTCTATAAATAAATCTTTAAAAAAATCAAATAAAATATTTAAACAACTTTTCAATATATTCAATATATATTTGCTTTAAAAATTATGCATTTATTTTATCTTAAAACTATTGGCATAATTGGAGAGGAGATTATTTCAATGGCAAATGCGAAATGCATGGGATGAAATGGGAAATATAAACCATATAAATAATGTCATTTTTACTTAGGGAGTATGATTTTTTTATACTGGAAGGAAACATACTTGAAAAAGTGGGAAAAGGAGAGAATGACCTAGCAGAGTTCATGTTTGGTAAGAGGCAAATGGAAAAAAATCCCTTGTTAGTCTGCAATAAGTTTCTAAATCAAGAACTCACAATTTTCCTCTGGGTTTCTAAATTTAGTAATATTCCATTTTTAATTTCCTTGCCTTGTTCAAAACAAGCACTATTGTTTCATATTTTATGAGCACGTGCTCCTTCTCATAGTCTATTGACAGTAATATGTAAGTCACAGGGCAGCATCATTCTCAGACGCGCTAAGACAATTTTCCTCCAAATCTACCACCTCACAAACATTTCAAATATAAACATAATGGATTCAGGTACATCATGTAATAAGTTTTGTATTTGTCAGGCAAATACAACTCTATTTTCCATATATATCTAATCTCCTAAAGAAAAAAAATAGAAAGAAAGAAATAATCATGATGCAATATTAGTAACACTTTTATCTGAATTACTCCATTAAATGAAATGACTGTTTAGTAGTAAAACAAATTCAGAAAGTGACATGTGCCTATAACTTTGCACAATAGCTATTGCTATAAAAAATATTAGCATGAACAAATTGTATTTCAACTAGAGCTTTACTGACCAATAAATGCTCTAAGGATAATGTGATTAAGAAATGAAACTCTGAAAATATGTTATAAGCTGTATATGTTCATATTTTTTGGTCCAATAATTCCATCCCTTAAAATAATTCTAAATGCATTTGATGATCTCTTTCCTTGGAATATTCTTCATCAAGACATACAGTTGATCGTTTCCTTGCTTCCCTTCTGTCTTTATTTAAATGTCATGTTCTTAATTCACATCCCTGACCACTTCATTTAGGATTGCAACCCATTTCTTTTCCCTTCTCTGCTTTACTATTCTCTGTGCAACTCACCACTATCTCACATGTTATACATTTTATTTATTTGTTTTGGTTCCTGTTTATCTCTATTGGAATATAAATCCTATAAAAGCAAAGATCTGATTTGTTTTGCTATTCTATCTCTACCAACTAAAACACTGCATGGCAAACCATAGGCATTCAATATGTATTTGTTTAGTTAGTGAATAAATATATTTTTCACATAGATGCTCATTATAATTTTTTAAGTAGCAAAAAAAATCATCTTAAATGTGTAACAATTAAGACATGGTTAAGTAAACAGAATAATTCATTTATATAATGGAATATTATGCAACTATTAAATGTTTATAAATACTTATAAAACACAGAGAAATATGTACATTAAAATCTTATGTGGAAAAAAAAGTCACCAAAATTTGTGTAGACTATGATCACAATCACATGAAAATAAGTAGGGAAAACAACAACCAGAAAGATTAATGTGGAAGCAGCAGTTGTGCTGGGATGGGGGTGACTGGTTTGTTTTCTTTACTCCTTCTATTTTAAAATTTATGTAATTAACATGGTCTAAATGTCAATAGTGCCAGGGTTGAAAAACTACCTACCTACATGCCCATTTTACATGAACTTTAAAACCTTTCCATATAATTCAATCATAAAATGATGCAAACCATCCATACCCAAAAGACAAACTACCCCTAAAGAAATTTTTAGGTTTATTTATTCTGAAAAGCCTAAAGAAGCAACAATGAAACTGACAGTTTATTTGCAAAAATAAATGCAATTTTAGACTTTGCTTAAGTGTTTGAGTAGGTACTTTCAAGTCAACCTATTTGGGAGCCCCTAATAACAATAATGAAAATTGTACCTTACTGTTCAATGCACTCTTTTTTTCCCCAAGGCATTCTGACAATCAAAGTCTTTTCACTTTTGAGATAAGACAGTGGGTATGTTACACTTCTGTGGGAATCTGAAGTGGCAGAGTAGTTTCCTGGGTTTTTTTGGTTGTTGTTAATGTTTAATTATTGCTGTATCCTCAGGTTTAAATTTATTCACCAGAAAATAGCTGGTCAGTAGCCAAGTGGGTACCGATTCATGTCCAGTCAATGGTTAATGCTCAATACAACACATTCCATTCATTCAGTACTCCAAATGTATTATCTGGGAATGTAGAAATTGGGATATTCTTGTAGTCGGGTTAAAAATGCCCACATGAGACAAAAATACCTAAAAATGTCCACATGGCTCAAATCTGAGCCATGGCTATGAATGCCATCTTGAGTTCCACTTATTAAGAGACCCTATTACTCAATCCAAGATCAATGTGAAGGGTAGGGATATGGGGGTACAGATATAGGGGTATACAGGTGTGCAGGTTTCCATTTGAAAGGAAGAGGGAGAACAAGAGAAATAATGTACATGAGGGCAGGAGAGGAAGAATGGGGCAGATGGAGGGAGAGAGGAAAAAGAAGGAGGGACTCAAATACTAAGAGACAAATGAATGCTAACTTAAGCCTTCCAAATATGTAGTCTGGGAATACCAGGATGCCCAAAGCATTTGGTGGTAAGATTTATTTGAATTCCCTCATCACCACAAAATTTCAACTTTATTTATTGTTAGAAATCTTTCCCTTCAGTATCCACATCTGTATCTTTAATATTAGTCATCTGACTAAATGGGAAAATGACATATCTTTGTTTGCAATTTTCAGGAAAATGACTAAGTTGGGCTTTGCTTATGCAATGAAGTAGCAATAAAATGTCTATAGTCTTTCAGGTTCCACTGTAGTTTATATATTTTATCCTAACAGAAAAAGACACCCAAGAATGCTGAAAGAATTAAAGTATTTCTTTTTTTTTAAGATTTTATTTATTTATTTGAGAAAGAGAGAGAGCACACAAGTCGGGGAGAGAGGCAGAGGGAGAGGGAGAAGCTGACTCCCTGCTCAGCAGGGATCCTGACCCTCGGCTCCATCCCAGGACCCTGGGATCATGCCCTGAGCGGAAGGCAGACACTTAACTGATTGAGCCACCCAGGTGCCCCAAGAATTAAAGTATTTTTTTTGAAGCTTGAATTTCTATCGGAGAGTAACAAACTGCAGTTGAATGGTATAAGAACATTACTCTTCACTTACACATTTAATGGGAAAAGGCATATTCATAAAGATTATGCACAACAAAGACAGGATTTGGGAAAAAGTTTTATAAAACAAACATGTATCTATAAATACCAGTAGAAATTGAACACAGGAGCGCCTGTGTGGCAGTCAGTTGGGCATCCGACTCTTGGTTTCAGCTCAGGTTGTGATCTCTGGGTCATGAGATCGAGCCCTGCTTTTGGGCTCTGCACTCAGGCATGGAGTCTGCCCTCTCCCTCTGGCTTCCCCCTGCACACGAGCTCTCTCTCTCTCTCCTCACATAAATAAATAAATCTTTTAAAAAAGAAGAAATTGAATACAGACCCAGTAAAATTATGAATTTGTTGAACAGAGAGAAGTCTCGTCAGGTAGGATAATCCATTACTCTAAAGCTAGTGATTAAGCCTTTAGCTAATGACTTCCTTCTCGACTGTTACTGGAAGCCTAGCTAGCGCCTTTCAGGCCTCATCAGAGCAGGGCAGAAAAAAGGACGAGGAGCTGAAATGAAGGTCAGCTTTTTTCCGTGTTCCTACAAGTGCTGATGGAAGATTGGATGGGAGATGCACCTGGAATGATGGCCTCTAATATTATTTGTGGTCATTGTAATGCATGCCAGATAAAGGATGCCTGACTTAGGTAGATGTGAGAGATCTTCTCGTAGCTTTTCTAAAAGGATGCTAAGGCAAATCTGTAGAAGTAGCTATAAAAGCCTTAGATCCTTTAAGTGGTAAATAAGTCCCCAGACACTCGTGTTCTTGAAAGCTAAGGGATGTGGAATGTTCTGGTCTACCTTACTGCCACGATTAGCTGAACTTTCAGTTTGTATTAAAGAGTGCTTGTTTTCTGAAAAATAGTGGATATTAAAACAAACTGAAGAGACAGAGTCTTGGTGACGTTATTGACAATACTTATCAGTATTGATTAAACAGTGAGTAAACTTATTTCTTGATACAATAACCTCACTAACTCCTCACAATAATGCTACTACCTATCGTACAAGTGAGTTTAGGGTTTTAGTCCTAGCTTGGTCAGTAATCAGCCAGATCTTGGATAAACTGCTTACTGTTTTCTCTCTTTTCCTTCCTATGTATAAACAGATACACCTGCTTTAATTATGTCACAAGGCTGTAATAATAATTAAATGATAGGAGGAAATAAAGATTCTGGGATAGCAAAATTTGGTGACATGTGAATGAATAGAAGCATGAATTAATAAGGCATTATGAAGGGAAAAAAATAAAATAACCAGAAATGAAAATATAAATATATGCTCACAAGATAAACTACCTGCAGAGGAGTTCTATTCATTAGTTGGGGTAAAGTCATTTGTAGGTAAGTAAATTGTGATCTAAAAGCATTAAACACCAGATGATGGTAGTGCTGATTAATGAATTAAAGTCAAACCTACATATTTC
>NC_138369.1:71397956-71415339 GCF_054177405.1 Leptonychotes weddellii
TGTATGGTCTACACAGTGTATGGTCTACACAATGTATGGTCTACACAGTGTATGGTCTACACAGTGTATGGTCTACACAATGTATGGTCTACACAGTGTATGGTCTACACAGTGTAGTCTACACAGTGTATGGTCTACACAGTGTATGGTCTACACAGTGTATGGTCTACACAGTGTAGTCTACACAGTGTATGGTCTACACAATGTATGGTCTACACAGTGTATGGTCTACACAGTGTATGGTCTACACAGTGTATGACTGCCATTTATCCCACACGACTCTCCACTGTCCTTTTCTGACTAAGGGGAATATAGAGTAAACAGAAAGTACAATTTCATACCATGTTTCCTTTGACCTTTCTGAGGATTCTTAGAGAAACCAAGTCAGAGTTAGAGCTTTATGGCATGGTCTATGATTCTAGGCCTTCGTGATTATAACAGCTAATAAGAAGTATGCGCAAACCACATCCTAGATAGGCTCACAGCGGGATGACAAAAGAAAGAGCATTCTGTTCCTCTGGAAAGGATTTATCATTGAACCTCCGAAATGGCTCAGTGCAAGGTTCACAGATGACAGAGCAGTGGTTTTTAAAAAAATTTAGAATAATATAGCTATCAATAACAAAATATCCAATTAACAGTGGCCCCAATAATAAGAACATCGTTATGTCACTCAACCAGGAGTCCACGTCATCTCCCCTATGTCTCTCTTCGTGTTTAAAGATGGCTGCAGTAACTAGTACCTCATACCCTTCCATCCACACATCCTAGGGGAAAGAAAGGAATAGGGACATGAAGATTTTCCCCCATATGTCTCTCTTCTTTTTTCAGGGGAAAAATAATTTCCAAAAGACCTCATTGAAACAATCTCTATATATTCTATTGGATATAACTGGTCACATACTTACCCCTACACCTGAAACTGGCTAAGGGGACAGGAATTACCACTGGCTTGGAATTCTCCAAATTCATTCCCTGGGTCTGGGATCCTGCTGCCTGCACAAAATTGGGTTCTTTGGGTTTTTGATAAGGAAATGGGGTGATTATTGGACCTATGGGCATACCACAATTGTTGCCACCAAGATTTCAGAGATTAAAACTATTGATTTCTGCATTCATGGAAGAAAGAAAAGGAAGTTGGCACTTCTTTCTCTCATTTTCTGTCTCATTGCTATAAATAAAAGAAAGCAAGTTGAGTAGAATTTTTCAGAAAATGGAATCATATTGGTTATCAACCTTTAAGAAACCTGATCCGATTACCAGGAGATCTGAGTGTGCCACGAATTAGTTCTAGGGCCTGGGCATATCACTAGGGCTCAGTTTCCCACCCATAAAGTAAGAAAGACTAGATTAGATAAATTATTAGTAGGTCACTTCTCATTGTAAGTTTCTGTAAGGCTTTGAGTCAGCAGCTAAATTATACATGATGATTTTCAAACTTAAAGTAATTTTATAACCACTTTGTAACTTACAGTCAAACCTTGCTCCCTATTGATCCTAAAGAATTAATGTGGTTTACAAAGCAATTTATTTTAAGATTAAGAGAGTAGTTAGGAGAGATTCAAGCTTACCATTCATATTTATAGTTTGACTAGCATAATAACACTCAGATACTTTACTGTGAATTTATCAGGGAAGAATATTTTTAAGTCAGTCTTCTCAAAAGAGTACTACTAAGTGGCCTGGAGAAGAATGAGTTCAGAGGTAAAAATAACTTTAGGAGGTGCTGGATTAATCACAGTTAAACATTTCTTTATCATTGAATTTCTCAGAGAATTTATAAAGCTAATGAGCATTTTGAATCACCAAAAGAGATATATTATCTTCCAAGTTTCATTTTGACTATATGTTCTTGTTTCACGGAACACTTCATTTTCCCCATTTAGAAAATAATCACATCCCCTTACATTTATATAGAGTGGTTCAAATAAGAAAATGTTTGGAAAGCATCATGTTTTGCTGTACGAAAGCCTTTCCTTCCCAAGCCTCTTTTTAAACTACTCTTTAACAGTTCTGACCCAGTTGATTATAAGATGCCAGTTTAATAACACTATTTTACAAATAGAAAAGAAACATGTTAAATATATATACAGATTTTGCCATACACAAGTCAAGAAGGGATTCCAGGCTGGGATCACTCTAAAACTGTTGGCAGCCAAAATCTCAAATTCTGAAGTAATCTTTATAGAAGGTAAGCTGCATAAAAACAGGAGTGAAGTTCTATTTCTTTGTCATGCTGCTCGTAAGGAGTGGGTATTGCCTGCCTAGAGGAACCTCTTGCTGCCCCAACATAGCAGAAATGTCGGTCACAAAGAACACAGAAGATTTAGGGGCAACTGGCGGGGGGCAAGCCAGACTCCCTTGGTTTAGTAGAAGAAAGCAGCCTTAAAAAAAAAAAAAGTCCACCAACCAACTCAACCCCCCCAAATTGTATAAAACTTCTTTCTCGTAAGTGTCAGTTCTGAGTGTCAAGTGTCATCATCTGCCAGTGAGCATGTAGTACAGAAGTGGCTTCTAAGCCCTTAGATTTTCAAATATCTAAGAACAAGAAAGAGTGGAAAGTTCAAGATATGACCGTGTCCCAATGACAGAGTTGTAAATAATAATATTATTAGTAGTAGTGATATGAAATATTTGTTAAGTAGATACTCAGGCATAATAGACATGTTGAGTGACTGTTCATGTTCTTGAGAACTTTGAACGGGTCACAGGGAGTCTTTTTAGAGAGCTAATTTATGCGTGTGTCATGGGTGGGTAGGAGAAGACGTGGAAGGTTAGCAAAGAAAAAGATATAAAACCACAGTGGATTGGCCTATGGATACACCCAATTTGTTCCCAAGCTGGAATGTTGTTATTTGCCATTTACCAGTGATTTTATATCCCTTTACTACGGTTACACCTTTCTGATGAAGAATGGTTTAAGTTAAAAAAAAAAAAAAGTAAAGATCTATTTCCTTGACTTTGTAGCCTTGCCGAGTTACCCAAGTAGACAACATTGCCATCTAGTGGTCTACACATACTACAGCCACCATTTTTGGGGTGGGAGCCGGGGTCCTAACAGCTTGGAGGGAGGTTCCCAGTCAATGCAATGGTAATAGTGGTGCCAAAGCCACACCAAGAGCCTACAAACTCATCCAGAGAAAATGTGCTGACATTCAGTTAGAGAACCCACTCTGGCCCCAAAGCTTTACCAGCTCCACAGAGAAAAAAAGTACCATCACCACTGAAATAAGGGTTGGATTTGCCTCATTTTTTCTTTCTTTGAACTTTTAAGATCCATTTCTCATTCCTTTGTTCACCTACATGCTTGAAAACATTTTCCAAACATTTTTTCATCTTTACAATAAGGATGTTGCCCTATATCACCATGACTAGGTAAAGAAGCAGGCATCAAGGTTACCAATGATGGTCAAGAACTCCACAGGGGTAGATGAAAGGGATAAGGGACATTTCTGTACTACCTTTGCAATTTCCTGCGAATCTAAAACACGCACACACACACACACACACACACACACACACACACACACACCCCTCTACAGGGAGTCAATCAAAGCCTTAATGGAGATATAGGATTTGTCTTAGAAGGAACAAGAAAGAGCTAGGCTTTGGTCTAAACAGATGAAGATTTAAGGGACAGGGAAATAGGAAGAGGCTTATGAGAGTGGAGCACAGACAGCTTCAGCTGAGGTTCCCAATATTCTAGAGATAAATATTTTTAGCAAGCATCCCTTGGGGCCTCTTTTTAAGTTAAAATCGGATACTCCCTGCTTCTCTTGATTGACTGGAAGGCTTATGTAATCCTTTGCTTCTGCAACCAGGCCACCTGTGGTAACAGCCACCAACATGCCAGAAAGGCATGGAAGGGGATGGAGAATCAAGCCCAAGACTGGACCATTATCAGACCACTGATAGGTTCTTGCCAAGCCCCCTCTTTGACCCTGTGCAATTAAGATCATGATGGATGCGAGAGTACCAACAAAATAGCCATTAAGTCTTTTTTAGCCTATTTTTGACAAAACAAGGATAGAAACACAAAACATGGGTTTAGATCTGTTTGACTAAAGGAACAGTGAGAAAGCTGGAAGAGGCAATTTTCAGAAATCCAAATATGTGCTTCTCCAAAATTTGCATCAGAGGCTTAGTCATGCCCATGCAAATGGATCTTAGTTCAAATTCATGTCAGAAAAATCTGGAACACACTTACTTCCTCTATGCAAATCCTCTAGGAAAGCAGCCGGTGGTTCTTACCTATAATAAAAAGAATCTCCACTGCAATGTCACTGACTGTTGTGCTCCGAGTCGTGGACAGGTCATCGTTGCCAATAAAGCAAACGTTGTAAGGTACAGTCACGGCAACATAAAACGTCGCCAACAGAATAAGCCAGTCCCAGCCGGCTTTAAAAGTGCTAAAATGCAAAAGTATGAATTTGGACTTTTTTGCATCCGAAACTTTATACTCCGGAAATGCTGGTTTATCTACAAAAACATTCTGTGGATAAAGACAAAAAGGAGAGAAGGGAGACACAACATTAGAAGCAAGGATCACACAGCCTTAAACACCCTTCTGTGAGGAGGATCATTCAGACACACAATGCCAACGTATTTTACAAGTGACTTTGAGAAGTTGGTGATGCAAAAAGTAGAGATGTACGTACTAAAATTGGGCAAAGACCTTTGTTATAAGTAACAGGAATATGCAGAATTTAGTCATGAATGTTAAGTGAATAATCCAAACTTTGTTCGTCAAGAGCAAAAAGATCATTACCTAAAATGTCACCTATAAACATCCACAGTGGCAAGTATAATCCTATACACACTGGAAACACAAAGATGCATTCATATTCCTATTGTCATGGGGACATTCCATATACTTGTAGTTTTGAGATGACCATCCTTATCTAAAGGGTATATTTGACCTGAAATTCTTCTAATAGTAGCAAAGTTACCATTTTTCTTCCCAGAAAGGATATAGAGATGTATGGTCAACATTCTATGGTTAACAGCTATTAAGAGTTATTCAAGTCATAGGAGGAGAAAGGCAGTGTTCACTGTGCAGCCGATTAAACGCGGAAGAATAGCTGGAGTTTTATAACTGCAAAAGCACTTCACTTTGAAGGCAGTCCCAAATTGATGAACAATTCTTTATTGCTATGAGACAAACGGAGGCCCAACAATAGCATGTGTAGAAATTTGACAAGCCTATGACCAGATACTTGCAGACCTTGCTTTGACCTCAATTAATGAGAAATACAAGATCGGTAATGGAAATTTAAATTTGAAAGTTAAGCTGAATGAAGTGAACAGTTAAAAGTTTTGGAGTACATGTGACTTGCAGGTCACAGTGTGTTTTCTTGTTTCAGCAATTGAAGAAAGGGCAAATTCATGTGGAATGTTCAGGGATTCCTGAAGTACTTGAGGATTCAAGAAAGGTCAGAGCCATCAGGAATACTTAGCTCTTTAGTGGTAACTATCAGTGACCAAATATTTTTGCTACCTTCATAGTAATGCACCCCCTGTCTTACCTTTCCCCTTGGTAGGCATTCCCAACACGTTTCTACTTCCTGTTCATATTCTCACTCAACCCACACAGGCGCCTCATAATGCCAGGATTTCATGGCGAGGGACTACTTCACTACTTCCAGAAGGTTCTTTGGATGCCCATCTGCCACTGCATCTCTGTTCCATTTAATTCCCTGAAACTTGACCTGCCTCTTTTGCCTCATTCTCTGGTTTCCGGAAACAAATGTAAAGGGTGGGCTTTGGCACAAAACTGGGAAGAGGAAGATGACGTATCTGTTGGGCTTCTCATAAAGGTTTATGTAGGTGCATAGGAGAAGAGAGAGTTAGGGTCGGTAAGTATTAATCACCTGAAGGTTGATAAGTACTTCTGCTTACGGAAGGACATGATGGATTCTTATATAAATTTTTTTTCAAATATAAGACATTGGTAGAAAAGCCATGGAAGAATACCTCAATTTCTATCTGAGTAAGTCTTTTGCTATCATATTATAGAGATTAAAACTTTACCTTGTTTGAGGGAGATGCCAGCTCTGGGAGAGAGGATTAGGAAAACTCAGGAAGCATTTTCTTTGGATTATGCTGATTACATAAAGCATTAGTGAGGCTGGCACAAAAAGTCAGCAATATATCAGTTTTCTCCACAAGTCAGAAAATAATTCACACCATTTCATTTTTATAGGGTACTTAAAACATATTCCTTAAAATTATTTTAAAAGATACTAAGAATTCATTATACCTCAGATTAGGCTTAAATTGTGAAGGGTTTCTTAACTCAAATCCTGCACATTGTGACATGTTGACCTGAGTAAAAAAATAATTGCTCCTCTCCTCTTACACCAGATTCGCAGTTTTATAAAAAACCTTTTGAATGGAAGAAAATTTCTTATAATTGGAAAGTATGCTTTTAGCAAGTTGGGGGAAAACAGGTCTATTATTTATAACCCTGAAACACAGGGTTTGCCTAAGGAAAAATGCAAGCAATGATTCTCAATTTTAGTTATATATTATTTATTAATTTTGAAGCAGATTCTTTAGTACCAATGGTGTTTTAGCTCTTTAACCTCTACGAATTATTGAAACACAATGATTAAAGCCAAAGCCTAACTAAGATAACTGTTTCCTAAACCATTTTTGTAACTTTTCTTTGAAACTAACTTCTGAATGAGTAAAGAGATGGGAAAATATTTCTATAATCACTGCACCAAGTCCCAGGAAAGCGTTTGCCTTGCCTTTTGAGGACCACTGGTATCCAGCTGGTAATAATCGGGCATTTAAAGCACTCTCCTTTCAAGCTCCCAAGGAGCTCATGTGATCTTTACATTTCCTTGCGTTAGAGACACTTGCAGGCTCACATGGTCGTATAATACAGTAACAAATCAAAGAAAGCAGAAATTAAGTGCCTTTTCTAAGATGTACCAGGCAGTCAGAGCCAGGACTCAAAGGTGTTACATACTGATTCTCAAACCTGGCTAATGGCCTGATGGGTTCATTGGCCTATGGTTGAATCATATATTCCTATTCCACAGAACTGTATCAAAGCACCATGGCTTTGAGTCAGAAGATTCACAGCGGGGTCCCACATCCTGCTTCTACTTTTGAGATCTTGAATAAGTTCTTTTCCATCATTAAAATGGAATTAATAAAAAATCATATCTAGTACTGGCTTACTATAAAAATCAAATAATATGATGTAAATAAAAGGAATTTGTAAATAGGAAAGAGTTGTAAAAATATTGAGAATTTGTGTGTAAATATTATTATAACCAGAATTCCCCCAAAATAGATTGTTCAGCTGATAACCGATCCAGATCATTTTTTCCTCTTCTTCCTTCTCTCTTCCTGCTGTCTTTAGCCATTCTACTCTGTTCTCCTTGAAAAGAGAAAGAGAACAGGGCCAGTCCTGAGTTTACACATTACTTTTAGAAGTAAGATATTACATGTATGTTGGAGTCATTTCGTTGATTAGACATCCTTACTTTCTAGGTATTATTTTAATGTTCCCCCCTCCCATATTTGTATTTTTTAAATGGTTGGCAATTTAGCAAATTAGCTAAGCAGTGGGAATTATGATTTTTTAAATTAGATTTTTAAGTACTGTTCTGTACTTTGTTGGATCTAAAGGGAAAAACAGTACGTTCAGCAAACACATTTTGAAGCTTAGTAATACTTTCTATGTTTAAATGATTTTCAGCTAAAGGGTAGAAGACAGTGTCAGCTTTCAGCATTATAGAATCTCTGGCTAATATTTGTTTAGGTGCTTTGTTGGTTGACCTGCATAGAATCAAGCTCAGATGCGGTTACCTTTGTTTCTTCCTGGAACTTGTTTAATGTCACTAAGGCTAGCTTAGTAACTGAAGGGAGTTGTAAATAGGAACCAGTGGAAGGAGGCATAGATCAAGAGGTGTGCACTCTTTCAAGTCTATCCCTGGACTCTCAGCAAATCAGTGGACACCAAGGCACAGGTATCCCCAGAAAATCTTTATACTAAGTCAGGCCAAAATAAGCAGTGTGTGGCTCTTAATGGTGGTACCTGGCAGATCGGCACCTACATGGGTGATGGTCCTAGAGCACAAACGGATCAAAGCAGCCTGTTCTGGTTTCCAGAAAGAAATCACACTGCAGCAGAGCTAGCTTTGCAGAACTTTCTTGTCAGATCTCCCCCTCGGCCTTGGCTCAGGCATCTTTCTTTGTTCACTACAGAGAAGCGGATACTTTGTATGTCTGATACATGGCTGTTTTACCGGCACATGCGTATTAGCTAGTCTCCAGCTTTCTATGTAGAAAGTAAGATGCCAAAGAAACCCCTTGTGTCCCTAACTCCCAGAACTTCTGGATCTTGGATTGATTCCAAAATAGCTCTGTCTGTTTGATGTGACTTTTTCTAATGTCGCTGGTAAATTAGGCCCTGAGTATTTGTATCTACCACCCATAGTCACACACCCCACAAAGATGTTACGTTCTGAAGACTCCACAATGCACGTTAATTATATTACCATCATTTGAAAAAGTATCTCTAAATATCTATAACTAAACAGACAAGAGTTCTAGGTTTCTCAGTGACATCTCTCAGTGCTAAGAACTAATTATAAAATTCATGTGAAATCCTGTAAGATGTGTGTAATGTAAAACTCTGCAAAGGATCACCTTTTTGAAGCACAGTTATTTGCTGTGGCTTTTGACAGACAAGTACTAGATTTCAGAAAGTAGCCCTACTGTCATTTACTAGGAGTGCAACTTTTGACAAAACCATATGATATAAGGCATAGAATTTCAAATCCAATGTTCCGTTGTGTGACATTTCCAACTCTATTTTGTATAAGATGTGAATTTTTAAATGGAGTAATGACTTTGATTTGTTCATGGTCCTCCTGGATAAAAGCATTAAGTGAAATTAGATAAAATACAAAATAGATGGAACTAAAATTAAATTTGAGAAATTTTAATCAACAAACTATGAATGTGTAATAGGACTTGGTGCATCATCTTGTTCATAAAATGTAACCAATATGTCACCATTCACAGTGTCCCCTGTACCATATTGTACTGACTACAGTAATATTCTAATCTCTGTGCTGTGATAAGCACTTTTATTGCAGAAATGCTTTTGATTAAGCACTTTTATTGCAGAAATGCTTCATGATTGCTGACCTTTTCTAGTTTATTCTTTATAGGAAAGCACAAACCAAAGTGCAAAAAAATCTAGGAAAACCAATAAATGAGTAATTGGAGCCTTTCTTTAGTGAATCAAATATTGGCACCAGGGGAAGCTCTAACATTCATAGTGTACTCACATACCACCTACATTATTTATTTTCAATTTGTTCTTTTCTCTTCTTTGCAGGTGCCCAGAGATGTGATAAAGGACCGCTCGGCTCCGTCTCCGGGCTGAGTCAAAGTGGGTCCCTGCTCTTGATCTTCCTTTGGCTTTGTCTGGGGGAAAATAAAACTCATTAAGCACCAATGAATGCATCATTTCATCCTAAGAAAGTCAGGTTTTGACAGTTCCTTTTCAAGACACATAGTACACATTTTTCAGCACTTAAAATTATCTGTGAGCTCCTAATGACATTTATTTAATTTTAGTCCTTTACAGTTTATATATTTTTGTCATCATATTAGCTGCATAATTTTTTAAATTACAGTAAAACATACAGGAGCATAGAAGAAATTTCAAACAGTTCAGAAAAACATTAAATCAAAAGTCAAAAAAATATTACTCCTATCTTCCTGCTATTCCACATTCATATCCCTAATTCAGCTCCCAATATTTTTTCCTGATACTTTTCCAGAAAAATATCTAATATATACGCTATATCAACATTTATATTTATTCTTCTTTGTATAAATGGAAGTTTCCAAGAAAACCTCTTTTTTTCCAAAGATTTTATTTATTTATTTATTTATTTATTTGAGAGAGCATGAGAGAGAGAACATAAGCGGGGGGAGGGGAAGAGAGAGCAGGAGAAGCAGACTCCCCGTGGAGCAAGGAACCTGACATGGCTAAATCCCGGGACCCCAGGATCACGACCTGAGAAGAAGGCAGGCACTTAACCACTTAACCGACTGAGCCACCCAGGCGCCCCATAAAAACTCTTTATTTAATCTTTTTTTCACATCAACGTAACTTGTAAATCATTCTAAATATGCACACTATTTGCATTTATTTTTATGAAGTCTATTCATATTATTTTTGTCAATATTAAAGTTACATTAGTATTTTTTTATTTATTTGTAAGAGCTCTTTGTGTACTAATTGCCATTTTCTTATATGTGCTGCCAACAGCGCTCCCATTTTGTTACTTGTCTTTGAATTTTACTTATTCAGTATAGAAATTTTTAATTTTTATGTTGTCAGATTTAATGATGTACCCATTGTGGTGTCTAAACCTTATGTCCTGCATATAGCCAAACTGCCATCACTAAAAAATTGTTTTAAAAAAATCTATGCATGCTTTCTTCCGACATCTTTATGTCTTTTTTATTTTTGGCATTTAAATCTTTAATCCAATTGGACTCTATTTCAGTAAAATGAGGTATATATCCAGCTATTTTATTTTCTTCCCAAAGGGCTACTGTCCAGGAGGAAAAAAACATGTTATATGACATTAAGAAACACTTTGTCTTTATTTGGTCAGTCGATCAACATACAATTTCATCCTAAATAAATTGTATCTATGTTACAGTGGCTGCAAAATATAAAAATTAAAAACTATTATTTACTTAAGCTTCATCATCCAATCTCTATAGCATTACAAAGGCTCTTTGATTTTTCTCTGTCATAAAAATGATGTGGTTTGGTTGCTACCATGGGGAAACCATATAACTATTATTGATAGCTATTGTGTGCCTGGCTTTGTTCTATTGATTATTTCAATTAATCCTTATGAATATCCAGTGAGATTAGTTTTAATATCCTCCATTTACAGACGAGAAAACGGAAAGGCTTAATAGGATCACGCAGCTAGTAAGGAACAGAGGCAAGATGTGAAGCCTGACTGGTTGAAAGTCCCTACTCCTCCCACACGGAGCATGGAGCAGGAAAACTGCCTGGTGTTGAGTGTCACTTAGACTAATGTGGATGGTTGTCCCGACCCATCTGAGCTTGGACTCCAAGTCTTTCAAGGGCTTTAACCACAACCAATTCCCACTCTATCCTGGCACGCTTTTAACGACCAGAAAGTCGGGTGTTTTATTCCCTGCAAAAGTCTAATCTGATGTTACCTGGTTTTGTTTTGTTTTTTAAATTGTTCATGTTTTGCCTCTTATTTTGAAAGAATGTTTAAAATAAAATATGATACATTACTATAGGCTTGAATCACTAAACACATATTAAGAAACACAAAACAGAACATCAAAAGGGGCACTTTTTTTTTGAAACTCATGGCTTGACAAGCACATGTTGTTATACTGTTAAAGGTTAAGATCATGTGTTTGTGTGTTCATGTTTTCGGTCTACACAGAACTCTTGAACACTGTATTTGAAAATGTAATTATTAATCCAGCAGGGAGTAAATTTGAATATATTTAAATATGAAAACTGCAAGAGTTTTAAAACAATGTCTACAGGAATATAGTGGGAAAGGCCAGTGGGCTGCTTCTGCTGTATCAGCTGGTATCAAAATGCCAGGTGGAATTACAATGGTGACTACCAAATGGACCAGATTAGAGACATTAATGACAGATAATAAGCCAATTCCCTTCAGTGGAGAAATCTAATTAATAGTTGAGATTTTCCAAAGGAAACAACAGCAATTTTATAGTCTTAAAAAAGGGTCCCTCAAAGGGAAATATCCAAAAAAAAAAAAACTTATCTGTCTTGATCTTGGCTCTAAATGGAAGAAAAGAAGAAGTCTTCCTTGAAAAGTTTTCATTACAGTCTAATCCTTGTGCAGGACTGAAGTTGAAAATCATTCTACCTATGCGATCTAAAAATCTCCGAAGCAGCGGAAGTTCTTTCTGCCCACAGGTCCTGTTCCTGTGCGTTAATAAAACCCCCTTTTTACACTGAAGAAGAAAATAAATAAAGTAAAATAAAATAAAATAAAATCTCCCAAGCAGAGAAATGAATTTAAAATGCTCCTGGGTTGATGGCTCCTGACTGGAAAAAAAAAAAAAAAAGAAATCACAACTAGAATAGGGAACAACTTATTTTTTAAAATATATATAAAGTACTCATGACAGCAATATTTGTAAGTTGCACATATACACAAACACATAAACATATATATATGTAACACAGACATGTGTGTTTGTGCATATAACTAGAATAAGCCAAATGTTCATAGACAAAAAGATGTATAAACAAACTGTGGTAGAGTTATGACATAGAATATTAAAATTCTATTAATGGACATATGTGGAAATAAATGGAAAATGAATGAAATAGTGTCCATCTGTTAGCATAGAAATATCTCGAAAACATAATAATGAGTACAAAAGCAGGGACTAGAACACAGACAACAAGGCAACATATTTATAGTGTTCACACACATGCAAAACTAAGTAACATAGGTTTAGGGGAATGTATGTGCTGTAAAACTACACATAATCAACACACATACATGTGTGTTATAATTGGATCCAGGGGGCACCTGAGCAGTGCAGTCAGTTAAACATCTGACTCCTGGTTTCAATTCAGGTCACGATCTCAGGGTCATGAGATCGAGTCCCAAGTCGGGCTCCGGGCTCAGTGTAGAGTATGCTTCAGGTTTTCTCTCCCTCTCCCTCTTCCCTCCCGCTTGTGTTTTCTCTCTCTCTCTCAAATATATAAAATGTTAAAAAAAAAGAAAAAAAAGTGGATCCAGGAAACTAACTTATACATATATTATATATATTGTATTTTTTAATAAAAAATATTTCACAACAAATAAAAGATAAGACTAAAGTGGTATCAGATCACTTAACTGTGGGAACTGACTCAATTCTTTGGTGTGGTGGCCAGGTTGGGGGGTGGTAAACAATTGCTTAAGAAAAATGACTTAGGGTTAAAATCTGAAAAAGGATTATTTGTTAATAAAACAAGGTGAGGGGTAGCAGAGGGAGGAACATTTCTGACAGAGCAAATAAAATGTATGAGGGCTTTGGGCATAAAAGAGCTCAGCATCCCTGAAAAACTGAGAGAAGTCCAGGATTGTTGGCATAGGGAGAACAGGAGAAAAGGAAGTAAAGGGGGAAATGAGGAGGTAGACAGGTCACCCATCACCCAGGGCCTCTGAGGCCACATTAAGAATTTTGTTTTTTACCCTAAGTGCAATGGTAAAAGTATTAATCAGGGAACAGCTTAGGCTTGAATGACTCTCTTGAATAAGAAAATGACTCTCTCTCTTTCTATGTGTGGGTCTGTGTGTCTGTCTCACTCTCTTCTTTCCTGTAATACAGCAGAGGAGAGAGCACACTAAAGTGGTGGAGCAGCTCTGCCATCCTTCACTAGCGGCCTCCATCTCTGAGTCCAAGGCAGCTCCCGTGGGGGAACAGGAAGAGGAAGTAAGTAGAAGGCATGAAGCTTTCTGTGAGGAGCCAGAAGTCACTCCCATCCTTTACTCACCCCGTATTAGCCACACCTGGCTACAAAAAGGCGAGGAAAGAGAGCCACTAGCTGGGCAACCTTGTTCCCTGTTGAATCTCTGTTGTAAGCTGGAGAGGGTTCTATTATTAATGGATGAGTTCTGGGGGATAGTTAACAGTTCTGGCACCGAAACCACAGCAAGGTTTTAAGCGTTCAAATGCCACAAGAAAATTTGAGTTTTCAAAATAACACGTTAACCTGCAGTGAGGAAAGTGATTAGAAAGAGTCAATAGAGGTCATTAGGAATCACCCAGGCAGCGATTTTAGGAGGTCTGTGGAAACAGGCCCTAGCAGTGAAGGTGGGACACGGCTGACATGTTCGAAATATATTTAGAGAAAAGCTGCATGTCTTTGTCACTTAATAGATTATGAAATTATCTTGCAAGACAGCGACAGGAGAAAATCTAGGCCCTCCAAAACATGATGGGCCGACTGTGAGCCTAAAAAGAGCTTGAAAAAGAGAAATACAAAAAGGAGGGAAAGGATAGTTGTGGTGTCAGAGAATCTGAGGGAGAAGAAGGGTCCAAGAAAGAGAGAGGCCATGGTGTCTGCACACCTCACTTTGAGTGATTCTCCTCAGCTGGAAGAGACACCCCATCCCTCTCTTTTAATAGGAAGGAAGGAGGACACTGATTGCATATATATGGAGGTGAACATATAGGTTTCATGGCAGGAAGATGAAATAGCTGAGAGAGATTCTTTCTTTCTTTCTTCCTTTTTCTTCCCTCCCTCCCCTCCTCTTCCCCCAGTGCCCCCTCCTCTCTCCCCTCCCCTAGGCTTTCCTTCTTTTCTTCTCCCTTTCTTTATTTCTCTGTTCCTTTTTGTTCTCACTGACTTTGGCGGTGAAGTCAAATGCTGAGAATGAGGGGTAATTAGTAGGAGCTGGTAAGTTTGAAGACAAGAAGGAATGCTTGAAATATTTGTTGTAGAGGATGGGCTGTCAAGCCCAGTAAGGAAAGTGATAAATTTGTTGGGGAATTTGCCCCATTTGAGTCTGCTAAAAATAAATTTAGAGTGATTCCCATCCTCTCTAACATAAGTATTATACCAGCAGTTCACAGCCACTTGTGTTTAGGCCAAAGAAAACGTATTGTTGGTCCTTTTGAGTTTGCAGCTTTGTCAGATGGATATAGAGAAAATATGGAGATGCAAGAGAGTTTAGGGTCTATGCACAAGAGACTTTAAAATGATGATATATGAGGGCGCCTGGGTGGCTCAGTTGGTTAAGCGACTGCCTTCGGCTCAGGTCATGATCCTGGAGTCCCCGGATCGAGTCCCGCATCGGGCTCCCTGCTCGGCGGGGAGTCTGCTTCTCCCTCTGGCCCTCCCCCCTCTCATGTGCTCTTTCTCATTCTCTCATTTCTCATTCACCACAATAGGTCCCCAAAACAATAATCACCCTGAACCAGATTAAACCAAAGATTAAATAAATAAAATCTTTAAAAAAATAAGAAATAAAAAAAAATAAAATGATGATATGTGAGTGCTAAGGCAGAAGGAAAATGAAAACAGTAGTGAACTAACAAAAGGAAGAAGATGAAGATTCCAGTGACCTGTATATCATCATCAGCTCAAAAAAGGTAAATGAGTAACATATAAGGGGAGGAGGTACTATGTCTGTAAGCAGGACGATCACGAAGCAATTTCAGTTACTGAGCAATACCGAGCAATACCGATAACTTCAAGGAAAAAAATTAAAAGTTACGTTTACACTCCAGGGAGTTAGGCCTTCTCAACAAAACATTATGTATTAGCAATATTCCCTTAACCCCTCTCATGTTCTAGGCATCAGGCTAGGAATGTTGTCTTGGTTCTCATTTCATCCTCACTTCGTAAGGCATCAATTTTTCGATTTATTGCAAAGCAAATGAAAGGTCAGAGAAATCCTGTGACTTGCCCAAATTCAAAATGGGTGGACTGATTAATATTTGAATCCTGAATGATCTTCCTTGAAATCTTGTGTTCTTTCCACCTCACCACAGATTATGGACAACTAGGCAGTAGCCTCTAATGAGATGTTCTCACCTCCCTGTGTCATCCAATTGGGTCAGAATGGGTCTATCTCCTAGATAGGCATTATTTCCTCTGCTGTCTTTTCTCCCATTTTGCTCTTTCCTTTGCATCACGAAAGACACACACTGGAACACACACCTCCTTAGTTGTCACTTTTAGGCTCCATGTCCTTCCCACTTCCCCTCACATCTCCTTTTACGTTGTAAAATACTTTATAATATATTGGTTTATATTCGAGCATATATGTATTCCCATTTAGATAGTAAGGCAGAGACTTCTGGTTTAAGATGGCTAAAAAAAAAACAACAAAAAAACAAAACTCCCCCTTATTTAAAAAATTATAAGAAAAACATAAAAAAAACATGAATTTTTATGCTTTAAATTCTATAATGTTGAAAGCGAAAAATGGTTAAAAACCACAAAGAAATCTTAAAAACTAAAATCAGAGTGAAATAATTTCACTGTCTCAAAAATTGGTAGATCATGGTGGCAATAAATTAAAATTATAGAGAAATTTAATTATTTAGTATTTATTTTCTGTTTTTATTTATAATTTATTTATTTATATTTTACTTATTTATAATTAATCTATAGTTAATGAACATATATCTATGGTTCCATCCAACATGGAATGCCCATTATTTTCACATGCTTGTGGAACGTTCACAATTGATTTTGTTCTGCAAAGACAATTTCTAAAGTATCCTAAAATGTAGAAGTCATGTGCATAAAAAAACCTTCCACCTATTTCTAACTCTCATCATTTGGATTTTTTAAAAATCCTATATACCTCTGGATTTTAAAAGAAATTAGTAACTGAACTTACAGACTTTTGGAAGTGAACAAATATTGTTTTAAAAAATAATCTTGGTGGGGCGCCTAAGCGGCTCAGTTGTTAAGTGTCTGCCTTCGGCTCAAGTCATGATCCCAGGGTCCTGGGATAGAGCCCTGCATCGGGCTCCCTGCTCGGCGAGAAGCCTGCTTCTCCCTCTCCCACTCCCCCTGCTTGTGTTCCCTCTCTCGCTGTCTCTCTCTGTCAAATAAATAAATAAAACCTTTAAAAAAATAAATAAAAAATAAACAATGTTGGGGCACCTGGGTGGCTCAGTTAAGCATCTGACTCTTGGTTTCAGCTCAGGTCATGATCTCAGGGTTGTGGGACTGAGCCCCAGGTTGGGCTCTGCGCTCAGAGTGCAGTCTGCTTCAAATTCTTTCTCCCTTTCCCACTGCCCCTCTCCCCTCAAATAAATAAATAAATCTTTAAAAAAATAATAAATAAACAATGTTACCAAGAGTATTTGATATCCAAACCCAATGAATGTGAGTGAAGATGGATCAGAGGAAAATTAATACTTAAAGTACATGTGTTCTAAAAGTTATCATATAAAAATATCCAGTACATAAAGCAAAATAAATATTTAAAATGTAAAATATGTAGAACTTTTCTTCAGGACACAAAATATAATTATTTACAAAGAGAAAGCCAAATAAGAGTAAACTAGAAGGATATAGAAATAAAAGTAGAAATAAGTGAAATAGAAAACAAAGTTAGGGCGCCTGGGTGGCTCAGTTGGTTGGGCGACTGCCTTCGGCTCAGGTCATGATCCTGGAGTCCCTGGACCGAGTCCCACATTGGGCTCCCTGCTCGGCAGGGAGTCTGCTTCTCCCTCTGACCCTCCCCCCTCTCATGTGTTCTCTCTCAAATAAATAAATAAAATCTTAAAAAAAAAAGAAAACAAAGTTAAAAATATATGATCTATAAAAACAAAGGAAGACAAAAAA
>NC_138369.1:71415839-71453425 GCF_054177405.1 Leptonychotes weddellii
AAAAAATTAAGTTTTGGCAATTGTATTCAGGGAAAAAAAATTCAGACAATTCAACAATATTAGGAATTTTTAAAGTACAAGAGTTTAGAAGACCTTAAAAATTGTGAGATTTGTGAAAAATTATATCAACACAGTCTTCTAGATTAAAAAAAGTACTTTGGGGTAAGTGTAGACAATCACCACAATAGGTCCCCAAAACAATAATCACCCTGAACCAACCAATAACTTTGGAAGGAAATTGAGAAAGAGACCCTCTCACCCAGACTGCTTGTCACTCTCCACTAAAGCTATTTCAGAGAGTTTTAAAAGTCCATGTTATTGGGGTGCCTGGGTGGCTCAGTCGTTAAGCGTCTGCCTTTGGCTCAGGTCATGGTCCCAGGGTCCTGGGATCGAGCCCCATATCGGGCTCCTTGTTCAGTGGGAAGCCTGCTTCTCCCTCTCCCACTCCCTCTGCTTGTGTTCCCTCTCTCGCTGTGTCGCTCTCTGTCAAATAAATAAATCTTTAAAAAAAAAAAAGTCTGTGTTATTAACCTTTGAAGGAACAAATAATTCTTTTAAAGCTTTGGAAAACAAAAAACCCCTGAAAATTTCTGAATTTAATCTACAAGTCTGGAAAACTCTGATTCCAATCCTGGATGAGTATAATACAAAAAGATAAGTATAGACTACTCTGAATAAAAATCCAAGAATCCTAAATAGAACATTAGTAAACTGCCTATAGAAGTGTATTAAAAGAAAATATACCATGCTCATGTGGCATTTATGCCAACATGGTTCCAACTTAGGGATCTTTATTCAGCAGATTTATAAAGAAGAAAAGGCATAGTATCATCTCAATAAATACTATTTTTTTTTTTTTAAGTAAGCTCCACACCCAGCATGGAGCCCACCATGGGGCTTGAACTCACGACCATGAGATCAAGACCTGAGCTGAGATCAAGAGTCAGATGCTTAACTAGTTGAGCCACCCAAGTGCCCCTCAATAAATATAATTTTAAAAAATATAACAACAAATATTCTTATTTTTTAAAGAAAACTTTATAATAAGCTGCAATAGGAGGAATCTTCTTTAACTTGATAGAGAATCTAGCAGTAACCAAGGGAAAACTCCTATTTAATGGGTGACATTAGAAGTTTCACTTGGAAAATACAGAAAAATTTTAAAAATGAAGAATGCCTAGTTGTTTTCCTCATCAAGGGTTTTCTGCATTTTCTTCCAAATTTGTACTGCATTTATTTTTTTTATAAACTCAATTGCAATTGTATAGTAATACACATTTGTTCCTTGAATATCAGAAACTAACATATGTACATTTTATAAAATTTAGAAATGTAGAACAGCATAATGCAGGAAATGAATGTCTTTCCTAACACCATCTTCCAGAAATAAGTTAAATTCTGGTGATTTTATTCTTTGATTTTGTTCTAGGCTTTTTAAAAAATATTACTGACCTCAAACTATGTAAACTAACCTTAAAAATAATTAATACAGTAATAATCACAGATCCTAGAAATGAAGAGGGCTGAAGGGGAAAAAATCTGTCAATGGACGTGGGACCGGATTCTTAGCTTTACCCAATTAAGAAAAAAAAAGTCTTTAACTCAGTGCATTAAATAGGAATGTTACCATTTGATGATTATCAGAGGGGAGGTGGAGGGTGGGATGGGTGAAATAGGTGATGGGGATTAAGGAGGGCACTTATTGTGATGAACTCTGGGTGATGCATGGAACTGTTCAAAGACATATTGTACATCTGAAACAAATATAACACTGAATGTTAACTAACTGAAATTAAAATAAAAACGTAAGATAAAAAAATAAAATGGAAAAATATGAATTTTAAATATATATATAGAACCATTTTTAAAAGGTTTGTAATGTACATGGTCATTGGCCATTAATTAAGCATTGCTTCTGTGATGGGAAATGAAAAAAGTCAGTGATTCTGGTAGCAGAGATGTAGTGCATGTTGCACCATCCTGCCCAGATGCCCCCTCTAAAGTAAAAGGCGTTAAGTCTGCAGTTGCTGGGAGTGTGCCTGCCCAGAGCCCCCACCTCAGTCGTCAGACCACTCTGGAACTGCTCCCAGCTATAGAAAGTGACCTTGATCAAAGTGACACCCATTCCCAGAGCAGCTTGCATTCAATAACCAGTCAATATGGGACTGTAATGGGTGGTCCCCCTCCTGCCCAACTCCAAGGGCACAGGTTTTAGCTAGTGGTGAACTTGAGAGTCTGAAGAACACCTTGTGGCAGCTGCACTGCTCCCCATCTTCCCCCTCAGCTCTGCCCTCTCTTCTCGTCCTTTATTCAAGCATTGTTCCTGAGAGAATTCCCTAATAAATGTCCTGCAATCTCCATCCCGACCTACATCAGCAGTGTTGGAGCTTAACCACTCGTCACCAGGTCAGAATAAACACAACTCGTTGGTGTTTAAATGGTGATCTGACATGGTGAGAGTTAACATTTGAACTGCGGGGTAATGACGTGCACCAGAACAAAATAGTTACCAGAAATGATTAGAAGCGAAAGAAGAAAAATGTAGTGAATTGTTATGGGGTCTGACTTACTCCCTGGACTGAAGAATTCTTCTGGACTAACATATCACTGGTCCAAACTGGTTAAGGAAAGACACAAATTTGTAACTTCTGCATTTTTAAATTTATAATCTGGATCATTTCTATTGGCTGGGATGCATCTTCAAGTAATTTTTTTCAAGAGACATCTAAGGGTTATATACTTTATGATTTTCCATATGATGAACTGTATAATCCTCTACGTGAATTTTCATACTCTGAGAGTGTCACAAAGCCTGCTAATCTCTCAGGCTATTGGAGCCGTGGAATACCAGGACAGGGTAGGAGGAGCAGAGCAAACCAAGTGTAGACAAGGAGTGTTGTCTACAGACAATTTGAAAACAATAATAAATCCAACTACCTTTGGTCAGCTTTTCATCCCCATGTGAAGGCATGTTAAGTAATTTTAGTGACAAAAACACTCTCCTCTTGGGGCACCTGGGTGGCTGAGTAGGTTACATGTCTGCCTTCGGCTCAGGTCATGATCTCAGGGTCCTGGGATCAAGCCCCACATCCGGCTCCCTGCTCAGTAGGGAGCCTGCTTCTCCCTCTCCCTCTGCTTGCTGCTCCTCCTGCTTGTTCTCTCTCTCTCTCTTTCTGTCAAATAAATAAATAAAATCTTAAAAAAAAAAAAACCACTCTCCTCCCCCCAAAAATCTTTTGTTGGTCTTGGTTCAAAACAATTGCTGTGGTTATTATTGAATTTTAATAATATATGTAAGCTTCAAAACTAGCACATTTATAGTAGAAATTATGGGCTGGGAGAAAATATTTCCAAATCACTGTCAAAGAACTGACTACATACCTAGAATATGTAAAGAACTCTCAAAACTCAACATCATGAAATCCAAACAATCTAATTAGAGAATGAGCAAAACACATAAAAAGACATTTCACTAAAGAGGACATAAAAATGTCAAATAATCGTGTGAAAAGATGTTCAACATCATTAGCCATTAGGGAAAAGGAAATTGAGATAAAATGAGATATCATTATACACCTACTAGAACAGCTAAAATGAAAGACAGTGACAATATCAATTGCTGGTGAGGATGTGGAGAAATGGATGTTTCACCCATTGCTGATGGAAATGTAACATGAAACAGTCACTCTGAAAAATAGTTTGGCAGTTTCTTGAAAAACAAAAATACGAACTAAATATATACTTAAACATACAAACTAGCCATTGCACTCCTGGGCAATTATCCCAGAGAAGTGAAAACGTATGTCCACACAAAAACATGTGCACAATTGTTCATAGCAGCTTTATTTGTATTAGCCAAGAACTGGAAACAAAATATCCCTCAATCAGTGAATATTTAAATATATCCTGGTATACCACTCAGGAATAAAAAGAAGCAAACTATTGATGCATGCAGCAACTTGGATGGACCTCCAGGGCATTATATTCAGTGAAAAAAGCTAATCTCGAAAGGTCACAAATAGATGTTTCTATGATTCTATTTATGTAACATTCTCTAAATGTTGGAGATGAAGGACAGATTAGCAGTAGTCAGGAGTTAGGGATGGTGGAGGGTAGGAGGTGAGTATGACTATATAAGGGTAGCAAGGGAGAGATATTTGTAGTGATAAAGTGGTCATATATCTTGATTATGGTGGTAGTCACACCAATCTATCCATGTGATAAAATGGCATAAATCTATACCTACATATTGTACCAGTGCCAATTCCCTGGTTTTGTATTATACTATACTT
Source organism: Leptonychotes weddellii (assembly GCF_054177405.1). NCBI lineage: Eukaryota > Metazoa > Chordata > Mammalia > Carnivora > Phocidae > Leptonychotes > Leptonychotes weddellii. Next base: position 71,420,132 of record NC_138369.1, read on the forward strand.
ATATAAGATGTAACTGTTGTGAACAATTGGGACCTCTTTTTCTCTTTCTACTATCCTTGCTAATTCCTGTGAATCTATAACTATTTCAAAATAAGAGTCAAAAAAATATTTTTCACATTGTGTCTAGGTATTGGTCTGTTTTTAGTGATTTTGAGTGCAGCACATTGAGGCCTTTTAATTGCTTTCACTATTTGAGAATCTAAGGTACATGAAAGCCTGGAGCTGGTTTTTCATACTCAGTGATGCTTGCTCATCCCAAGAGTTTGTCAGTTTGGAAAAGGGGTCCTTCCTCAACACATGTTACTTCCATCTATTATAAAATTGTTAAACTGAACCCATCTTGTTAGAATATGACACTTTACTGTCATATGCCAGAAAATTTATCATTAATGGCATACAAACGTACACATCTACAAAGCAAGTGTGTGTATTTTTATATCTGTCACTCTTACACATGCTGTGTCTTATTGTTGTATTATTAATATTTAACATAGAGCCTGGCATATAGTAAGTATTTAACTTTTTTTTAAGGAACAAAATAAGAAATATATTTCTCCATTATATAATTGTATGGCATTATGTATTTGAATATCTATTGATTAGTGGGAATGTGGCTGGATGCTATGCTTATCAGATGATCATTATCACCATCATTGTTTTCATCTCTTGTTTTTTCATTTTCCACAGAAATCCTCAAAAAGACTGCTGTGCATAAAACTTGATTCTGTATTGTATAAAGTCATATATGTTTTATCCCACTTCTGTTGTAATTATCTTCAGTTTATTTATTTTATTTACATCTTGAAGTAAACATTTTATTAGGTACAACATATATACAAAAAAGAAGAGACAAATCAAAAGTGTGCAGCTGGATTTCTGGTTAGTACTGATCTTAAATATTTAAATCAGAAAAGAAATATATGTGTGTGTGATTTATACATATATCCTATGAATTCTGTTTTTCTATAGAACCCCATCTCTGGTTCACTCATCACCGAGCTTCAACAATATGAACACACATATGGTCTTATGTAGTTCTACCCAGTCCACTCCTCCAGTTTCTTTTGAGGCAAATTCAAGACATCATATCTATCTATCTACCTATCTATCTATCTATCATCTATCACATCTACCTACACTCTACATACATATGTACACATAGATAGATAATAAAAAGTTTTTAAAGCAAATCACAATATATATCACATAAATACATAACCACATTCTTTAAAATAATCAAATACCCAGTCATTGAGGAACTGTGGCTTTTAATTGGGATACTTAGATTCCCAGGATTTAGAGGAAGTGCCGCAGGGATGGAAATATGTGAGTGTGGGACAGAACAAAGTCACCAGGCAATGTACTAGGTCAGGAAGCCCCATTTCTTTGTGTCTGTTTTAGAAAAATGAGCTTTGGAATGAGGTTTTATTCAATGAAAGAACTCTGTCATTTAGAGAAAATGGAAATTACTAAATAGGTAATCTTGGGTCAAAACAAAAGATTACTATTCTTTCTGCTTTTCCCAAGCTGGAAAAAAATGTACACTTAGTAGAGAAGTGTATTGGGTATTTTTAGTAGGTGCTTTGGCTTTCCACAAACTCTGGTCTGGAAGATGTATTATGTTGTTTATCTTGCTCCTCATTACTCAGCACAGGGACAGAGGGAAGTAAGTTACTAACGTTGCTGGAGTTACTTAATCAGATTCTTTATTCATGTAGTTGATATATTCATTTCAATTGTTCTGCGTGAGGAATTTAAGTCACTGATTGTGGGAAGTTTGGGAGGAGCCTTTATACAAGAATTGGCTAAAAAGACAAAGGAGAATTGTTTTAGAATTCAATGGCAGAACTTGATTTCCTTTGAAAAGACCTCTGATTGAGTTAGAAGAAATCAGAATAATGCCAGAGGATTATTACAAGAACAAGTAGTTTTCCCTTGAGAGTGAAAAGCTGAAATAACTAAAATAATTTTTTTAAAAGTCTGAGAAGTCCAAGCAGCGAAACAGCAGGAAATAAAGTGAGAGATTAAGATAAACTAATATTAAGAATTCAGAAAAAAAATTTCTAAGTGATGTCTATGCCTAAAATGGGGCTTGAACTCATGACCCTGAGAACAAGAGTCACATATTCTACTGACTCAGCCAGCCAGGCATCCCAAGAATTCAGAAATTTTAAAGTGCTAACAATTATGATAGATACTAGGTGTGAAGATCATGGTTAGTTTAAATAGCCATAAAAAGCAATAAAATTCATTTATATAACATATCAAATTTCAAAATGACTCAAAAATTACTCTTTGATATTTGATAGAGCAAATTTATATTTATCCACTTCTAAATGTTAATATTTTCCAGCTAAATAATTGCTGTATGAGGTTTATTGTAATTTCCTTTCTACCTTTTTGTTTTGATTAAAACTTTTCATAATAATTTTCTTTTTAAAAAAACATCCAAGTTTGTGGTTATTGATCTATGTAGGTACCTAACCACTAGCCATTTTGAACCTTAAAAAGGGACCACTTTAAATATGTAAATTTAAAAATCAGAAAAAAATAACCACCAGTTGACAAAGGCAGAGACACAAATGGAAGAGTAAATATTTCTATTTTTTAAAAATTCATGCTTCTTATCAATACTGGTGGAAACAAATTTTCAGAAAATATCATAAAAATTGAAAATGCCGGGCGCCTGGGTGGCTCAGTTGGTTAAGCTTCCTTAAGCCTCGATTCTTGATTTCAGCTTAGGTCACGATCCCGAGATCCATGCTCAGTGAGGAGTCTGTTTGAGAGTCTCTCCCTCTCCCTGACCCCACTCACACACTCACGGCACACTCTCCACACACCCCCCCCACCTCTCTCTCTAAAATAAATAAATAAATGTTTTTTTTTAAAAAAGGAAATTGAAAATGCCTTGATGAGTGATTCTTTGAATTCATGAAAGTGTCTTTCAGAGATAAATTCAAATAACTGGACCAAGGCTGAGGTAATCATATTTTAGTGAGCACTAATAATTTCACTGAAAGAGCTGTATGTTACACAAATCAGAAATAACAAACATACCAACCTGCAAAAGGACTATGCATTTCTTTTTTTTTTTTTTTAAGATTTTATTTATTTATTTGACAGAGAGAGACACAGCGAGAGAGGGAACACAAGCAGGGGGAGTGGGAGAGGGAGAAGCAGGCTTCCCGCTGAGCAGGGAGCCCGATGTGGGGCTCGATCCCAGGGCCCTGGGATCGTGACCTGAGCCAAAGGCAGACGCTTAACGAACTGAGCCACCCAGGTGCCACAGGACCATGCACTTCTGCTTTCTACTCCATTTCTTTCAGTTTTGAGAGTTGCCAGTTTAGTAGAAAACAGACACAGAACATTTTTGGCTTGGTTTATTGGGGATCATGCTAAAGAATTTAATTTTAACTCTTAAATGAAATATTGGAGTAATCTAGAAGGGGAAGATGTGACTTGAGTTTCACTTTTGGATTTAGAGTGAAGTAAGCACTGAAGGAATATTTTAGAGGCAGAAAGAGCAAACAAATATTGTCTAGCCATAAAAACTCTAATGGATTGGTAGGAACATCGTCTAATTATTTACTCTTTTAGGATATTGTTATGACAATATTTACCAAGGAAATAAATAAAGAAATTAGCAATACACACTAAAGAAAGAAAGTCCTTGCATATTCTAAATATAACAAGTACTATAATGTGGTGTAAGCAGAATTCTTCCATTCATGATTTTTTTTTTTAATGCTTAGTCACATGTTGATTAGGAGTTTTTTTTATGGAAATTTTAATCAAGCAAGATATGTATTTTCTTCAACTTTGTCCTCTCAAAAATTGCAATTACTCAATTGTCCCTATTCACTGCTGTTATATATACATATTATATCATGGATTTATCAAGACATTGAGTAATGCAGTTTCTGGAATATTTCATGGGTGGGGTATCCCTAGAAACAAGTTTTTTTGTTTTTAAGATTTTATTTATTTATTTGACAGAGAGAGAGACAGCGAGAGAAAGGGAACACAAGCAGGGGGAGTGGGAGAGGGAGAAGCAGGCTTCCCACGGAGCAGGGAGCCTGACGCAGGGCTCGATACCAGGACCCTGGGTTCGTGACCTGAGCCAAAGGCAGACGCTTAACGACTGAGCCACCCAGGCACCCCTAGAAACAAGTTTTTAATGCTTCTTTGGATGTTCTGTAAAAGAATTCAAGTCAATATTTCGTTAATTAAAAGTTGTCAATGGTTGAGTTCTAGTTATAGTGTGTGGAATTTGGAGTGGGTAGTTGGGGGATATGTGCTTTAAAAGACCCCCAAAAGCATTATGGAACATAAAACTGAGGGGAAAAAGGTTTAGGAACATAAAATATATTAAAACACAAAGTTGTAAATATTAGACACCAGAAACATTAGATAATGCTTCCAGAAAAGAAAGGATTTCATGTGGATTTAGGAGCAGGCAATGAAGGTGGATTATTAGGCAAGAGGAATATGTAAACCAAGGCTTAGTGGTAGCAATAACATGGCAAATTCAGGAAAGAATAGAGCAATCAGGCTAAGAGGATAGTAATTGTTATAAATCTCTATAAATCATGAAGCATTTTTCAGAAACATCAGAAGGCTTAGGACAAATGTGTTTGATTATTACAAGCAATGTTAGAAATTTTCAAAAAAAAGTTCTCTTCCAGAAAAAGATAACAGATAGAAAAACTGGGAGGAAGAGGTAAAAACAGAGAGGAAGAGAAGAATTAACATTTACTGAACATCTATTGAGTTTCAGTTAGTCATTGTGGATAAACTATATTAGTATAAATCTCCTCTGCTTAGTTAGCAGATGAGAAGACTGAGGTAAAAGAGCTGATGTACCCCACTCAGCATCGTACAATAGAAATGGCTGGATCTGGCATCCATTTGGAGGCCTGTACGTCTCTAAAACCCATGTACCTTTCACTAAACCTACTGCATTAAAGAAAATGATAAGAACCACTCACTGCTTATAAACTAAGAAAACATTAATTCCCCTGATCCTGACAGAAGAAATATGGAAAGGGACTCAGGAGGAGCAGAAGGTAGAAACTGGGGTGAAATGGAATAGTTTCCCAGAGAGTGGTAGACTGTCTATAAATATAGCCACCTAACAAATCCTCACATTCTTATTCATACATGCCTCTCTTCCTATCAAAACACAGAGTTTGTTTCCTCCCCCCTTGAATTTAGGTTGGTCCTGTGACCAACAGAATATGGCAGAAGAGATGGTGCATGACTTCTGGACTTACGCAGCTTCCATATTGGTCATCTTTGGATCTAGCCTCTATGTAATGTAGCAAGGGCTCAACTACTGAATAATGAGAGATAGAGATAGAGAGAAGGATAAGGATAGAGGGGTAGAAGGAGAGGGATAGAGGAAGAGGGAGAGGGAAAGAAAGAGAAATAAAAACTTGGACAACGCTGTCATTCTCTCCTCCTCAGTTAAGTCACCAGAAATGTTAAGTTCTTTAGGATATTCCAGTCCCAGCTGAGTTCCAAAATGATAGTAGCTACATGAGTGACTTCAGCAAACACCATTTGGAACAGAAGAACCACAGAGCCTATCCAAAAAATCATGAGAAACAATAAACTATTATAGTTTTCACTTTTGGGCCAAATCTGTTATGCAGCAAAGCCTAACTGATGCACTTAGTTTTGGGATCCTGGAGTAGAGAAAACAAATCATCAGGAAAAGATAGAGCAATAGGGTAATGTCACCTTAGTCTCTATCTTCATTCAGATCCTTGAGCCTATATATGACATTTTTTTTAAGATTTTTTATTTATTTATTTGACAGAGATAGAGAGAGAGTGTGTATAAGCAGGGGGAGCAGCAGAGGGAGAGGGAGAAGCAGACTCCCCGCCGAGCAGGGAGCCCAATGCAGGGCTCAATCCCAGGACCCTAGGATCAGGACCTGAGCCGAAAGCAGACACTTAAATGACTGAGCCGTCCAGGCGCCCCCTATATATGACATTTAAAAATACCTCTATTAAAATACAAATATTCCCTGGAAAAGATATTTAGCTGCTTAGCAAGGATTCATTGACAGCCAAAGAGCACAACATATGGCACAGGATAGAGGGAAAGATTCTATTTAAGGCTGACCTAGAAAAAAGGGAATAAGAAAGGTAGCAGAGAGGCTTCATGATTTTGCAATGGCTTGGCCCTGTCCATGTCTAGTTAATACCACTACCATCATCTTCACAATCACCATCCATCATGATCATCTATTGTGACTATGATTGACTGACAACTACCTACTTTATGCAAATATCATCCTAGATCAAACTTAATTTATATTTCTCTAATTCTCACAGTGACACTCTGAGGTAGACATCGGCCCATTTTAAAGCTAATGACACTAAAGTGCAATAGGTTTAAATAACTTGTTCAAATCCATATAACTCACAAAAGGCAGCATGACAATTAGTACATAGTTTTGCCCAATTCCAAAGACTTTGCCATTTGCCTTTATCAGTTTCTCATAGTTTTCAGGTACTGTTTTCTTGAGGACTGCCAATCCTCCAGTTTTTTTTAAAATGTTGGTAATTGATTTTGAAAAATAATCAAGTTCTATAGGAAATTGGCCCATATTTTAGAGTTATAGAATACTTTAAAAATTACTTATGATGAAAAACAAGTTTATAGGAATTCTAGTGTAGAAATCAATTAAAAGTAAAAATAATAATAATTTTAAAAGGTTTGCCTTATAATTTGTAGCAGAAACATTATCACAATGACAGTGGGTGGTGAAATGATCCAATATTTTTCTCACTGGTATTCCCCAGTGTCCTACATTAAAATTCCTTAGTGCTTTTTTTGTTCTGGTTCTTCTCAGTTTATAGGAGGCAAAGCAACAAAATCTTGGCCATCCTTTGAGTCAGTGAAGGAATAAAATAGAATATCCATGAAGAATTCGGGTCAGCAAGAAATAGCCAGGAATGAAAGTGTAAGGATAAAGGAGGAGAAAAGAAGGACAGAAGATGTTGAAAAAGTATGCCAACTCTTTGTCTACATGATCAACAAATAGATCTAACCTATTCATTCCATTTTAAAGCATCTATTTATTTTTGTGCCAGCCACTAAGCTGGGGAGACAAAGATAAATAATTCACATTGCTTGACCTTAAGGAAAAGTAAGCAAACTGATTTATGCAGACAAAAGGATGCTGGGAAGTTTGAAGGCGATCCAGCTAATTCACAGAGGTCCCAAGATAAGGCTCAATTCACTTTCCATTCTGAGATGTAACTCCATCATTGCTACTGTGCATGCAATCTCTGGGTGAAGAACAGAGTCAATACTACAATCCTCTTCTTACAACCAAACCATAAAATTGATAACATGATATGCAAGAGCTGGAGGAATAGGGAGAGAGCCCTTTATGGAAGATTCCCTTATTTCTAAATGAATGGCTTCCTTGGAAGTCTTGCATAATAATGCACCACTCAAAAATACTGAACAACAAATTAATTTACATTAACACCAAAATTCAACTATTAAAGAAACTTACGGTATTAATTTGATCCCTCATCTTTTCCTTAATGCTAGATGTTACAGGGTGATGGCTTGGTTGCTCTGTACCAATGCTTCTCAATGAGGGGAGATTTTGACAATGTCTGGAGACAGTTTGGGTTGCCAAAACTGGGGTGTGGTTTGCTACTGGCATCTAATACGTAGAAACCAGGGCTGCTATTAAACATTCTGCGGTACACTGGACAGCCTTCCACAGCAAACAATTATCTGACCCCAAAATGTCAATAGTGCTAGGATTGAAAAAACTACTTACCTATATGCCCATTTTACATGAACTTTAAAACCTTTTCATAATATTCAATCATAAAATGATGCAACCATCCATACACAAAAGAAATTTTTAGGTTTATTTATTCTTACAAAATAAGGAAATAAAATTACATAGAAGTCAAATGACTTGAAATCAATAAATGACTTAATTCTTTTTAAAGCTTTGGGCCATGCTTTAACAATCAGTGTGACATTAAGTATTCAATTCAGAGATAGTCAATTCTCAATTGGTCCATATTTCTTCAGTTATGCCCATCAATTCACCAAATAATGATCTAAGACTCTGATAATTTCAGAGATTTTCTTTTGAAGCACTGCTCAAACACAGTGGCATACTATGATATTCTCTGATTTTTTCCTTAAAAGAAAAATGATAGGGGTGCCTGAGTGGCTCAGTCGTTAAGCGGCTGCTTCGGCTCAGGTCATGATCCCAGAGTCCTGGGATCGAGCCCTGCATCTGGGAGCCCGCTTCTCCCTCTCCCTCAGCCTGCTGCTCTGCCTGCTTGTGTTCCCTCTCTCTGTCAAATAAATAAATAAAACCTTTTAAAAAAAAGAAAAGAAAAATGATAGTGTCTCACTCACTTGAATCCAGATTTTGAATCTGTTACAATCTCAGTAAAATCTAAGATAAAAGGCCCTATCTCTAGCCTTGACTCTATGATTCATTAATTAGTTTAAGATCATAAAGTTAATTCATAAGAACAATTTTTGAGGCATGCTAAAACATTCCAGATGAGTCAACATAGTAGCAAACTAGCAATCGACTACTAACACGTATTCCTTTTTAGTCATCAAATAGACCCCCAAATGATCTCTCTATGTCAATATTTTATGATTGTGCCTCTATTAACCATGTGTTAGATGCCAGGAAATGCACCTATAAGATTTATGAGATAAGAGTTGGCAAAAATAAAAGTCCAATAAAAGAAACTCTTGGATAAGAAAGAAGCTGACAAGGGTTTGTAGAGCTCACAGATTTCCATTTCTCATTATCTTGGTTGAATCCACCACTCTCCTGTGCTTCTAATACTCAGCCAGTTTGACTGTAGGGTCTCCTTAAGCCTCCTCACATAGACCTGCCTCTCCCTCCTACCTCTTGAATCAGAAACTGAAATATGATTTTCTTTACCATTTTTGGTACTAACACCTCACTACCCAGTTTTAACACTGTACAATTCTGTGGCATGTTTTTAATGATTCTGGAACATGACCACTTCCAAGACCATATGGAGGAGTTCTTTTCCTTTCTCCCTCTTCTCTAGACGAGAAACATGGTCCTATTGATCTGAGTCCTAATGTGACCTATGCATTTTTTTTTAAGATTTATTTATTTATTTGAGGGAAAGAGAGAGAGCACAAGCATGAAGGGCAGAGGGAGAAGGAGAGATAATCCCAAGCAGACTCCACACTGAGCGCAGAGCCTAATGTGGGGCTCAATCCCACGATCCCTTGATCACAACCTGAAACCAAGAGTTGGTTGCTTAACCAACTGGGCCACCCAGGCACCCCGACCTAAACTTCTTTAAACTACAGAGGTTCCTGTGATTTGATAGTTAAAGCATTACACAGGATATAAGGCACAAAAATCTTATTAGCACTTAACTAACACATATTAAGTGCTGAATGTAATGACTGAAATAAGACCCACATCAATGAGACTTTCCAGGGTATCATACCTAGTATTAGAAGTGTCATAATTAGAAGGTATTCAGATCCCCTATTCCAATGCTATTTCTAGTACAAAATCTAGTTTGGGGAGAGGGTGAGGGAGGAATCACTTGTTAATTAATTATCTAGATCAGGAATCTGCAAACTCTGGCCCATAAACCAGTCATCTATTTTTGTAAATAAAGTTTTATTGGAACACAGCCACACTCATTTGTTTACATATTGTCTACGACTGCTTTTCTACCATAATGGAAGAATTAAGTAGTTTTGATAGAGGCTACATATGGCTCACAATGCCTAAAATATTTATTATCAAGCTTTTTACAGAAAAAGCTTGCTGATCCTTGATCTAGATCAAATGAGAAAGAGCAAATGAGGATGAAAATGTGAACTAACCATTTTTCCAAATATATTCCTACCTGAGAACTAACTCACTAGAGGACAAAGTATAATGGCCCAGCTTTATCAAAACTTTTAAAAATTAAACTTTGCATAATTGATCCTGGGTTTATGTATGTAGGTGGTTTAAAGAAAAAAAAAAAAAAAAGCACACCAGCAAGTCCATTTGAAGTTCAAATATTTCCCAATTCTATTCATTTCACCATTATGTAATATCAAACACTCCATAAAATGTAGGGTTTATGAGACTCAAACCATTTAAAGACTGGCACTGAAATGCTAATTTCCATTAAATTCAGTACAGATCTTAAAGTCTATTTTTATCTTCCTTGTCCCTGAATAAGACCATAAAGTAACCAGGGACCTTTGGAAACTTTGTATGATCATCTAGTGTCTTATACATCACACTCCTTAGTGAGTGCTTCTTCACTTAGCCACAAAGCTACTTACTGGGTTTTTCTAATTGAATCTGTGGGAGCATCAGAAAAAGAAAGTGTACACGTACACTTCAATTTCAAGAACTTAGGCCAGAATAAGAGTTTTCTGGCTGGTAATTCTGAATGTGGCGAACATACAGAGTGTCCTCTTCCTCTGGTGAGCTCAGATGGAAGATTTGAAATATACATTCTTCAGTTCACAGTCTATAAATAGGCTCTGTGACCCAGCATACTACAAGATTTCCTGTCATGTAGTATGACTATGGAATTATAGATCTTTGCGATAAAAGATGCCTAAGAAATTATTTAGTCTAATTACTTTATACGGTAGCTGGAGAAACTGCAATTAAGAGAAGCAAAATACCTGGCCCAAGGGCACACTGCTAGCTAGTGGCAGAGATACGACTTGAACTTATAACTCCTGGGATCTTTTTACTATATCTTAGAGTTAGCAAGCTGACCTGAACCAGATAAAATTATGAAATAGAGGAAAGCTGTCCTCAGACAACCATAAACTTCAAACTCCCTTCTGACTGCATGCCTTGACAGGACTCAACCACCAATGAATGAAGAATAAAGACCAAACTCCTTAGCATTACCTACAGTTGGAGGCCTGAACTACTTATTGGTTCTCCATTCAAGGCCACCACTCATATTCCTGAGGTTCTAGAACAGCTCACAAGCCAGCATGTCTTCATGAAGCCCAAGTAGCCAAGGGCAGGAAGACAAGTGTCTTCAGAAAAACCTGAACACTAGAATTTATCCAATACCAAAAGAATAGGTATGTAGAACAAGAATAGGTATCTGGAACAATAGGTATCTAGAACAAGAATAGGTATCTACTACACAAGGTACTCCACGTGGCTTATTCCAGATAGTGGTCTTGTGTATTTTCACAGGAAGCAGGGGCTAAAAGGGACCCTGTGGAACATCTCACCCAGTTATTCCACAGTTTCAATTTTATGGCCCATAAAAGCTGAGAAGTTAGAGCAAGCTCCTTGAGCTAATTTTAATATTGCATAAAACTTAGGAAAAATAATTTTTAGCATCATAATACCCATAAGAGCCATAATTAAATCATACTTTCCTAATCTACACTTTAGCTAGAATAATATTTACTAATATCACATGACCAGAAGCTCTGATTGGCTACTGATAACATCAGAAGGATTTCCTTGAAAGGACCAAAGTGCAGAAACATGTCATATAGTGATAGTTCACATTCATTTAACAAGGTAAATGCCAAGAAGAGATATACTTTAGTACATTCAAAGTATGGATGAGGAAACTCAAGCCCAAGCCTGACAGAGTATTAAAGACCTACTCAAGCTTACAGTTTGCCAAGTTTCCCATTTCTGAGTTAGTGTTCCTTCCACCAGAGTATGCTATGGAATCTTCTATAGCAAATTAGTCACATAGCCCTGTTATCCTTATGTTCTGAAAAGAGGAAAGAAATAAGAAGGAAAAATAGAAGAATAAAAATAGAAGTAATTCAACTTTTTTCAATGCCATTGATTTATCTATACACATTTGCAATTTTTGAATGTATGATTTTAAGTAAATAGATAAAAGTTTAATTCACAGCAAAGTTAAACCTAAGTCTGTATGTAATTTGCAGTACACTTAGCATGATTTTGGTTTAGCATATTGATTCAGCTGATTTCCAAAATGGGTTCAATTAATATTATGCAAGATATCTAAGTGCAAACAAAGCACTGTGCAAAAGGGAGTTTGAGAAAGTCAGTCTTTACATCGAAAAAAAAAAATCACCGTTTAATCTGGAAGAAGCTGTCGATCTTATACCAGTTAGGATATTTTTTTCAGCAATTGACAAAAAAAAAAAAAAACAGAAAATCCCAATCAACTCCGATAAAGAGCAGAAAAAAGGAATTTTGATCCGGGCTGTGGGTTGACTCAATTCTCAGAAAGGCTCTAAGACTGCATTTCTCAGTTTCAAATCTAACAGAAAGTACATATGCCTGTATCTCATGATTCCTTGGCTCTGGTGGGGCTGTGTGTCTCACCAATTTCTGTGTCAGAGGAAGATACACCTCAAGTTGGCCAAGTCTGAGTCAGACCTACCCCTGAAATCTATGAGGAATGGGGCAAGCTCCACCAGAGTTATGGTCTGAGAGTGGAGAAATAGTGGATCTCCTCCTTCCATATAGAGTACAGGGAATAGGGCAAATGAATACAAGATGGCCAAGAGACCAAAAAATGTCCAGGACATGCACACAATAAAAATGATTAAAAATATAAATGATATGCAAGAAGTTCAGATGGCAGGCAAAATTGTGGAGAGGCTAATAATTTGGCTCTGGAACCAGACTGTATAGGTTCAAATCCTCACTCCACCACTTTCTAGCCATGTGAGCTTAGGCAAGCTACTTAACCTCATTGGGCTTTCATGTATTCATCTCTAAAAACAGAGAGAAATAGTACCTACTCACTAGCATTTTGTGATAATTAAATGAGATGAAACCCGTATAAGTGCTTAGAATAGTCTCTGACACATGGTAACCACTCAATCAACATTAATTCTCATGATGATGATGATTATTATTGGATATGAGAGGCAAACATCATAAGTAAGAGATCAGAGGAAGGAGAGAACACTTACAAAGGAATTAAGAGTGGGATAAATTGTGGACCCGTGCTCAACAGTGCAGGATGGGTCCTTGTGATAGGGAGAGGGGGGAAATATGGCATTCTGGGTGATGCAAAGTGTAATGGCAGGAAAGAGCAAAAGGCACAGTAGACTAAACAGTCTGTCTAGAGTGAAGAGGAAAATTGTAACAAGGTCTTAACTGCCAGGAGTTTTTCAAAAATGCTGGGCACGGGTAAATCCGTCAGGTTGTGTTCCTCCTAAAATGTAATTTTAAAAAATCTTTTTTACATTTTGGATTTATAGGTCCTTTATTGTGAAACAATTATAAATCCCCTGTTTTATTTAAGCCGTTCACTAAAAAACAATTTTATATGAAGGCATCACCATGTGATGTTTACAACATATTTGTAAAATTACTCCATTAAGATACAGATTGTAAAAACTGACTCTTTGAACTCAAGAACAGCAATCTATCTTGCCAATATGGATGTGTTGATCTGCGGGTTATTATTCTCACTTGCAAAGACTCTAACCCTCCTGATGGCTTTCATCTCCTCCAGACCTGCTAACCCCTTTCTCATACATAGCCTCTCTTCAGAGACTTCATAAAAGCAATGCTGTTATGATTCCTAAGTTACAAGAATCCATAAATAACACAAAAATGACATTCTTTATATTGACATTTCATGGTATTTTCCATCCATCCCTGGGTAGGATTTGGCAACATTTTCTTGAAGGTAAGAATTCTGCACCTCCCTAGGTGGATAATTATTTTTGTGAGTTGCTTTATGTTAAAGAAGGCATTATTTTTTAACAAGTAGTCAAAATCCAACCAAAGTGGTACAATTAACTAGCTTTATAACAGTTATTTATGTAGAGTAACACCAGAATTTTACTTGGGTAAAGAATAAACACAAGGAAAATTCTCTCATCCCATTACGCCTTAAAAGTCAGTATGTTGATGGTTCGTGCATCCATGCATTCCAAAATATGTTGTGGTGGTGGTTGTTGCTTTTCAAATCCATGCCTGCGGTGTGGCAGGCAGTCTACTAGAAGCTAGAAAACAAAGTCAAAGCCCTGTCTCACACATATTTTAACATTTCTGAGATACAAAGTCCGCATACTTTCCTCCCAGGAGGCTCTTGCACATAAAAAATCCAAAAAGCTACTTAAAGCAATAAACAAGCCCAAGAGAACACAGAGTTTATGGGTGAGAGCAGACACTTAACCCACCAAAAAATTGAGCCCCATGCCAAAGCAAATTGCCGTATTCCATCTCTATTGTGACGCCAGATTTCCATGCAGTTTCTAGCTCAACTATTACACTTGCTTCCAATAAGGCTGTGGCTGCTTGTTACAAGAATCTGGGTTTTGGTTTATGTTCCACCATCTTATGCAAATATTTTTCTTCTGAAACGGTTATCTCCTTTGAGAAGCCTTTGCCTCACGCCTCCCTTCCTCTTCCATTCCTACTCAGAAATAATCACATCACTTTCTCAAGGAACTTTTTCTACAACTGCTTTACTATATAGAACAGTGTATTTTAGTTATTGGTGTCACTCCCCAATAGACAGTGGTTTCTGCAAAGGCAAGAATTTTCCTTTTCACCCTTGTGTCTCTAGATGTCTGATGATTCTTGCTGAATAGGTATGTAAGACAATGAATCTAGGGGTAGCATTTTGGCTAAATCTTAAGCTTCGAAACAGTACACATAAGAAGTTGTGCTTTCTGACTTTATGAAACACCATTAAACCTCCAAATAATTTTTCCACAAACATCAAGTTTGATAAAGCCTTTCTTCAGACAGCTTTTCCCTCTCCTTCAGTAATTTATATAAAGTTTCCCTCTCATTTTGAGTGAGCATCCCTCTCATAGCTACAGGGAAACCCTAGTGTCTCATACAATAGGGGCCCTTGCAGCTGGACCCCCTGAGAAAGAAAACAGAACAACACTAATGGATTGAAAAAGTTTGGAAACCACTGAGCTCATGTTATGGAGAATCAAAAGACAACCAAGGTTGCCAAAGCTAAAAGAGAGATTAGAAAATAAGCATTTGGCTAGCATGAAGTTTTAATCTTGTCACATTCTGATTCCGCTTGAACCCTTAAAGAGTTCTGATTTGGTGTTATTTCCAGGTTTGACACTGTTGCTCATATTACTAATGTTTGCTTGTTAACATCACTGGAGTTTACATTAAGGCAGTCTGCCTTGCTCCCTTGAAAACAGATTTAATTTAATCCTTGGTTTCATGGTAATGGAAGGCAAATTTGCTATGTGTGCTTGTGTGTGTGTATGAGAGAGAGAGAAGAAGGAGAAGAAGAAGGAGGGAGAGAGATTGGTTAAGTTCCCCAGGAAGCTGACTGAAGCAGAGAATTGCATTTAGGCAGATCAATCATTAGGGAGTGCCCTCAGGGTCAACATCTGTTGGGGAAGGGAACAAAGCAGGACTGGACAGAGGAAAAAGTAGGGTTGTGCTACCGTCTCAACAAAGCCATTGTTGGGGAGTTCTGGAGCTGGGAGTATCCTTCACAATTACCCTAAGAGGAGAGAACTAGGCCTTCAAACTCACTCTTCCCATACCATTGACCAGTCATTGGATGAAGGTTGCCTGGGAAGAGCTACCTCCCTGGATAGGTCCTCCTTTCAGCTCAGGTAACCCTGGGAGGGAGCTAACAGCTCAGGGCTGTCCGCCAGCAGCACTTCTAGAGGCTATAGACGCTTCAGTCCTGCAGTGGGGTATCTGGTGTCATAGCACAGTGTCTGTGACAATTCAGTAGCATAAAAAATACATGTATCATTTTAAATAAGTATTTTCCATCCAAATCTTGTGTTTGGGAGATACCAGTGGGAAAGATCACCGAGAACCAGCAAATCAATAACTGAATCTTCCATTTTTTCTCATATATAAAACAGACTTGATAGTTCTGTTACTCCATATGGAGAGAAAGTTGTTTTGTTTCTTTTTATTGTTTGATTTGGTTTTGTTTTCATCAGCTAGAACTGGTCCTTTGAAGACAAAAATGTCTTTCACTGCCTGTTTATGAAATTAAAGAGTCATATTTTTCATTTGAAGAGATGGGACAAATCTGTTAGTCATTTCTTCTGAAATCACTTTTCTGTTTCATTTATCAAAGAATTAAAACTAAAAGTGATTATTTATACCTTTCTTAACAAAATACTTAGATGTAAACCCCCTTCTTTGCGATAGTGTGGCTAATTTCTGCCTAAAGGTGATAGAGATTTGAGAAGGAGGGAAGATGAGTGATTTCAGCAGTTAGCATAGTGCTTTGAGGTTTGCTGATAATTTGCCCCCGCAGGATCCCCTTGAGATGAGATACTTGATCACCCAAAGGCCAATGCAGGACCACAACTCCCTGTTGAAATGTAAACAGAAAGCTTCCATGACTTGCCTGTCACGTATCACAAATGAGGCTGAAAACCCAACACAATCAAAATCTTGAGTTTCTTTTAGAAACAAAGGCAACCCTCACAGGGTCTCATTATGTATGGGCTTGTTATTGACTGAATATTTGTGTCCCCCCCAAATTCATATGTTGAAGCCCGAACCCCCAATATGATGGTACGAAATGAGGCCTTTGGTAGGTGATTAGGTTTAGATGAGGTCATGAGGGGGTAGCTCCCATGATGGGCTTTGTGCCTTATGAGAAGAGGAAGAGACCAGAGCTCTCCCATCTTTGTACCTTCCATTTGAAGTCATGGCGAGAGGCAGCGTGTACAAGCCCCCAAGAGGGCTGTCACCAAAACCTGATCATGCTGGCACCTTGATCTCAAATTTTCCAGGCTCTAGAATTGTAAGAATTAAATGTCTATTGTTTAAACCACCCAGTCTATGGTATTTTGTTAGAGCAGCCCAAGCAGACTGAAACAGGGCTCATTGGAATTTCTGAAAATATTTGGATTCTTTGATCATTTGAAAACTTCTGCCATAGGGGAATTGAATTTAATGTGACATTCTAGATTTCACCCAAATACAAACATTATGACGGAATCAGCAAAAGTTTTATTTTGTTGAGCTGACAGACCTTGAAATATCCTTCTCCCGAAAGGTGATTGATCAGACTCTAATCAGGCAATGGGATCACTCAGGCCGTAGGTCAGATAGGAATAATGTTCATTTAAAGCTGTTACGTGAACATCAGTCAGAGACCTGCTAGTATGAGGCCGTACAAATTCTAATTATCATTTGAGAAACAATGAGGGGAAATTCCCTGTTTTTATGTCTTAGAAAATCTATAGGCTTTACAGGATAGGTCTTCTAATACTACAGAGCACTTTTTTCCCTGGTAGATCCAAGAAACCCTTGAAAAAATGGACCTTTTGCTGAAAATTGAAGGACGTAAATGATCTATAACATTTAATCCTGAAAATATGACACCTCCTGATAGGCAAAATGAAATCAAAGGAGCCACCTTTCACATCCTGCATATTGCTTCACTTTATTGGTAAAGAAGATGGGGCGACGATTCTGGCTCTGGGGCTTGGGGCTCTCCTCCTCTCGTGCTCTCCACTCTGCCTCCATGCAGCCCTGATTTTGCTTGATTTTTAGAATGAAGTGTCCCCTTCTGGCTTTGGAGTCAGACCTAGGTTGGATACCTTAGCAAAGGCTGAAATCACCCATCAGTATGCCTGCTGGCACCCAGGAGAGAAGCACCCATGGACTCTTCATATAAGGATGACTTTTGAATGTCATTCTTCCCTTTTGAGTAATATGGGTTTTTTTTTCTCCCTATTATTAAGTGTCATATCATCAGCTTAAATAGTTGATGGGGAGAAAAGGCAAGTGCTCTTTGTTTTACTTTGTTTTGTTCAGGTTTTCCCAAAGATTTCAGGAAATTTCTCATCACTTACCAATAAATTAGGGCAGGTTTGGATGAGTGCTGACAGAGCAGAAGGTTAACAATTTCTGAGTGCACCAGGTGCAGTTAATTAAACATTAATTTTTTTCTTAAAATCAGTTACACATGCATTTGGCTGTCAATAGTCCAAAAGTTCTTAGAAAACCAGAGTTTTCCAGATCCTCTCATCCCATTTTTCATGTATCAGAAACAAAACTTTTCATGTCTTTTGGCTTTTTTTTTTTTTTGAGTAATCACTTCCAATATCTACATTGCCACTTTCTTGATTTTCCAGTTCTAGGCACTACCGACTTATTTCTCACTATAAAAGATGAAAATTTAATTCTCCCATATCTCATCCCCCAAGCACACACAACATCTTTACATCTCTCCACCCTCCCAGTATGGTTACATAGTTACTTTGGTTAAATCAGCCTTCAATGTTCACAATATTGTGACAGTTGAGCCATTTGGTGTATGATAAATATTTTTTCTTCTCTACACAAGTTTTTCTTTCTTTGGAGTTAATAATTATCTGGATTTTTTTGCTTTGTTTTCTATATATTTACCACTAATAAAAATCCAAACTCTTCACCAATTATGTGAATTTTCTCTCAATAAAATTTGATGCAGCAGGTGGAATATCAACTAATCTTGAAGACTTCCAGAGCCTTCTGCCTGCTCTGATCTGGGCAGGATGGCTTGCTCAACCCAGGACACAGCTCTCATCCTGAACTGTCATCCTGAAGATAATATATACTCTCTCAAATTACATCTTCATTTGCTAAATCTCATGTCTTCATTTTTTTTTTGGTTTACGGCTTCATTTGGTGTATCACAGCCTCTAGTAAATTCCTCAGAAAACGTGCACGGAAGGGAAGTAGATTTTTAGAGACCTTTCATGTCTAAGAAAAAAATATTTATTTTCTTTACCCTTGACTTTATTGACAATTGGCTGGGTATAGATTCCAGGTTGGTTGATTAGCAGCAAACCTAGCCCCTGGCAACCATCATTCTATTCTTTGTTTTCCTGAGTTTACCTACTTAGATATCTCATGTAAGTGGGATCCTGCAGTATTTGTCCTTTTATGACTGCCTTGTTCCACTCAGCAGAATGTTCTCAAGGTTCATCCATGTTGTCACGTATGGCTGAAATTCCTTCTTTTTAAAGGCTAAATAATATTCCATTGTATGTATATACCACATTTTTTAATCCATTCATCCATCAATGAACATTTAATTTGTTTCTACATCTTGGCTATTATGATATGAATAGTGCAGTAGTCAGAACAGGAGTGCTAATATCTCTTTGAGATTCTGATTTCTTTTTTTTAAAGATTTTATTTATTTATTTGAGGGAGAGAGAGCAGGAGTGAGGGGAGTGGCAGAGGAAGAGGGAGAAGCAGACTCCCCGCTGAGCAGGGAGCCTGACATGGGGCTCAATCCCAGGACTCCAGGATCATGACCAGCTGAAGGCAGATGCTCAACTGAATGAGCCAACCCAGGGGCAACCCTGATTTCAATTCTTTTGGATAAATATTCGGAAGTAGAAATGCTGGATCAGGGGCACCTGGGTGGCTCAGTCATCGAGCATCCGCCTTCGGCTCAGGTCATGATCCCAGGGTCCTAAGGTTGAGCCCCGCGTCGGGCTTTCTGCTCCGCAGGAGACCTGCTTCTCCCTCTCCCATGCCCCTCTGCTTGTGTTCCCTCTCTCGCTGTCTCTCTCTCTGTCAAATAAATAAATAAAATCTTAAAAAAAAAAAAAGAAATGTTGGATCATATGGTAGTTTTATTTTTAAGTTTGTGAGGAACCTCCATACTTGGTTTCCAGGCTACGCTATTTTGCATTCCCACCAACAGTGCAGAAGGGTTCCAATTTTTAAGGCAATACTCTACTGTTTTCCAGCTTCCGGGATAACTTTTGAGAAGTCCGAAGTCATTCTGGCTTCTGATCCCTTGTATGTTACCTTTTTTTTTTTTTTCAGGAAGCCAAAAGAATCATCTTTTTGTTTGCAATGTTATGAAATTTCAGTGTGGAAACTCACATCCTTCGGTTCTAGAAACTTGTACTAGTTGATTAACAGATTCCTCCCCTCTAATTTCATTTTCTCCCTATCTCTTTCTCTCTCTTTCTTTGATACTGTTTTTAATCTAGTTGCTTAACCTCCTAGATCTGTTCTGTTCAATATCACAGCTGCTAGACACCTGTGGCTTCTCACATTTACATTTAAATTAATTGAAATTAAATAGATTTTTAAAATTCACCTCAGTCCCACTAGCCCCACTTCAAGTATTCAATAGCCACATGTAGCTTGTATATACCGTATTAGCACAAATATAGAACATTTCCAACATCACAGAAAATTCTAGGACAAGGCAGTCCTAGATGGTCCTCAAATCTTATCTTTTTTTTCTATTTTTCACATCATTGTCAGTCTTCTCTAATTTCTGAAAGATTCCTCAACTTAATCTTCCAATATTTCTATTGAAATTTTTAAAAAAAATCATTCTTTTTAATTTCCAAGCTTTTTTTAAAATTTGGAATTTAATTTTTTTAATTTCTTTTTTTTTCCTACATCACCCTATATTTGTCTCATGGATTTAATATCTATTCTTATGTGTCTAGAGATATTGAATATTAAGCTTAAGTTTTGTTATTCCCAAAGAGTTTCTTCTTACTCCAGGTAGAATTTTCATGTGTTTATATTGGTTCATATCCTTTATATTAAAAGATTTTAGTAGAAGTCCAGGCAGTTTTTGATATTTGCTCATATTTAAGAGTGGAACATGATAAATCTGAACGGAAGGTCTAAGCACAGGAGTAAGATGTGCTCTTTGCTCTTTGTTATAGGGTGATTTGGCTGAGCCATCTCCATGAGCAAACCCTGCTACCAACATATTTAGAACTTTCCTCCTGCGCTGTCCATATCATTTTGAAAGATTCTTCCAAACTCTCATCAACAGAGTATAGACTTGGCTGCTAGTGTTCTAGGAGCCAAATTGAGAAAGCAGACCGGGGTCTCAGCACTTGGGATGTACACATTTATCTCCTCCTTTTTTTAGTACTGCACCTGTATCCCCAAATGTGCCTGGTTTTCTTCAGCCCAGAGACCTTCAATCTCACCCTCATGAAAGGATAAGTCTCACATTTTCAGCAAGGGTGGGGAAGTGTATTAGACACCTATTAGAGTGTGTCTAATAGACCAAAGATCTATTTTCCAGTTGTTGGGAGTGCCCATGGTTGAAGAGGGTCACTCGCCGATGATCATGCACTATTTGTGGGGACAGTCTGTCTATGGTGATTGGTTAGTGTGAGTGTCCAGGCCTTTCACCCAACTCAGGACAGTTATGAGAGGTCGTCCTGTTACAATACCAGAACCCAAAGTCTTCTGCTCCATTCTGCTTTCTTTCCTTCTCACACAGATAGTGATCTCACTAATACTTGCTTCCCAGGGCACTGGATAGTTTGGGAAGGGCAGTTGTCTGGTTGCACAAAGGAAGGGAAGAAATCTGTGAATTTAGATGCTTCTTAAAAATACCTTCAAATAACATTCGTGTTTTACTTTGCCATCATTGTCACTTTCAAAGGGAACTATTCTTGAGCTTTTGGAAGGCGCTGCAGTGGAAATCACATTGCTTCTGAGCTTTTTACACTACTGGTTAGGATTTAGGTTTCCCAGATCCATTCAGTCAGTTCGCACTCATCAATTTACTTTTCAGTTTCTAAAATTTTGTTGCTATTATTTTTGACCTGTAGGTTTATGTCTTTCGTTAAAAAATCTTTCACTGTCATTTTAGTGACATTTTGGAAATATGTACATTTAGTTGGCCAGTTTCTTGATGCAGACTTTACTCTGCCTCTGGAACTTCTGACGTTTTTATTTGCAGGTCATAGTGTATAGTAAAGAGAAATATTCATCATTAAAGCTTTCTGGTTGCACTAATCCCAGAAAGGAGAGGAGGTAGGTAAGAGATTGTATATCTTGAAAGTTGATATATTGTTAAGTGATGGGAAACTAACTATCATATTGAAGTTCAGTACGGAAGAAGTTATTACAGATTTTGCAATTATAAAATGATATAATGAGTATAGATTGAAAAATAGACATTATCTCAAGGATCATGGTGGCTCACAAATTGAATGATAGTCGTAACTGTCTTTAACAGCCATCCTGATGGGGTAGAATACATAAAATGCAGGCACTTAAAAGCTATCCTTTTATTAAACTCAGTATTGATGAGATATAATATGCTTTAGTATGTACTGTTCTAGACTCAAAAGGAGTAGAATGAACTTCAAGAGGGCTTAAAGGAAAATGGCAAATATGATTATAAGGTTGGGGATAAGGAGAACCTAAGTAGTAAGCAGAAAAACATGCAGTTTATTCAGAAGAGAAGAATTACATGATTTTCTAATGGCCCTAAAGCATATAAAGCAATACTCATTCGTTTTCACATTTTTAAGTGCTTTATCTGAGAAAATTTAATGGGATAATTGGTGGGTAAAAGTACCTTATTGATAGCAGGCCTTTCAATGTTAGTTTTCTTCCTTCTTAAAGGATCCAAGAAGGATAAAATGGTCTTTAACTTCAACAAAAAGGAATGAAGTTTTATGTAAGAATTCCCTAGAAGTATTATTGTAAAATGGGTTTATTGCTTTAAAAACATGTACTGAAATTTACATAGAAGAAGGAATGGATGCATTATATCAGTGAATGTATGCAAGAGGATTTTCTTAGTATAATGAACCTAAGAATCATGTAATTCTTCAGGTTTTTTCTGTATTTTCCTCATTTTTTTCATGCATGACTATGTGACATTTTTGTAATGGATACAGTGGTTATATATTCTTTTATACCATGATATAGAAACCCTCTAATGTAGAGATTATAGGAGATCAAACTCTGAAGCTAACCAAGGCTTGGGTTTGAGTCCCGGCCTCACTACTCACCAGCTTTGTGACCGTGGGCACCCTACTTAACTCTTAAACACATTGATGATAATATCGCCTACACTACAGGGTTGTTGACAGGATTAAATTTATAAATATACGAAAGCATTTAGAAGAACAACTGGCTTATGGTAAGCATTCAATGATGTTAGATATCATTTTTATTCCAAAAAACACTTAAGGCAACTTACAAAATTATAGATTAGGAAGGTTTTTAAAAGTAAAAAGAATTTAGGCAAAGGGTAGAAAAGAACAAAATGAAGCCTAAAAGAGCTAAAAATTTGATATTAATTTATTAATATTATTAAATATTATTATTAAATGTCTAGCACAATTTAAAAAAGGAAAATACGGCTGAATATAATAATTATAGTAGCTACAAATAAATTTTCAAAACTCATATCTGACCTAAAGGAAATCTTTCCCCAGGATTCTCATAAAGGGGTCACTGGATTATTTAACTTTTTTTTAAACATAAAATGTAAAAAAGTTATACAATCTCCACTCTTAAATGCTCTTAAAACTAAATTTGTAAATATTAATGAGTACCCAAGGGTCCAGACCTCCTTAGGGTAAGCAAGTATGCTTTTTGTTTTCTAAACTACAAAAATCAAACACAGCTGCATGACAAAAATGCTTCAATGCAGGGACATACATTCCCTTCCCCCTCCCCTCTCCCCCCCCCCTCCGTGAGTTATAGGTAAACAAATCAATAGCTGGAGAAATGCTTTCGAAGTTAACTCTGCATTTCTATTTTCTGTATTCATCCCCTTACCTACCCCATGGTGAGTCTTCCTATAATTGATGAATGTGTCCCAAATTACATTCATTTAAATATTATTTTCCTTACTTGTCATACTTACATAACATTTGTACATATTTTTAAAACATTTACTTCCAAACAACTCTCTTATTTGTATTTAGACCATTTTAATAATACCTGCACATTGATTACATTTTGTTTGTTTGTTTGTTTTTCTAATCTATATGTTAGTATAATATTTTTCTTTAAGAAGTGTTTGGGTGTCCTTTAAAATCACTGTGCACTACCAGCAATACTCATGACTTTTACTACTTTTCGGGAAACATTAGATTAAAAGAATAATCATTGACATACATATTCACATTAAAGTTTATTTTAAAATGTGAAGTTAATAATATCCAACATAGAAGTGAAAACTATATTCCCTTGTTAAATGAAAAAATAAGAAGGGAAATTTTGAGGATACATTTACCACTAAAATAAAGCCATGCCTACTTAGCTGGAATGGTGAATGCCTTTCCTGATTCCTTACTAGGATAATGTTGTATTTTACCCACAAATTTCAGTCACTGTTAACATACCAAAATTATCTAAAGTAATAAATTGAGGGGCGCCTGGGTGGCTCAGTCCTTAAGCGTCTGCCTTCGGCTCCGGTCATGATCCCAGGGTCCTGGGATCGAGCCCCGCATCAGGCTCCCTGCTCGGCGGGAAGCCTGCTTCTCCCTCTCCCACTCCCCCTGCTTGTGTTCCCTCTCTCGCTGGGTATCTCTCTGTCAAATAAATAAATAAAATCTTAAAAAAAAGTAATAAATTGAGTGAATCCTCCCTATTTTTTTGTTTATTTAGCATCATTATAGCTGTATTTCAATTAGTCTTTTTTTTTTTAATTTAAATTCTAGTTAGTTACCATACATGTAATATTTTAGTTTCAGTCGTACAATATGATTCAACAATTCCATCAAAACCCGGTACTCAACACAAGTGCACTCGTTAATCCCCATCACCTATTTCACCCATCCCCCACCCCCCTCCTCTCTGGTAACCATCAGTTTGTTCTCTGTAGTTAAGAGTCCAGTCTGTGTCTTGGTTTTCCTCTCTCCTTTTTTTTCCCCTTTGCTTATTTGTTTTGTTTATTAAATTCTACATATGAATGAAATCATATGATATTTGTCTTTCCCTGACTGATTTATTTCAGTTAGCACAATATACTCTAGCTCCATCCACGTCCTTGCAAATGGCATTCTTTTTTTTTAAGGCTTAATGAGAATCTAATAAGTAAAACAGCCACTTGTGTCCTGTGCTCATTTTTGCCAATAAGGTAGGTTTGAAAGTCTATCTCTTTGTTTTTAATTTGAACTTTCCTAATTAGTAATTAGGTTGAGTCTTTTGATATGTTTATGACCAATTCATGTTTCATCTCCTTTGACTTGTTTATGTCTATTGACATTTTTTTATGTCGAGTTGTCTGTATTTTTGTGATTTGTAGGAATTCCTTACATATTCTTTTTTTAAGGATTTTATTTATTTGAGAGAGAGAGAAAGAACACATGAGTGGGGGGAGGGGCAAAGGGAAAGGGACAAGCAGACTCCCCATTGAGTGGGGAGCCTGACCTGGAGGCTCGATCCCAGGACCCCAAGATCATGACCTGAGCCAAAGTCAGATGCTTAACTGATTGAGCCACCCAGGCACCCCTCCTTACATATTCCTGATACTAATTATTAGCCTGTTTTTAGGGGATTACAAGTGTCTTCTCCAGACTTTTGAAGGATGGACCTACCAATTTTACATCTCTGCCACCCAAAAATGTCTGAGTAACAGGCTCTTGTTATTGTCTGGCAATTCCAAGTACAGGAAAGTCCTTTGACTAAGGCTGTGTTAGCCCAGGGGAGCCAAGAGTGATAAGAGAGGACTGCGTTCAGTCTGAGGGTGCTATACTCCACAGTTGTCTGAGTCATACTGTATAATGGATGACATGAAGAACAAGACTTCTACTTCCCTAAATGAGGTGGACCTCTGCACACATTCAGATCACATGTAGAAGTGCTCTTGCCTCATGTATGGAGGACTGGCTCGAGAGACACAATTGAACTTCTCGAATATCTGATGTATTGATCACTCATAGTCTTTTTGTCTGCAATTGTGCCCACTGGTGAGACCCTTTTGCAGCATTCATGGAAGCTTTCATCATATTCTGTCATTAGAAAATAATTCAAGTCCTTCTGCTAAGTACCTTGAGTGATCTAACTTCTTCTTCTGTCTTTTAGATAAATGACCCTTGTATCACTTACCCCGGTGGTTACTATGTCTCACTATTCCACTGTATGTTGCTTCCACTGGCATTTGTCAACCTAGTGATCATTCACCTTTTTGTTCCTACTGCACTGTCTTTTAATAAATAAGAGTTCCAAGTTGAATGTAGTCAAACATAAGTTATATATTTAATATCAAGTTTAAGAAAATCTTTCCTACACCAGAGTCAGTAGAGATTATTTACCTATATTTCTTTCTTTTAAAAAATGTGCTTCATTCTCTTTGAATTGATTTCTGTCTATCATGTGACGTAGGAACCCAAATACATTTTTATTTATAAATGGATGCTTAATATTTCCAGGTTCATTTTAGTAAATAGCCCACCTTTTCGACATTAGCGTACAATGCAAGCTCTGTCATGTATCAGGTTTTCACATACGTACATGTATGGTTCTGGACCCCCTATTCTGTTCCACTGGTTCATTTTTTCATTGATATGTTTATCTACAACAATATATTATACTATAAGTTTACTATAAATACTCATACGGGTTTCCCTATTTGGTTCATCATTGTCAGAACTGTCAGCTATTTTTGCAATTCTGTTATTTCATACAAATTTTAAAGTCCGCTTGCTGGGTTCCATAAAAAAATACAAACAAGAAAAATCAAAAGAAAAAAAAATCTTGTTGAGATTCAGGATTTTCATTGGAATTTCACTGGATCTATTCATCCATTATGGGTTAGCTGATGTTTTTGCAATATTAAAATTTTATTCATGTGTAAATATTTTATTGAACTTATTTAGATATTTATTTAGATAGTCTTTAATGTCTTTCAATAAGGACAAAATTTTCTTCCTAAAGTTCAGGCACATTTTTTGCTAGGAATCTTTTTTGTTGCTATTACATATAGAATTTTTTTAATTGCATTCACTTACAGTTTGTTGTTCATGTACAGAAATGTAATTGACTTAGAATTTTTTTTTGGAATTGTCAATTTTGCTAAAGTCATTAATAAATATCAGTAATTTCTCTGTAGATTGTTTCGGGCTTTGTGT
The DNA here is from genome assembly GCF_054177405.1 of Leptonychotes weddellii. NCBI lineage: Eukaryota > Metazoa > Chordata > Mammalia > Carnivora > Phocidae > Leptonychotes > Leptonychotes weddellii. The sequence goes on from NC_138369.1 coordinate 71,446,952, forward strand.
AAGCAATTATATCATTTGAAAATATGAAAATTTTGTTACTTTCATAACAATCTTTACTTTTATTTTTCCCTTCTTATGCCACTAGTCAGAGTTGCTAGTGTACTGCTAAACAGAAATGGGCAGCAATGTGTTTATTTATCTTGATTCTGATTTTTAGAGGAAATAATTTTGGCATTTCAGTTGATTATTATATTGGTTATTTTTCTAAAATTTTTTGGTAGACATAACCTTAGTCAAAAAGCAGATTTCCTTATTTGTACTTTTGCCATGAGCTCTACAAAAATATTTTTTAATGTGTATTTTGGTGGAACTCCTGAACTTAGAGATGAGCATATTTTCTCCTTTAATCAGTTAATATGGTAATTTATTAATAGACTTTCTAATGTTGAAACTTCCTTTGCTGTGATAAATTCAATTTGCTCAGAATGCATTGTTGCGTTTTTTCATTGTTGGATTCAGTTTGTTTTTATTTAGAATCTTTGCATCTACATTTATCGTGAGATTAGCTTGTCATTTTCTTTCCCTTGCTTTATAAGCTATCCTTACCTGGTTTTAGTGCCAAGATTATATAATTTTTCTATCCCCTGAAAGAATTTGTTGAAGATTGAGTTTATAGGTTTATGAAATGTTTGGGAATACTCATCCATAAAATCATTTGAGTTTAATATTTGTGGGGAAAATATTTAAGCAAGTGATTTGCTATGTTTAACTCAAGATAATTCAAGATAATTCAAATTTCCTTTCTCTTCTTGAGTCAATTTTTAAAAATTTTTCTACAAACTTTCCATTTCATCTAATTTTAAAAAATTATTGGCATAAAGGTTGTTTTTTATTATATTACCTCCTTAATCTCTGCTGTACCAGCTGTCACTTCCTCTTGTTCATTTCTTCTTTTTTTTTTTTTTTTAAAGATTTTATTTTATTTGACAGAGAGACACAGCGAGAGAGGGAACACAAGCAGGGGGAGTGGGAGAGGGAGAAGCAGGCTTCCCGCTGAGCAGGGAGCCCGATGTGGGGCTCGATCCCAGGACCCTGGGATCCTGACCTGAGGCGAAGGCAGACGCTTAACGACTGAGCCACCCAGGTGCCCCTCCTCTTGTTCATTTCTAACACTACAGTTTCTAACAGGAAAGTTCTGCTGTTAGTGAATGATCTATGTTTTTGGCTGAAGTTTCTGTATCCTATCTCCATTTTTTCAAGAGTTCAATGGATAAAACATTCTAGGTTGGCACTGATCCTTATCAACAGTTTGAAGATAGTGTTGAATTCTCTTTAGGCTTTTACTGTGTTGAGAGGAGAGCTGCCAGTCAAATTGGCTTCCATTTGCAGATAAAGTCATTTCTCTAAGACTGCTTTTAAGACTTTCTCTGCATCTAGGGGCGCCTGGGTGGCTCAGTCGTTAAGCGTCTGCCTTCGGCTCGGGTCATGGTCCCAGGGTCCTGGGATCTAGCCCCGCATCGGACTCCCTGCTCTGCGGGCAGCCTGCTTCTCCTTCTCCCACTCCCCCTGCTTGTGTTTCTGCTCTCGTTGTCTCTCTCTCTCTCTGTCAAATAAATAAATAAAATTAAAAAAAAAAAAAGACTTTCTCTGCATCTAGTATTTAATTTCACAATGACATTTCTAGGTTTGGTTTCTTTCCATTTATTCTGTTCAGATTTTGGGGGGCTTCCTAAATCTGAATATTGAGTTGCATTAATTTTGAAAATTCCTTAATATTTTATTACCCACCATTCTCTTCTCTCTTTCTAAAAGTCCACATATTTTAGATCTTTTTATTCTAACCACTATTTCTCTTGACTTTTTTTCATGTGTAATACATTGTAATATACTGGTTTTCTTCATTAACCATTAGAGGTTGCTATTTTCCTTTTCAATACTTTTATTCTCTCTGCCTGTTTTGCTACTTTATTTTACCTTGTTACCTATGACCTCCCATATGCTTAAAAATCCCCATTTGCCTACTAAATCTTGGATTATTGCTGGAGTTTCCCTAGCTCAAAAACTCTCTCTCAGTAAATAAATTTTTAAAAAATCACTCTAAACTGATTCCAAATAGCCACAAGTTCATCTCTTAATGCCACTCAGTTCAGTCTTTCATGTGCCCACCTTAATCTCTATTCTGGTTAAATTCACTCAAAAGTGAATCAGACATGGCCTCTGCCTTCATACATCTCAGAGTCTAGAAGGAGAAAAGGAACACAATAAAGAAACAACTGCATAGACCAATGAGCTCATAAGCACCATTTATAGCTTCCAAAGTTTCTCCTCAATATAATCAGTCATTTTAGCAGCTTTCTAGCTAATAAATATTCATCTCACCTCCCATCTTGCATCAACATTAATATGAATGTTTGCTATGAAATGCTAATACTTAGGCAAAAAATTTGATTTTCCACATTGAGTCTGTACATATTTTTCTCAAGAACTGAAAGATGTATTTTTAAAGTAGATTAAATAAAATTGAGTTACCATATAATTTCAAGAAATTGAAGCAATTAGATGAACATTTCAGTAGACATTTATCTAGTGAAACTTCTATGTTCTCTCTGAGCCAAAATCATTCCCCCACGAAATGTGTCAAATAGATGCATTCAAAGCCTCATGGAATTTGGGGGAAGCCCATTGTGGAGACAAGCAGGATTGCTCAGTGGGGCTCCCAGACATTCTCCTTGTCGGCAAACAAGCTAGCTGGGATGGACAGCTGATTTTTACTGATGTGAGAGGCAGAAACTAAACTCAAACCCCCTGAAACTGGGGACCCAGGCCCTCTCTTCAGGGCACCCGATGTTTCCCACCACTTCTCTGAAAGGCTGCCACCTAAGCTCTTGGCACTCAACAGTCTTTTTCTCACACTGGCAAAGCCATCACCACACTAACCCATATAAAAAGAAATGCAAAAAGGGAAACCACTCCCACACCACCACCCTCTGCAGCACAAACCCACAATGTCCTGCCTGTCCTAAGTATGCCTCTCCATAAAATGCTGATGCCAGAGACACAGGAACCTGCAGATCTTTCTGTCCTATGGTTTCCAGCTTGTCCAAAGTGATTGTACCATATTATTCATGACAGTAGCATGACAACTATAATCCCTGAATTGGGAACATTCCCTAATACCAACATCCAGGTGAATTCTGTTGGATATAGAGAATACCACTAAGACCGCATATATCCAGCCAGAGAGGGTCCAGTTATATGGCTTTTTAAAATTCTCAGCCTGAATTTATTAATCTTCTTAATACCCATTTGTCTGGTGTCTCTATTAGTTGGCCATTCAATTGCAAAAAGGTTTTAATGTTAAATTCACCCCCAAAATGGTTAAAATCATGTCTCCATTCTTGAGGTAATAAAACTATAATACTTTTTATAAGAATCAGACTAATAAGGTATTAGTTTCATAAAGATTTGTCCAAGGATGACAAGTTACAGGAAAAAATTCAGTGCACAGGTATGTTTTAATTGGTTGCAAAATATTTAAAGTTTTAAAATGGAATGACTCTGTGTGAAGCACGCCATGTGTATTAGGCCTCAGGATCCACCATAGTCTATCACAAATTTCACTCATCTTATTATCCCATGGTCTCTAAAGGCAACTTAGTTTGTAATTCCTGGCTTTCACTATTTGCCTTTAGAAGATTATAAAAAAAAAAAAATGAAATGAAGATAGTGAAAATGTATAGAAAACCCAAAGGACTTTTTCTCTTTAATATAGATAATATAGATGAGATAAAGATTCTTTAATCACCTTAAGCATCTGCCTGGACTCTTCATTTCTTATTTCATCATATATTTGACAAAGAGTTGCTATAGATCTCCTGGAGGCAGAAATCGATATCCTCAGAAAAAGTATCAATTTTTACAATAGTTCTCCCATTTGACAACTACTCTCTATTAGGATTTTTGCATCTGTTTCTTCCATTACACAAACAAAAACAAAGCAGGCAAAATATTTTGGAAAGTGAAGGGAACATTATTACAATGTTCCACATTGAAAATGAAAATACTCAAAGTATACAAAAATCATCTCAGATGTAATTAATATCTGATCAGTGGCTTAATGTTTTGGAGAATATTTATATATATATTTTTAAATGCCTTTTTTTAAATGCTTTCTGTTATCTTAAAAATACTGACCAAATTGAGATTCCCAGAAACTGAAAGATAAACAAAAATCAAAAGAACAAGAAATTGACCAATAGCAGAGATTCTGTTTGAAGTGAAAGGGCCACTTAAGGGCCAGCAGTAAGAACACATTCTGAGAGGGAGCTGACTTTGGGTAAATACATGTCAAATTGTCTTTGACTTGAATCAAGCACAACAGAGCCAAACAATATATTCATCAGAATGTACACCTGAGACATGCAGCTTTGATAGTTATGATCTGATGATTTTGAAAAAGCAAGAAGGCTATGTTGTTTTCTCTCTGAATAATAAAACTTGCTAAATTGGACATCATTTCTACATTCATTTATTCATCCATCCATCCCTCAAACATTTCTTGAGAACTTCCTGAGTGTTAGACACTCAACACTACATGTGTTGGGGATACGACCGGGAAGGAGAGTGGCAGAGCCTATTCCCTGATGAAAACTAAATTTTAGTGGAGGACAGAACTATTACAACAGAAACTAGCTATTGCAAGAGGTTGTTTCAGATCATAGCCAATGCTAGGAAGACAATGAACAAGCTGATGTACCGGAGTGGCTGGAGGTGGGCTCCTTCAGACAGGGTGGTCACAGAGGCCTTTCTAGGAAATGTGTCTGGCACAAGTCTTCTCAAATTCGGATGCACAGGTGACTCACCCGAGAATCTTATTAAAATGCAGATTCTTCTTATTCAGAGGGTGCTGTAGGGCCTGAGATTCTGCATTTCTCATGAACTCCTGGGTGATGTTGATGTGTCAGGTCCTCAGACCTCACATTGAATAATAAGGACTTGAAGTAAGAAATGAGAACGGTAAAAAGAATTGGGGCAGGAGCTTTCTATTTTGATGACAATCACATGTAGAGGCTTGGGGAAGGAACTGCAAGAAGCCCAGCCTTCTGTCCACTTCATTTCCAAATTTCTATCATTTGTTTCATAGGAGGTCCCAGGGCATGGTGGAAAGATACCTGCTCTGAGACCAGGCAGTTCTGGGCTTCAATCCTGTCTCCACCTCCTCACGGCACTGAGGTTTTGGACAGTTCGCTTGCTTGCACTTTTTTCTTAAGTTTTACTCTTCTCCATTCTAGTAGAATCCTTGGATAATCTGTCTGGCTTATAGAAAATCATCAGTAAATGATAGACACTCTAGTCTGGCTGATCCAACCTCACTTCCAAGCCCTCTTTCTTTTGGCTATTTCTACTCTAAAGGTGTGAAAACTTTAAAAATAGACTGGAAAACTTTGATTTCCCAGCCTTTCTTCCAGCTAGAGATGGCCATGTGAAAGAGTTATAGTCAATGACATCTTGATGGAAATCCCCAGACACTCCTTCCTGCCCACAAAGACAAAGCCTCAAAAGGAGAAGCCTTTGCTCTCTGTCTTTCACTATCCTTTCTGTCTCAACAGAAATGAGTTCTAAAGGTGCAACAGGCATCTTACAACCACGAGGTGACAAGAATGAGAATGAGGTGCAGGCTGGCTCAGTCGGAAGAGCATGCAACTCTTGATCTCGGGGTTGTGAGTTCAAGCCCCATGCTGGGTGTAGAGGTTACTTAAATAAATAAAACTTAAAAATGGAAAGAATGAGAATGACAAGCAGCACGTGAAGACAGCAGAACAGAAAGGCAAAAAAGAGCCTGTGAGTGCCGATCAGTATGTCGTCATCATTCCAAACATGGGCTGCTCAGCTCCAGACCCCTCGCAATATGAGAAAATAAAGCCCTTACTGGGTTAAGCTTATGTTGTTAGGTTTTCAGGTGCTTGCAGCTAACTGTAATTGATATCTAATTGTGGAGTGCAGTTATTCATTATTATTATTTCTTCTGAAGCCACTTAGTAAGAGGAAAAGGTAGGTGCAATGTAAAACTTTTGTCATGTACTTAATACTGCCAACCTGCTGTTACCTGCCAAAGGGGAGGCTACCAACAAAGCCAATGCATTGGAATACTGGTTTGTATTACCGCCAAAGATAATGTGAGGAGCTTCACACATCAACCTCTAAATTCTCAAGACAAATCTGAAGGGTCCACTTTTTAGAAATTATAATTAAAAATCTCCAGGTCTGGGATAACTGATGATGTTGCTCGATAATGCATAGCTCAGTGTCAACCATCATTTCAAACCAAATCTGGGATATCCTGCAAGAAATAGACAAAAATAATTGCCTTGGGCCCTGTGCTGGGAACAATAAGGCACACGTTATACACTCAACCGGTTTGAATGGACAACCAGATGTATAATGAATGCACTGCTGTGAAATGAAGTTTGGAAAACTGAGACACATGCAACTGAGTACAGAGGAAAGGAACTTTTTTTTTTTTTTCAAATTTAA
>NC_138369.1:71453925-71632516 GCF_054177405.1 Leptonychotes weddellii
CTCCCTATGTCCAAATCCCCTCTTCTTATGAGGACACCAGTCAGACAGGATGAGGGCCCACCATCACAGCTTCTTTTCACCTTAATTACCTATTTAAAGGCCCTATCTCCAAATGCAGTCACATGCTGAAGTGGTGAGTTTAAGACTTCAACATATGATTTGGGGAGCACACAATTCAGCCCATAACTGTCCCCAAGCCAGAAACTTGGAATCAGTCTTCCTTCATCTCTTTCTGTCAAGTCCTACTTATTCTAATGGTGAGTTCTAGCTCCACCTAAACTCCTTAGAAAGACATAATAAAATGTTAACTAACTGGAATTTAAATGAAAACTTGAAAAAAAACACATAATAAAATATTTAAGACTTAAGCTCTGCCTTCCTATGTAGAGATAAACTTCAACTCCCTGACTTTTATAATCTGCTTCCAAAAGAGGGTCAACTATTTGCTAGTCCAGCTCCTGTAATTAACATCCCTCCATTCAGCGTATCAAACTCCACTCATCTTTCAGATTTGCTTCAATAGTACTTCTCCTACGAAGTTCTTGACTCTGCTCCAATTCTCACTGACCCCACCCTAACTCTTTCCCTTTTCTAGAAAGAATTTACCATTTCTGCCACTCTACTATCACTGAATATACTATATCACAAATACTGGATTTGTGTCCTTTTGAGAGAGAAAAAAAAATCCCAATAAAAGAATGTACACTCTGGAGTTTGATTACATGAATGTAAATCTTAGTTCTATTAAGGTTTTTTTTTACTCTGTCAACTTTATCAAGTTACTTAAGTTCACTGGTAAATGGGAATAAGAATAATGCCTCATTCATATGGTTATAATGAGAAATAAGTGAAGTTTCTGTTGGTATGAAGCAGAGACTGAATAAGAGCTAGGTATTAAAATAAAACAGAGAGAATATAACAATTACCACAACTATCTTTTACTGAGACTATTCCATTTCATCCTGTGTCTAATGTGATTTGCATATATTATTTCTTATAAACCTTGATAAAATTGATACATACATTGGGACTCACAAAAGGGGACCCAGTGGCCTGACATCGAAACCTATGCAGCCTTCACTGCAGGAAATACCCGTCAAGGAATCTAGACATACTCCAAGCACAATCCTCCCAATCAGCTTTAGCTAGCTTACCTTACCCTAAAGCATAGGACCTTGCGAGCCTCAGAGGGAAATCCCCTACACCTCCTTGCTAATCATGCCCTGTTTCCATGTTGTGCCTTCTCCCTAGAAAACTCATTCTTATCCAATATCCCTCAGGGACAGCAACCCATTGCTTGTGAGGCCCTGACACTCCCAACCCATGGAGTGCTTTCCCTTGCATAGAGGGCATCAAGCCCGTCATTCAACTGTATAATTTTTGTCATTTGACAATCTGAAACAAATGCAGACGTGTATGATTACCCCATTTTATAGATGAGAAAACTTAGTCTCTGAGAGGATAAGCAGCTAGTCTAAGATCTAATACTCAACATGTGGTGGAACCAGGCTTTGAGCTAAAGTATAGATGATCCAAAGCACACTGTCTCCATTTTGACATCCCCAAACAATAGTTCAAATCTGAAGGCAGAGTGGGTGCTCAATAAGAATTTGTCGAATTACTTAATCCACTATTAATCCGCTTTTAAGTTATATTAAAATATTTCTTACTGATAGTAAAAGAGATGAACAGGGTTTCACCTTACGCCGTCAGTAATGCTAGACATAGATACAGAAGTTAGTGTTTTACACACTGTTTTTAGAATGGAAGTAAAATATGTATCCCAAAAAAGGGAGGGTTAATTAGGTGGTAAAAATCACCAGATTTCTGCTGAAATCCCCCATACCCTCTGTCCCTCCCTTTCCCTCTCCTCCAACTCTCCCCACCCAACACACACCCCAGATCACCTAGCTGAGAGCTACTGAGTGCACAAACAGTACTTTGCATTTTATGCTGATCTCCTATCAGTGCTGTCCCTTGTATCCCATACCTTGCTAGCCCGCTCTATAAAATGTTTTTCCTCATTTCAAATAAAACCCCAAACAGTATAAGATATTAATGATTAAAGTATTTTTTAAAAATAGAAGTGCATGATTTATACCTCTTAAGGACCATCGTCTGAGCCTTGGTAGGAAATTAATCTAGTTAACACAAATCTTATTTCCACAACTCAGGGAACTTCAGTGATACATTTGTATGAGATGCAATATCGGGTCGAGTCAGGCTACATGCTCACTTAGAGTTTTCTAGTGCTATGATACAATATTGCTCCAGTTACACAGTGACATTTTAATGATTTTCAAACACTTATCCTGAAGTTCTAAAAATACCATACGCTAAGATGTGCCTTTCCTGCAAGACATGGCATCAACTGGTGGATTTTAATGTATTTTCCTCTATTAAGTACAGGTAAAAAAAAAAAGTAAAGAAATATATATCTATTTTTTATGATCATTTTTTAACCATGTTGGCTTACAATAGTTTGCTTCTATAAAAATACTATATATACTTGTGGGACATTTATAATAAGGTAGTAACAAAAAATGTTCTTAAGTGTTCAGTACATATTAGAAATAATACATAATCTCATATAAAGTAACAATCTTTTGAGGAAAAAGTTATAAAGCTATAAAAAATTTAGGGGCTGCTATCAAGTATTTCAAAATTCTTAAATCACATTTTGCATTATATAATTAATGTTAAAAATGTTTTGTTGATATTTTTTGCTTTAAACTTCTCAAGAGATAGAACATGATTGTATATGTTCCCTAAATAAATTGGACTATTACTGAGCATAACTGAACACATTTATTTAAATATAAATGTAAAACTCATTTTTAAAATAGAACTCTGAATTAGTAAAATTGTTATTGGCTCCAGAGTATTCAAATTCATGCCCTCCACCCCCAAATGACATGTATAGTCATTCATGTGCAAGCAGTTCTGTTAGTGTAACCCACTTGGCCTCTCTTTGCTCCTGTACTCACTTCTTCCCCGGGGCGGGGGCGGGGCGGGGAAGAGGAGGAACTTAATTGGATTGAGTTTGGAAGGACATATTGGTATGTATAGGGTGGCCCCTTTCTCTTTAAGGCTCAGCTGCCTTTGGGGAACACCTGATCTGCTTTGGTCTTCGAGCTTGAAATTATAACTTGGGGAGCTCTGCCTTGCCTCATTATAGCTCTGTTTGTGACTGAGGGGTAACTTTACCTAAATCTGGAGCTCACAAAGGGGAAGCTCACTTGCTGTAGATATATGTCAGACCCTCTGTTATCAGTTTTATCAGAAAGAAAGGTGATATGGAGGTCTCCTATCTGCTTTATTCTTATTTCCTTATGAGTTGGTCCAGCACTTGGGTGGAGTAAAGGAGTGTTTTAATTGAGCTCTTTTCAAACCGCAAATGAGTAAGTGTATTTTGCTCCTTTTACCAATTTTCAGTCTTCGAAGACAGGGATTTCTCCCTATCTGCAGACGAACAGACCTAAGACAAAGGTGATGAGTTAAATTTTATAAAACCATTACACATGATTCTCATTTTCAAAGCAAATCAGGTTGATTAAATTGCTACCTTTGAAGCAAAAAAAAAAAAAGTAGTCATGTATTTCTTTTTAGTTTTATATTTCTATCTATCTACACATAAATGTGAGTGCACATAATATACATATATACATTTAATATATGAATAGTGATTTTATTCAAAAATAATCCTTACTGTGGTATAATAAAAATATATATATTTGGTCTTTATCTCCTGTTCCTGGCAAACAACACTATAAAAGTCTTGGAATTTCTGAGATGATGAGTGTCTTTTATACACTAATGAATGATTGCTGGCTGGTGGTCCCTAGATAGCTTCAGTGGTGAAATACCCAGGCAAGATCAGAGAGTTGGAACTTTCACCCCATCCCTAACCTTCTGGGAGAGGAGAGGGGCTGGAGACTGAGTTAATCACCAATGGCCAATGATGGGATCAATCATGCCTACATAATGAAACCTCCGTAAAAACTCCTGTACAGCAAGCTTTGGAGAGCTTCTGAGTTGGTAAACACACCGAGGTCCTGGGAGTTTGGCACACCCAGAGAGAGCGTGGCAGCTCCACATCGCTCCTCCCCATGCCTTGCCCTACTCATCTTTTCCATTGCGCTGTTGCTGAGTTGTATCCTTTGTAACAACAGAAGTAAAGTGTTTCCCTGAGTGCTGTGAGCTGTTCTAGCAAATTATCAAATCTGAAAAGGGGGATTGGAGGAGCCCCCAACTTTATCTCCAAGTTGGACAGAAGTGTACGCGTCCCCCGGGCACCCAGTGTTTGTGACTGGCATCTGGAGTGAGGGCAGTCTTGTGGGAATGAGCCCATAAACCTGTGGAGTCGGACACTAACTCTGAGCAGTGTCAGAGCTGAATTAAATGACAGGACCCCCAGCTGGTGTCCAGAAAGTTGTAGAACTGGTTCTTGGTATGGAGAAAACCCACACATGGGGTGTCATAAGTGCTGTGAGCAAATACAGTTCATACTTATCTTCTGTATTCCTATAATACTAAAGACAAAAGAAATACTAAAGACAAAAACTGTGCACACCGACTCCCACATTTTCTTTCCTCTTGCTGGACAGGTATTACACTTACTCTAATATCCAAGTAACTTTCATTGTAAGACTGTTCTTTCCTTATGTATGTAAAATATGCTTCACTATACAGTCATGCAAACACACAGGAAAACAGTCGTGTATTTGCAAACATTTTAAATGATGGAATTGTGGGTGGGGGCACCACACCATGATAGTTCTCCCTTTGAGTTGTCATTTCAAGAGATATTGTGTATTAAAACACTCCCATACATGTTTTAAAAGAGCTGGAGTAAAAGAGTTCATTCTTAAAAAGACCTAATCATTGAAATGCCAAATAGCTGGTTCTCATAAAGAACTTACTACGTAGGACATCCCTGCAATAACGATCGCTTTTTCTCTGGTCACCAAAGTATCTAATCCTACTCCTGTTTAAATGAAACAATATCAACATTTTTTCAGTGTCAATTTTTGTCACTTTGCATGAATTGCAAGGAATTTCTTCATAAGTATAAACAGAAGGTAAAAGGAAAGCAACATAGTCTTAGAATGCTTTAAAGATCATCGAAAAGCTTATCTGTGCCTTAAAACAAATTATTACACTGTTGTATACTATAAGATACAGATACATATTTGTTTGCGACAGTCCACCCTAGCAACCACTAAACTTGATTCTTAATTTTGCACATGAAATTTTCACTTCTAAGTTTTGAGCTACTGCACTTTAAATGAAACCAAGAGATACACTTTTAATCACATCATTTTAAGTTCACTATATTGCTACTGACTCATTTTTTTTCCCTAATAAAGCAAGGTGGTGTGACTCTTCATATTCTAGTAAACCATTTTCCTTCCTCATCCTATTTGCATAGGAATATGAACTTCTGGTTCCTGTCAAATGAGTCTTTATTACCAAGACGAGAATGTAAATTCATGTAATGTCTTTGTGATCTTGGAATAGGCACCAAATACCAACTGCTACCAGTTATGAATATTTATCAGTTGCTGTTTTAAAAGACAGCTTTTTTTTTTCCCTCCCAGAGTTTTTGAGTAAACAATTTCAAAATGTTACTCCATCTGTCAATGTTTTCTGAAAACAGTACCAACCTTCTTTTTTATCTTCTGGAGTAATCTTCACTTTTGTATCTGTTATATCTTTGAATGAGGCCAGAAAAAGTACCACATCTCCTTTCTCATTCTTTATAGGAACAATATCCAATAGGCACCAAAATGGAGACCCTGCAACAGTAATAAAAATACAAATCAACCACTGCCTCATGTTTTTTCTATGAAAATCTCAATCATTAGTGGTGCAGTTAATAAAGTCCTTACTGTTTTCTTCTATCCCACACTTCCCCTCCAAAATCTTAAAAATGTCAGTTTTCAGATTCCATAAATACCTAGCCCATATGCATATCTCTTCATTCACAAATGAAATGCTTTCTTTGAAAATAAGGCTGTATTTTAAACAAAAACACTTGTCTGTGCTGAGATATTTCTGCTTATGTAATTCAAACCGTATTTCTTTTTTGAACTTGTTGCTGTTGAAGCATTCCACTTTATGAAACATTGCCCCTTCCCACCCCCAGCACACATGAGTTGCTAAATAAAGACCTTTGTTTGGTAAGAGTTTGCTGGAGGTTTATTTAGTCAATTTAAAAATCAATGATTGCCCACCAGCATGGCTAAAGTAAAAAAAAGATAGAAAATACCAAGTTTTGGGGAAAATGGATCATCATTTGAACTCTCCTACATTGGTGGCTGGTTGCAAATTAGTACATATACACTTTAAAAACTGTACAGCAGTATTAAGATACCTTCCCACAATAGAACACCAAGCAGCACTGTGAATGAGCATTCTGCAATAATTGACAATCAGATGGATGAATATCACTAATATAATATTGAGCAAGAGTAGCCAGTAACAAATGAGCAGAATGCATTTACATTAGGTACAAAACAGGCAAAACTCACCTACAGTGTTAAAAGTCAGGTTGGTGGTTTGGGAGATTGTGATTCGAAGGGGACACAGGTTGGGGAATTCTGGGATCCTGGTCAAGTTTGCTTTATGACCTTTATATTAATTACATAGGAGTGTTCAATTTTTGAAAACTCATCAAACTCTACCCTTATGCATGTCTATTTTTCTGTATATATGTTTTACTTTAAGAACATATATTCTTTTAAGATTTTATTTATTTGTCAGAGAGACAGAGACAGAGAGAGAGAGCACAAGCAGGGGGAGTGGCAGGCAGAGGGAGAAGCAGGTTCCCTGCTGAGCAAAGAGCCCGATGCTGAGCTTGATGCAGGGCTCAATCCCAGGACCCCAGGATCATGACCTGAGCCCAAGGCAGACGCTTAGCTGACTGAGCCACCCAGGCATCCCTCAAGAACATATTTTAAGAAGCGATAATCAAGTTCAATTCTATTTTTTGAGCAAAAGAACCTTGAGAAATACCATTAGTAGCTTCTGGTTCAAACCTAAGGCTCATATTTTGAAATGTTTTTATATATATTAAAATATATATTTTAAGAATATATTAAAATTCTTATATTAGATTTCCTACTAAAAAGCATTCCTGGGCAAAAAAAAAAATTGAAAACGGCAAATAAGTTATTGCTTAAAAACAAAACTATTAATCTATTCACATATATTTTTCCTACATTTTTTTTGATGGGGGAAAAACCCTAATACTGTGAATTTCCACCTTATTTGGGAGTTGATTTCAAAGTTGGGTATAAAACAAAAATAACAGTCAGAAATACCCTTGCTATTTTAAGTTGTTTTGTGTATACTGTATTAGATCTCACAATTTCCGAAACAGCTGACGTATCCATCCAACCTTGGAATCTACCAGGTTTTTTTCCTTACTTAAGCACCACATGAAGGCATTGATATAGAGGTCATCTGACATAAAAATCACATTTTATTTTAGCTGCTGTTGTACTTTTTGAAAAGTGTGGTTGGATACACATACAATAAACATGTGTATAATGAGCTTCTACTATATAAAGAATGCATGGAATATGTACCTGATCTGTACATCCTCCTAATAGCTTCAGCATCATGAATTCCTCCGTGTTCTCTTGACGCAGATCTATGGTTTCCTTTCATTCATCTTCCTAAATGTCCATGCCACAGCAATGCCATTTCAATATCCCATCACCAGGCTCCAGGAGACCTGGGATCTAACCAGAGCTCCAACATTAACTAGCCCGAGACCATGGGGGAGTCAATTAACTTCTCCTCTCCAATTAACTTGGTTCCCTTAATTGTAATATTCTCATATCCATCAGTCCAGTAGTAGATAGAGCAACTCAAAAACCATGAGGCAATAAATCAACTCTATTGTCTATGACTAATGGGGAATCCTTCTAAATGAGCTATATCCCTGGCCAAACACTACTATCCCCATCATCCCAGAATGGCTCTTAATTCTAATTTTTTCTATGGTCACCATTTCAAGGTGGGAGATGTTTTCACTAATTCTGTAGCTATGGTAGGAACAAAAAGATCCATCAGGGCAAGCTATCAATCAGACCCTAGACATAGTAATAGTGGGGACATGGAAAACAGTATGAATCTGATATTGTGGATCACATTTTAAAGCATCTCTCTGTCAATTATCTTGCAAAAACATCACCCAAATCAGAACAGAAGCTATTAATTTTCCTGAAAATCCATTTTATCTAGGCACTCAGACAAGCATCATTATTGTCTCCACAGAGCCTTTGAACAGGTGGACCAGAGAATTTTAGAGAGAAGCAAAAGCGTATCAGGTGAGATACAGCCAAGGAAAGCGCTGCCCACCTGACAGTACCTCTAATCACACAGCAGTCATTTCACGTCATGTTCTGGGAAGTCGAAAGATCACTTTGAGGTTTGTCTTTTAAGTTACAATGAGATGGGGGTGCCTGGGTGGCTCAGGTGTTAAGCGTCTGCCTCCAGCTCAGGTCATGATCCCAGGGTCCTGGGATCGAGCCCCGCATCGGGCTCCTGCTCCACGGGAAGCCTGCTTCTCCCTCTCCCGCTCCCCCTGCTTCTCCCTCTCCCACTCCCCCTGCTTCTCCCTCTCCCACTCCCCCTGCTTCTCCCCCTCCCACTCCCTCTGCTTCTCCCTCTCCCACTCCCCCTGCTTGTGTTCCCTCTCTCGCTGTGTCTCTCTCTGTCAAATAAATAAATAAAATCTTTAAAAAAAAAGTTACAATGAGATGTAACCTTTGACATTTTATGAATTCTGTAAAAGTTCATTAACATAGGTCTCTCTAAATTCAAATTTTGTAATGATTTGGCCGGCACTAGGCTGATGTCTGCCTTCCCACTGCACATATGACAAAAAAATGTGTAGAGGCATACCTTGGAGATAATGTGGGTTTGGTTCCAGATGACCCCAATGAAGTAAATATTGCAATAAAGTGAGTTAAAGTAATTTAAAAAATTTATTTATTTATTTTAGAGAGAGAGAGAAAGAGAAAGAGTGAGGGGAGCAGAGAGAGAGACAGAATCCTGAAGCAGACTCCCCCCACTGAGAACGGAGCCTGATGCGGGGCTCGTTCCCAGGACCCTGAGACCATGACCTGAGCAGAAACCAAGAGTTGGCTGCCCAACCGACTGACCCACCCAGGTGCCTTGGGTTAAATGACGATTTTTGGTTTCCAGTGCATATGAAAGTTATGTTTACACTATACAGTAGTCTGTTAAGTGTGTAATAGCATTGTGTCTAAAAATACAATGTACATGCCTTAATTAAAAATAATTTCTTTAAAAAAATGCCAACCATCATCTGAGGTCTCAATGAGTTGTAATCTTTCTTGCTAGTGGAAGGTCTTGCCTCAATGTAGATGGCTGCTGAGTGATCAAAGGTGGGTGGTCGTTGAAGGTTGTGGTGGCCGTGGCAATTTCTTAAAATAAGACAACAATGAGATTTGCCACGTCAATTGACTCTTCCTTTCACGAGTGATTTCTCTGTAGCATGCGGTGCTGTTTGATAGCATTTTACCCATAGAACTTCTTTCAAAATTGGTGTCAATCCTCTCAAACCCTCCTGCTGTTTTAGCAACTAAGTCTATGTGATACTCTAAATCCTTTGTTGTTATTTCAACAGTCTTCAAAGCATCTTCACCAGGAGAAGATTCCATCTCAAAAACCACTTTTCTTTGCTCGTCCATAAGAATCAACTCTTTATCCATTAAATTTTGATCATGAGATCACAGCAACTCAGTCCCATCTTCAGGCTCCACTTCTAATTCTAGTTCTCTTGCTATTTCCACCCATCTTCAGTGACTTCCTCCACTGAAGTCTTGAACCCTTCACAGTCGTCCATGAGGGTTGGAATCAACTTCTTCCAAACTCCTGTTAATGTTGATATTTTGATCTCTTCCCATAACCCCTTCCCTCTTAATGGCATCTAGAATGGTGAATTCTTTCTGGAAGGTTTTCAGTTCACTTTTCCCAGCTGCATCAGAGGAATCACTATCTATGGCAGCTACAACCTTACAAAAGGTGTTTCTTTCTTTCTTTTCTTTTTTTTTTTTTAAGATTTCTTTATATATGAGAGAGAGAGTGTGTGTGTGTGTGTGTGTGTGTGTGTGTGAGCAGGGAGAGGGAGAGAATCTCCAGGAGACTTCCTGCTGAGTGCAGAGCCTGACACAGGGCTCTATCTCAGGATCCTGCAATCATGATTTGAGCAGAAATCAAGCTTTGGACACTTAACCGACTGAGGCACCCAGGAACCCCCAAAATGTGCTTCTTAAATAATAAGACTTGAAAGTCAAAATTACTCCTTGATCCATGGGCTGCAGAATGGATGTTGTGATTGCAGGCATGAAAACAACATTAATCTCATTGTACATCTCTATCAAAGCTCTGGGATGGCCAGCTGCATTATTAATGAGCAGTAATATTTTGAAAGGAATCCTTTTTCTGTAAGTCTCAACAGTGGGTTTAAAATTAAAATATTCAGGGCGCCTGGGTGGCTCAGTTGGTTAAGCGACTGCCTTCGGCTCAGGTCATGATCCTGGAGTCCCGGGATCGAGTCCCGCATCAGGCTCCCTGCTCGGCAGGGGGTCTGCTTCTCCCTCTGACTCTCCTCCCTCTCCTGCTCTCTGTCTCTCATTCTCTCTCTCTCAAATAAATAAATAAAATCTTTAAAAAAAATAAAAAAATAAAAAATAAAAAATAAATAAAATTAAAATATTCAGTAAACCATGTTGTAAACAGATGTGCTGTCATCCAGACTTTGTTGTTCCATGTATAGAGCACAAGCAGAGTAGATCTAGCATGATTCTTAAGGGTCCTGGGATTTTGTCTGGAATGGTCAATGAGTATTAGCTTCAACTTAAAGTCACCACCTGCATTAACCCTAACGAGAGAGTCAGCCTGTTCTTAGAAGCTCTGAAGCCAGCCATTAACTTCTCCTCTCCAGCTAGGAAAATCCTAGATGGCAACTTCTTCCAATAGAAGGCTGTGCTTAAGGGAATGTTTGGTTGGTTTAATCTTCTATCCAGACCACTCAGACTTTCTCCTTAACAGCAATGAGGCTGTTTCAATTTCTTAGTACTCGTGTGTTCACTGGAGTAGCACTTTTAATTTTCTTCCAGAACTTCCTTGCATTCACCACTTGGCTGTTTGGCCCAAGAGGGCTAGTTTTTGGCCTATTTTGACTTTCAACATCCTTCTTCACCAAGCTTAACCATTTCTAGCTTTTGACTTAAAGTGAGAGACATGCAACTCTTCCTTTCATGTGAATACTTAGAGGCCACTGTAGGGTTGTTAATTGACCTAATTACAATATTGTTTTGTCTCAGGGAATAGAGGGGCCCAAGGAATGAGAGAGAGAGACAGGGAATGGCCAGTAGGTGGAGGAGTCAGAACACACACATTGATTTAAATTTGCCATCTTATATGGGCAGTGTTGGTGGTGCCCCAAAACAATTACAGTAGTAATATCAAAAGTCACTGATCATCGATCACCATAATGAATATGATAATAATGAAAAAGTCTGAAATATTGGGAGAATCGCCAAAATGTGACACACAGACACAAAGTGAGCAAATGTTAGAAAAATGGCACAATAGAGTTGCTCTAGGCAGGATTGCTACAAACCTTTGATTTGTAAAAAACACAATTATCTGCGAAGCACAATAAAGTAAAGCACAATAAAAGGAGGTAGGCCTGTATGAGGGAAACAGTTCAAGGGAGATACAGGCTTATTTCTTTCCTCCCTCCCTTCCCTTCTTCCTTTCTTCTTTCAACTGCTCCTTCAGATTTATCCACAAAACTGCCTTACAAATATGGCTTTGGCCACCTCTAAAATTAGAAAGCAAACCATATCACACTTGCTTCTTCCAGAAAAAGAGGATAGCAGGTAGGCAAGACCCTTCACAATTAATGTGCTCACTTATTACCCATCCCTTCCCTGCTTTCCTGAATCTCTCTACCAGGCCCTCTGCCCTGGCTCTCTGACAAAATCTCCATCCTTGCATGACTATAATCATTCAAAGCTATTCCCCAAGGCTGGCTTCTTCCTCTCTTACCCACGGGCACAATGATGATCACGCAACATCTTCCAGTCAACAGTATTTCAAGCCTGGTGCGATGAATCTCTCATAAGGTTAAAATGGGAGGCAGCATATCCCTCACTCTCAAATCCAGAGATGAAGGATTCTTAAAACAGGTTAGAGGGCAGAAATCCTGTGTCAGTTTTAAGTCCTTCTGTGTATAGCAGTAGTAATTACCATGTGGGTTAGTAAGTGCTAAAACAGATGAGACTCTGCCAGGATTTAAGTTAATAACACCTTTGACTTCCGTGGATAAATACAATTCATGGGGAGAAAACAGGGTTTATACCCTATATGGTAAAATGTATTTTTGGAATTGCATAAATAATTACACAGAGCTTAAATCTGGTGGAATGTCCCATGTGTCCACTTTGGTACTTCCTTTTTCTTCATTGGGAAACAAGGGTATTTGAGAATTTGACTTGCTATTATTTATAATTGTGAGAAGACTTATATGCTTTCTACCCACCCCCAAAAGGTTAAATTTGGCAATAAGCAAAAACTAATAAGGTTTCCAATATGAGTTCAAGGTTTAATAACTTAATCTAAGGAGGTCAGATATAAAAGTAAATCGAATTTTGAGCTCTTCCTTTCTCTTTAATGACTGCTGTTGTGATGAGATTCAAGTTGCATTTCCCAGTGTAATTCAGTAGCAGAAAGGGGGATACGGACACTTTGCATATCCTCATGTTTCTTCTATCAAGCAGGATTTTGATTGGATTTTTTATGATAAATATGTGTTACATTTAGTCTTTGAAATTATTACTACAGTAATATAATATCTTAAGTGTTAAGAGGATCAATATCATGCGACCTAAACATTTTCAGATGCTCTTCATATTTCACACTAAGTCTGATGAGTCTTGTTCCCAACAACCATTGCCTCAGTGCTACTTATCAATGATGTAGTGACGAGTTTGGCAGTTTTTAGAAATTAGTCCAGGGGTTATATATTGAGGCAGGGGTGGGAAAGGGACTGCAGATGAGTGCGCAAGGCTACCCCTGATGGTAATGGATGATGGGACACTCGTAACTGTAGCAGAAGGAGGGGAGCAGTAATGGGAGTACCAACTGAGTCTATCATGGAACCTTTAGCTACCCTTCCTCTTTACCACATTTGCTACTACTGACTTCTTCTGGCCTTAATCATCTCTCACCCACTCTTCAAAAGTGTTCTTCCTGCTTTTAGGTTTCTTCCCATGTTGCTTCCAATAAGCTGTGAAAATATAGGGTATTGAATAAAAACACTCAATGGCTTTTCTTTGCTTGCTTAAAGTATTAGCATAACATTCCAGAGTCTTTACCAATATGGAAGGTCTATTTTCAAGGGACTAGAAAAAAAAAAAAAACAGGAATGAGATTGGTAGTGTGAAGAGGTGACCTAAAGGAAGAGTCATATTAAAAAGGAGGGGGAAGTCCCTTGAAGTACCCAGAACTGTGTGGGGGACAAGCCCTACAGCAGTCTCACCAGCTCTTTGGTGAAATATCAGGTGAAATCTGTACCTGATCTGCAGGGAACCCTTCCAAGGGCCATCCATCTACAGTGCAGTGGAGTTTCAGGTCTTTGTTCTGTCCCCATTGGATTTGCCTTGAGTGAACACTTTTCCTCCACATGCCCGAGGATCTTAGTGACCCAAAGTAAAGGGCACTAGGACCCTGACACCTGTGAAACAGCAGAGGGTAGAGTGGAGTTGGGAAGAGATGAACAGAACCAGCTGGAGACCCCCCTGAGCTGGGCAGTGGCTAAAGATACCTTTTGTTTCAATATTTAATGAAAAAGAGGATCTCATAAAAACAATGTGTTTTAAATTTGTTTCTATGTAGGAAAAAAAAAGACTGGCAGAACACACACAAAATATTAATAGTGGTGGCTTGTGGAATTATAGTTTCTTCTTTTTTCCTTTCTTCTCAGGATCCTTATTTTCAGGGTTTCTAGAATAAGCATGAAGAAATATATAGTGGGATGCTGGCAACTCTAGAGATTTGAGGTAAGAAATGACAAGAAGTTCAAGACAGGGCAGTAAGAGTGATGAGATCATATTTCTAGGGAGATCACTTTTTACATATTCCAATGATTTAAGTTTTAACAGATATCCCAAAGATGAGAGAGAGAGAGAAGAAGGAAGGAAGGATAGATATCAAATCAAGCGATGCTTAACTGATTGATTTGAATGTGCCAACTTTTTTTTTTTCTCTTTCCATTTTGTTCCAAGTTCCTTTTCTCCTTAAATAAAAATCGTATTCCTCTCCCAGGAGTATGTATAGCCCATTTTAAGAAATCTCTAATCATTAGGAAAAAGAGGAGCTTGGGAACATGAGATCCAAAAAAGTTTCCCCAAGATGTGCTTTTGTCAATAGTTGCACCATCCTTGTCCAACAAATCATGGATATATTATTGACCAGTAGAGCTATTACTTGCTTTAAGAAAACCAAACTGCTTCTGATGGTAAACAGAGATAATTATTACCTAAAATTGAAAGGATTTTCCACATATGGTTAGACACAAATCCAGCTGGGATAGGTTTAGAGGAGGAGCCAGGACAATTGGGTACTGTCCAATGAGAAAATAGAGGTAAAGGGGTCCTGATGATGAACAATATAATGCACACAGCAAGAACCTAGTGATAGCTGTCACTTAAGTTTCCATTATGTGCTAGACATTATGCCACATGCTTTACATGTCTTATATCTAAACGTCTCATTGATCAACCTGACCAATATTTTACCAAACTGAACCACATTTTACAAATGGAGACATTGAGATATGCAGTATTTTCTTCAGGGTCACACAGCTATTAAGTGCCACAGAGCAGAATTTAAACACAAGTCTGAGTTTGATTTTCTAATCTTGCTTTACTACAATATTCTGGGAATAATCTTGTTCTATAAACAGTGTTTCAGGAATTGAATTTCACTGTCATTTAATTTTTCTCCCCATGCTATAAGACATAATGACACATATGCTTTCTTAAATGCCATAGTGTAAGAGAAAAAAATGAAATAAAGCCTTAAGATAATCAACAAATTTCTCTCAACCAGGAATAAGAGTAGAACCTATCTCTCTCTTTTTTCTTAAGATTTTATTTTTTTCAGTAATTTCTACACCCATCATGGGGCTCGAACTTACAACCTGGAGATCTCAAGAATCACACACTCCACCAACTAAGTCAGGCAGGCCCTACTCTTTGAAACAAGATTCAGCTACTTTAGTGTCAGACTGGAATACATCCTTCATTAAGATACATATGGCTCTTAAAGTTGCTTCAGTTTTCAATGAGACACTGGGATCTGAAAACCACCACTGGTACTGCTTTCAGCCCCCATGTTGAGATAAAGGGAATGTACTCATAAAAGCCTCCTGATTACAGTTTTTAAGGGTAGTAACCTAAGTCGTTAATGTATTAGCACCATATTCTGACCTCATTCACAAAGCATTTGTCTGACACATCTTCCCAATGTTTTTGTTTCTTGCTTTCTTAGGAACCTTCAGAAATGATAATCTCTGTACTGTGGCAACTCTAGGTAGGTAGGACACACAGTGACATTTCCTGGATTCATCTCTTCTAAGACTGGAAAAAACAAAGAGCACTGAGTCCCAATCAACTCCGAGCCATGGCTCTCTATTTTAACGGTCCTCTGGGGTAAAGAAGGCCAAATGTGATGGACAACTGTTAGTGAGCAGAAAAATGTCTGATCCAATGGGCTTGGCTTCATGATTGCTACTTGTAAGCCACTTCCTTCTGAGAACGAGACACTGAAGCAAACTTGCCCCCTTGATACTTGACTTTAAGAAAAGCAATTTAAGATTTCTTCAAACTTGCTGTTGCTCAGTGAAAAAGAACTTGCCTTAAATGAGAATTAAAGGATCAGGTTAACTCTGATTGCACAAGGCTTTCGTTGGAGGAATCTATGGTCTTTGCAGGGCAATGGGAATAATAGTTGGTCCCAATAATAATCATAATGCCCACAAGAATCCAGCATGGGCAAGGGGGTCTGGGACTCTAGCATTACTTAGTTTAGAACCCAAAAGAAAATATTTGGAGATTACATTGCAAGCGATTGGAAATAAAGTTAGTCCTTCACTCAACAAATATTTATTGAGTGCCCTCTATGGCTGGGAACTGTTTTATGTGTTTGGATAGAATAGATCTCTGTCCTACGCCCCAAGAGAACTTATATTCTACTTTTAGGAGAGAAAAACAATAAACTATAAATAACTGTATAGTTTATTAGAAGGTTTTAAATGCTATAAGAACAACAACAACAAAAGGGGGATTAAAGAATGTGGGAAAGGGGGAATAACATCCTAAGGGAATTATTCATGGAAATGCTACTTAATATTGCTTTTGAATATTAATGACTGTATGTGTGCCATTGCAGGTCCTCTTAGAAGCAATGATGAGACAGCCATAATGATGGTCTCAGGTCAAGCAAAGGAGAGAGGGAAGGAAGAAAAATTGGACAACAGTGTCTTAGACTGCAGTGCAGTTGTAAAGAAAGTTCACCAAGGTCATCAGGGCACCCAGCCAAGACGACCATCAGGGCTGGTCCGTATCTCCCAGGAACAGAACTGTTTAGCACCTCTGCTTCACTCAGTCATTGGCTGGAAGCTGCCCGTAGAAAGCTTGGCCTCTTGGCCAACACAATGAAATGGTTTCAGAGCACAGCAGCTGGGGCCGTTAGCCAATTACTATCCTGTAGTCAGACATACAAGATGCACGTTCTCATGGTTCCCACAATTAGCAGAGAAGATTATCTCACATTTTTGACAGAATAGCATCCATGCCCTTCCTCCTGTCACTGAACCTCCATATTCCACCAGAAACCAAAACACCCCTCTCCAGGTAGCCCTGGTAGAACCATCAAACCCAGTGCTCTGACTAGCCCTCACTGGAAGGATGAGCAAATAGCCCACGTGGGGCCGATCAGTCTTTCTTTTCCAGTAATTTTGATCTTGAACAGAGGGACCCAAGATCCAAAATGGAGGAAGCAGATTCATTTAACAGTGAAGGCCGGAAAAATCCTTTCAATTATTCCTGCTACCTAGACTTTACAGAAAACTTCTTCCTGTCTTTTTCAAGAGCTGGCTGCTCATTACTTTCTTTGGTTCTATAAGTTACAACATATGTTTTTAATAAACTAGTATTTTTCTTAAGATAACCAGAATCAATTTGTGTTGCCTATGAGGAACCCTAATTACAAAAATGATATATTTAGAAAAGGAGAGTCAAGATATGATGGAAAGAATACAAGGCTTAGATGACCTTGCATGTGGTCGATTCTACATTTACTCACTGAGCATGCTTTACACCTGTCTGCACCATATCTGCATACTGGATATCCAGCTACTTCTCACGGTTAAGAGCTTTGAAGAGGCCAATATGTGCCAAAGTATTTTACACTTTTTGACTAGTTATATAAAATAAGGACTTTACCTATACATGTAATGCTTTCATTCTTTACCTATTAAAAAACAATCAGGGAAGTGCCTGGGTGGTTCAGTTGGTTAAGCACACAGCTTCGGCAAAAGTCATGATCCCAGGGTCCTGGGATGGAGCCCCATCGGGCTCCCTGATCAGCAGGAAGTCTGCTTCTTCCTCTCCCCTTTACCCCTCCCCCCACTTGTGTGCGTTCACCCTCTCTCAAATAAATAAATAAAATCTTTAAAAAAAAATCAGGCACAACTATGGTTCAGTATTAATATTTGTTAAAGCTAGCTGATGGTATAGGGTGGATTTTGGTTATAAAAACTCTGTGAATGTATGAAACATCTCATGATTTTATTTTTAATTAAGGAAACATTACTTTGGAAAATGGAGAATTATTCAGCATTTACTTGAACATCTAAGCTAGTATTAAATTGTAACATAAAGTTAGTTCAGATTGCGGGGTTAGAAAGATCTTTGAGATGATGAGATGAAACTCTTTACTGGAAAGATGAAAATGCTGAATTCAGAGTGGTTGAGTAAACCATTCTGAATGATTAATGTTAATTGTCGGTAGAGGTGGGACTAGACCTCAAGTCACAGGACTTTCAGTTTCATGGGCTTTGTGCTAAAACACAGTGCACTTCTCCAAAGATTAAAAGCAATCTCCAAAGGAATAATCACATGAGTGAATAATCTGATTTTGATATTTGAAAAGGAAAAATTATACTTGCCTATATTATTGATATTATTGATAAAATAATCCAGGACACATAACAAATTCGGCATTGATCAAGTTTAGGTTTTTTTTTTTTAAGATTTTATTCATTTATTTGACAGAGAGAGAGCACAAGAAGGGGGAGTGGGCGAGGGAGAAGCAGGCTTCCTCCTGAGCAGGGAGCCCAATGGATCAAGGGATCATGACTTGAGCCAAAGGCAGATGCTTAACTGACTAAGCCACCCAGGCACCCAAGTTTTGTGTGTTTTTGTTTTGTTTTTAAGATTTATTTGAGAGAGAAAGCTTGGGCACGCTTGTGCACACACACACACATGCACACACACAAGCAGAGGTAGGGGCCACGGGAGAGGGAGAGAGAGAGAGCACGAAGCAGGCTCCTAGCTGAGCTTAGCGTGGAGCCCAATGAGGGGCTAGATCTCATGACCCCTGAGATCATGACCTGAGCTGAAATCAAGAGTCAGAGGCTTAACTGGCTGAGCCACCCAGGCACCCCAGTCCAGTATTTTTTTTTTTTAAGTAGATTTGGGATTAGAATATGTGTTTAAAAGGTTGAGCAAGTGAGATAAAAATGATGGGAAATATGTTTTATGGGAGAAAGCAGAAATTTTGAAATGAGAATTTGGAAACAAGGAAACAAATTGAAAAGCAGTAGTTAAGGATCTCATGACAATTCTCCAGTGTATAAATACATGGTTGCAGTTTTAGGTGTCATTTTAGCACTTTCCAAGAACATGCAGACAACAAACATACTGAACATTTCTTCCATTGTGCAAACTCGACTCTTAGCAAAGACTCATGAACACAGTGCCAGATTGCCCTGAGTCACAACTTGGCAGGCATATTAAAGCAAAACAGTTAGACGCTTCCCCAATTTACTGCTCCTCCCCTAAAATGGAGCTGATCCCTCACCAGAACTTGAGGCCAAACCCCACTGCCCAGGAGAGTACTGCTGTGCCCTTCATGCACTGGCAAGTCTGTCCCAAGACATTATTTTGTGAAATCTGAATTCATGCATAATATTTTCTCACTAGCTTCCACATGATTATAGGCATTTTTCCTCCAACAACAACAAAAGTACATTTTGATCCTGTACATGTAATTAAAACATGACAATTTAGAATGCTTCTAAACCATGTGGGCCCCAATTGGATATTCCCTAATGGATTTGGTACATTCATCTTCAGAGGTTAGCAAACTTCTGTAGAGGGCCAGATAGTAAATATTTTTGGCTTTGCAGTTCATAGAATCTCTGTCTCAACTATTCAGCTCTGCTATTGTAGTAACAAAACAGTAATAAACAACACATAAGCAAATGAGCATGGCCATTTTCCAATAAAATGTCCTTTATAAAACAGGCATCCTGCCAGAGAAGATCTACAATCCATACTTTGCCAACCCTTTAGGAAGAAGCCTACAAATTACTGTGTTCTAGGAGTTAATTCTTCATTCCTTGGGAGTTTTGACCACACTCTATACTACCAGACTGTTTAAGAAGCACCATTTGTTAGTGCAAGAACCAAGTAGACTGTGAATGTCATAGTGGTGCATTCTCAAGGAAGATAATCCAAATGATCCTATTTTCCTAAATAGAGGGTAATCATTTCCTTTCTCTTTTGATAATGAAAATAAACTTAATTATCCTTCACCTAAAAATAAGCTTAATGACCTTAGAGGGATCTCTGACAAGGCATGTCTAGCAATTCCATTAACAGAAGCTATGTGGGGATTATGACACTGAGTATGAACTTTGTGAGCGGCATCCCAAAAGCGAAATACATGCAAATCAGAAGAGAAAGGAGTCAAATGGAGACTGGTCAAAAGTCTGTACAGACTCAGGCCAAAGCAACTAGAAGCTCAAATACGTGAGAAACTTCTACTCTGGCGATCTCTTTTATGCTGGGAGAAAAACAGGTAGTTTTCTAAATCATTATAGATAATTACACACAATGAAACAACTTTAAGCAAAAGTGGATTTTATTTAAACCTCAAGATACATTCCGAGTTTGATGTTTTCCCTTTTAATAGTATCTTTTCTTAGTAGTATTGTTAACAAGATTTCTTTTGCTGTTTGACTCCTACTGTAATTTCTGAAACATGGTGCTTTTATTTTATTTTTTTTTAAAAAATGGAACATACTGTTTCAAAAGATAATTTAGTGGACTCAGCATTGAAGAATTCTGGGGAAGTAAAGGCTTTAAGAAAAATAGCTGTCCTTATCATAGATGAAATCAGTTCTCCAGTTATAGCTTGGTTTTACTGCCCATCGCTAGAGATGCTCCAAGCCATAAGTTTTTTTTTCACTTGATGTCATTTTTAATAATGATGGTTTTGGGATCTGATCATCAGTGCTCTGTGGATTAGTAAATATTAAAAAAAACAAACACACTAAAACTACAAGCCATGCCCCAGCCTTCCCTCCCCTCTCATCTCAAAACATACACACCCAACAAAATATAAAAGGCCAGGTTAGGTGGATTCCACTGCCGATACACATTTTAGGTCATTCTTGACACTTCCTTCTTTCTCATCCCCCCACCCCCACCCCCAAACCAAAGAGATCACCAAATCCTGTCAATTCCAGTGGCTAAACCTTTGAAATGCGTTTTAAATCCACTCCGGTATCTTTATTGGTCACATCCCAGACTAAACCAGGGCTTCGAAAACTTTAATATGCAACAGGATCCCCTGGAGGGCTTGTAAAAGCATTGGTTGCAGAGCCCCACCTCCTGATTTGATTCAGTAGGTCTTGGGTGGGGCCTGATAATCCGCATTTCTCACAAGTCCCAGGTGATGTCCCTGTTACCGGGTCTTCAGATCACACTCCGAGTAACACCTAAGCATTGCTTATGTGGATCACCTGCCTCCCAAGGCAGAAAAAATGATCTTTGTAAGATTAAATAGTCATCATGTGACTTCCCTGCTCAGAACTCTGCTTGCCTTCAGTTAACTGGCCACAGCTGGAGCATTGTCTACAAACCCTGTGCTGCAAGCCCTGTCCCACTCCCGTGTGATGTGATACCTTGGTGCCTGTTCTCCAGTGCCACTGGCCTTCTCTCTTTCTCAGATGAGGCAGTCTTTCCCAGAACCTTTGCACATGTAGCTCTTTGCCTAGAATAAGCTTTTATTCCTTCCTCCATATAGTCAACCTATACTCATCCTTCAAAATTCAACTCAAACATCAGTTTCTTGATAAATTCTTCCTCATTCCCAGATTTGATCAGATCCTCCTATTATCCCATCCCATGGCAGCCTGCAACTTGCCTGCAAGCTACTTAACAGGTCCATGATGATTTGATGAGTCTTTCTTTCTCAGCCGACTAGAAGGTACAAGAGAGCAAGGATTATGACTTCCTTTCTTTTGCACTCCCCCATGGGACAAAGCTGATTGCCTGGCCCAAACATCGCAGGGGGCTCTACCATTTGTGTTCAGAGAACAAAGTTAATTTGTATAAGATGGATTCCAACTTTACAATAATAATACTGCTGGTTGCGAGACTGACAGCTAACATTTACTGAGCACCCATGTGCAGGCTCCACGCAAAGCACTTTACAAGCAATATTTCACTTAAACCTAAGAAGTAAATGCTCTCTTATTGCCATCTTACAGGTGAGAAAATTGAGGCTCAGGAAGTTGAAGTAAACTGCCCCAAATCACAGTTCATAAGTTATGGGAGCTTTTTTGCCTGGTAGATACAAATCTAGACTCTGAAAAACATTATTGTTAGCATTTACACGTTCTTTATATTCTCTATCACTTACTTTCTTTATCTGATCCCCTTCACAGCTTTAAGATGTAAAATATTATCTTCCTGTTTGCTTCTTATAGGCAAACCTAGAGATTGGAGGGCAGAATGACTTGGCTAAGGTCACGTATAGCATGTCAGCAACCGAGTGAGCACTTGAACTCAAATCTTCACATACACAGCTCATGATTCCTTCCATTCGGATGTGCTGGAAATGGGAAAAAGTGCTCTCTATAATAAGATGATTTTTACTACATTTCTGTTCTCAAATGTGCATCTGAAAATATGAATTCATTTAACAATCTTGCCAAGTTGCTAACGGCCGACAATTGGACTACTCAGAGAGCTCTTTCAGCTTTGAGAGATATTCACATGCCAGAACCTATAGGGAGAGTGAAATAGTTCCTTTTACATTCAGAAGGGTTCCAGTGTCTCCAACACCATGCACAAGGATCCCTGAGTTGTGTGCAAGTTGCTGGCCTTGTCTTCAATCTCTGGTGGCTGTCTCTCCAGCTGTTTACCCCTTGCCTTTTCTTGCTAGCTGCTCCAGGGAGACATTCACCTCTTGGCTGCCTTATTTATTTACCTCCTTTGTGCCTGCATTGGCCCAAGCTCTCAGATAGAAAGGCCTAAAAGCAGAGGGATTCAGTGAATAATCAAGTCCCCAGTCCGCATTCCTGGAGCAAGATGCCTCAGGACAACCAGTTCACTTCCCATGCAAATAGATGTTGCTTTATGAATCCAGCAGAAAACTCCAGAATGCCACTCCTTCTATCGCTGCAAGATAGAGAACAAGAAGAGGTTCTCCAAATAGAAAAAAAGAAAAATATCCTAGCAACAGAATCAATGTCTAGAAACAGAAAGAAAAGGGGAGGTTGAGGTCAAAGATCTGGAGAAACTTGGAAGGAGAGGTACCATGAAGCTGAACCAGGAGAGCAAAATGAGTTTACAGGAGCTTGTACGGATAGACTCAGACAGTGTCTCAAGGCTATTTTAATAGGGGGCAATACAGGGCTTCATTTGAAACAGTAAAGCAAACATTTTTACTCAGTCAGCAAGTATTTAAGCATTTCTTATTCGCCAACGACTGTTCTAGGCACAGCAGATACCATGACTAATTAATATGGCAGCAGAAAAAAAAGCCACCTTCAACCAGGCACAATCTCCTGGGAGAGATAGATGTATAAAGGCAAAGTTGTAACAAAGGGTGCATCAGGCAGTTTGGTCTGCTGTAACAAAGTACTGTAGACCAGGCTTCAGACAACAGCAGTTCATTTCTCACAGCTTTGGAGGCTGGAAGTCTGAGATCAGGGTGCCGGCACAGTCAGGTTATGGTGAGAGTCCTCTCCTGGGTTGCAGACTGCTGACTTCTCGTTATGTCCACACACCGTGGAAAGACAGTAGGCTAGCTCTCTGACCTCTTCTTATAAAGGCACCAACCCCATTCACAAGGGCTCTGCCCTCATGACCTAATCACCCCCAAAACCTCACCACCTAATATGGTCATGTTGGGATTTGAGTTCCAACATCTACATTTTGAGGGAGCAAACACATCCAGCTCCTTGCAGGATGGTACCTACAATGAAGAACAGAAGCATGATGTGAAACAGAAGGTCCCAGTTGGTGAAGGCCTCACAGATGAGACAGGCTTGAACCAAACTGTGATGATTTCATTGGTCCGATGGGAGGGTGTGGGCAGGGCGAGGGCCGGGCGAGGGCCGAGTAAAAAGGCACAAGCAAGTTAGAACATGGGGCATTTTTCAAAAGCTATAAAATGACGAATCAATGTGAAGCGAGGCTGTGCTAGAGTAGGGATGATGAGGAACGAGGGGAGGAGGAAAGGCAGAACTGAGAAAAGATGAGTCTCAAGAGGTAGACTGTGGAACAGAGCTAGCCCCTGAGTGGCTTTCCACACCAGGCTAAGGAGTTTGCATTTACCGTGAAGGACAAGGAAGAATCACTGAAGGCTTTGTCATAGGAACATAGCGGGGTCAGATGTGTGTGGTAGGAAGATGATTTGGAGGGAGGGAGGGAGGAGACCGGATTGTAGATCAGGCAACCGGTTAAATGAGTCTATGCAACTCAGGCCCTGAATCATGACAGTCTGAACTAAGGCAGCGGCAGTATGAATGACTCTTTATCAGGGCAAAAGGGTCCATGCGGGTGCTCTAGAGATCTGAAGTTCTGGTACCAGTTAGTGTGTAAATTTGGTGAGAGTCACCGAGTAAGGGTTATCACTGAGAAATAAAGCACAGGTCTGTTTTTTTGTTTTGTTTTAAAGATTTTATTTATTTATTTGAGAGAGTGAATGAGAGACAGAGAGCATGAGAGGGAAGAGGGTCAGAGGGAGAAGCAGACTCCCCGCCGAGCAGGGAGCCCGATGCGGGACTCGATCCCGGGACTCCAGGATCATGACCTGAGCCGAAGGCAGTCGCTTAACCAACTGAGCCACCCAGGCGCCCGCACAGGTCTGTTTTTATGCAATTGTAACCGATCAATATTATATAATTATTCACAGTGAGAGTACAGCATGTCTAGAATGGTGTTAAGTTTTTGTGTGAGTATTGTAATTCTCCTACAACTCAGGGGACATAGAGCCTCTCAGCTAAGGCATCACAGAATCTGTATGGGATCCCTCTGAAGATGGTTAGAGGGCCATGGCTTTTCTAGTGAGGTGAGGAGGGACCAGAAACCAGGCCACAGGCCAGGGCTCAGACACTGGATTCAGACATCTAAGTGGGAGGTTCTGAGGGTCTGGTGCTCTGAAAAATGGGAGCAGACAGGTTCTTCTTGTGAGGGAAACATGCCAGGGGAAGAAGGGCTGTTTGGTGAAGGGTTATAATGTTCAGGACCAGCCTCATGGGCATGCACCCAGTGCGACTGCACTCAGGAGGGCCCCAGGCTTTGATTAAATGATCCACTATTGCTTTCTTGAAATTTTTAGTAGATCTTTTTAAAGTGAGTGGTTGGGGGGGAGGGGATCTGTATTTTCACTTTGCAATGGACCCTACAAATTATGTAGCTTTTCCTAATAATGGGTGCGGAGCAATGGTTATCTCATTTGGTCCTCCATCAGACTTCTGTAAGGGTAGCATGGCCATCTCTGTCTCAGGGAAGGTCAAGCGGAGGCTCAGACAAGCCAAGTCACTTAGCTAGTGTACAGATTTAGTATAGGGCAAAGATTCCACCTCAAGCCCTTCCGATTCTAACTATTGCTTTGATTATACTAGCTCTTCAGAGCAGGTCCTTGGCCTGGGCACAGTAAATATAGTGGGAAGATCCTTCCTTGCCAGGGCTTGATCCTCCAAGTTCAATACCTCTTCTTGGCACCACAGAGAGAGAACCTTTAAAACAATGGGCTTTTCTTATTTCAAAGGGAACTCGTTTCACTCCAAAGATTCTCAAACATTGTTTGTGGTTATACTTCATTTCCGGCTCAGAAAGATGAAATCATGAATAGCCACAGGTACAAAAATGAGTCACTTAATAGGTTCTTTCCTTGACAGTTTGCCAGTTCTTCCCAGAGAGTTACGTATAGCACCTAGGAAGCCGCTCTCTCTCCTAACGGAGAGGTCGGTGAGCCGGAGTCATGGGGTCCGTAGCCTGAAGCTGAGGTCGGCCGTGCCCATGAGCTTGACCTAGGGTCCGAAAGTGCACGCGTCAGGAGTCCACTTCACTCCTTGTGAATGAGTTTCTTTAACTGTGAAATAGGGTATTAATGGGATTGGCCTGAAAGGCCTGATGCCAGGAGTAAATGGAATAACAACACAGGCAAAGAGCCGAGCACAGAGCTTGGGCCGCAGCGAACACGCAGGAAGTGCGAGCTGTGACTACTGTGTGAAGTCGTCTGCGTGGAGTCTGGAAGGCTGAGTGTGAAGAAGTGAAGGCACGCAGGGACTCGTTAGGTGGCAACAGTGACCACTCAGGTTCCACGGGACAGGCAGGGCTACGCCGTTCCCGCCGAAGGCACGGAGGCCTGATCCACAGGTCCGTTGCACTGTGTTCTGATCACCCTGGCCGCAGAGCCGGCGTGGGCACGTCAATAAAAGGACTGACGGAAAACTCCCACTCGTTGACGCAACAATGCAACCTTCACCGTGGGCACAGAAAAAGAGCACGCTCGCTCTTAGAGTAGCTCGTTCAGATGGACGAGAAAGAGCCCAGGAAGCTGCCTACTTTACAAGGACGAAGCCTGCGTACACGTGAGCAGAAAGGTGAACTGCCCGGCAGCGTCCCCACGCAGGCTGCACGTGCCCTGCCGCCCCTCCCAGCCCTTCACCTTCCCGCTACCATCACTGTAAGGTGGTTTACTGGAGCTGCGTGTCTGAGCCTCACTTCTTGAATGCAAAAGACACAGGAGGGAAATACAAAATACTAATCTTCTACCAAGACTGAACAGACATACTGGAGAATCATCATGAAATCGTAAAAGCATCGTAAAACGCCTTCTATTTCGGTTCTATTTGGGGCATGCAAAGTCTGAAGGAAAGCCTCAGAGGAATCAGACTAGAAAGTAGCTGAGAGCAAGCTGCAGCAATCTGACTCGCAGTTCTCTAATACACTTAGTTGTGGGAAGCATGGTCCGTCTTTGTGGCCCTTCAGACATTTAGGAAAACTGTAAATTTTATTTATTTTTTTAAAGATTTTATTTATTTATTCATGACAGAGAGAGAGAGAGAGAGAGAGGCAGAGGGAGAAGCAGGCTCCCAAGGAGCAGGGAGCCCGATGCGGGACTCGATCCCGGGACCCTGGGATCATGACCTGAGCCGAAGGCAGACACTTAACCATCTGAGCCACCCAGGCGCCCGGAAAACTGTAAATTTTATAAGCATCAGAATTAAATGTCCTCTTGTCTCTTGCTACTCTCTCTCTCTCAGCAAATGTGTTTCACCAAATCTAGACTAGTTTGTAAAACATGGCTGCACATTTGTGGTCACTCCTTCTATCAAAAGTTGGGAGCTAGGTCCCCTTTTCATGAATGTGGGTAGCCTTGCAGCTGCTCCAACCACAATCCCAATACAGTATGGAAAAAGTTATGAAAGTAACATCCTAAACTGGGTCACCAAAGGTCTCCAGCCTCTGCCTGGTTCATGGAACACTAGACTACCTGGAGGCCTCCACGAGAGGCTCTGTGTAGGCACTTCAGGCCACTGTCCCAATGGATCCCAGACTTCTAAGGTGCCAGACAGGAGAGTGAGGTCATCCAAGGTCTTCCGGTCAGAACATGCAAGCATCCCCCATCTGAACACCGCCTAACAACCCACCTCCGCCAGCTTCAAAAGGAAGAAGAATGATTCTGCCAAGTCCAGTCTGGGTTCCTGACCCACAATACTGTAAGCTGTAACAGCCACTGTTTTAAGCCACTAAATTCTGTGGTAGCTGTGGCAAAGCAATAGTTAACTGGGACACTAGACAAACTGTACTCTGCCTCCCTGACTCCACACGCCTGCGAGTAAGAATATGCTTGCATCCATTTTGCAGGAACAAAGCCTCCAAGCTCCTGTCTTCATTAGCTTTTCAGGAAGCATGAGTCCCCACTGGGCTCTTCACAGATACTTCTAAAATCTCGGAGTGTCTCCACAATCTAGTCCTCTTGGCTTCCAAGAATACAAAACTCTAAGCTCTGCAGACTCTAAGCTCTGTCCTCCAGAATCCCTGTGAAACCTTCAGTTGCTGCCAAAGAACCATCCCAAGCCAGGCTAATGTCCATGGCTTTGAAAGTCTCAACAGCTTGAGGAGGTCCCATGAAGGGATGGTACTTGCCTTGTGCTGCCTTTCTCAGGGACTCTGGTCTGAGTTCAGGGTCGGACTAGGAGCAAAAATGATCTTGCTTCACTTAGAATTACCTTTCCTGCCACCCCAGGGCTCCCTCAACCTCAAGATAAAGTTTCTTTTATTTTCTGTAATCTCAAGCCTGGTTCTCTAACTCTTGTTGACATTGGTTCCTGGGCGGCTGACTTGCCTCATTGTTCCCTCCACGTGGTGGAAAGCTAAAGCGAAGGTGAGTGACGCCCATGCCGGGAACCCCCACAGCCACAGAAGACACTCGTTCAGACACTACAGTTTCCATTAAAGTGCACTTTCTTGTTGTTCATTTATTACGTGGATCGGCATGACACCCCTTGCTCTGAAATTTGGATCTTACACGAAACCATTCTATTTGCAATGCTACAAGCCCATCTCTTAACAGTAATGGGAAGGAACTATGCGGCACATTTAAAATGTTAATTTTGAGAATCATTTGACATTCTTCAACCCCAAGGCTTTGTCTCTTTTCCTATATAGAGCTCCATTTCTAAAATACCTAGAGGGCATAATCAAATATTCTAAAAATCATCTGCAGAGTCTTTTGAAAAACTGAGTGTAACAGAACACACTAAGAATATCTTACATATAAACTTAGTGTTAGAAGGAAAGTGATGCTCCTTACTATAATTATCTGCTATGAGCAGCTCATTGTAAAAAAAAAAAAAAAAAAAGAGGAAGTTCATGAGGAAATCTGCCTCCTTTTGTCTTTGATCATGAACTGACCTCATGAGACTTGAGTATGCATATGCTTGATTCAGACAGTCTACGTGTGTACCAGAGTAAAGGCAGTTTGTTGCCCAACTAGGGGTATGCATACTCTTGGTAGAACACAGATTATTTTAGGTAGTTCTATAAATATCTTACATTTTAATATCTATTAGTTTTAATGTCCATTGAACTAGAAATATGCAGCTAGTACATCCAGTCTACCTTTAGACATTTTGAGGGAAATGAGCAAAACACCACCCAATGTCTCCCCATTTCTCTCGCTCTCCTTCTCTCATCTTCTCTCCCCATCTTCCCCTACCTGTCCTTCTCTTCTTCCACCCTTGGCCACCCAAGAGAAGCCTCCTCACTTCAGGGTTCCAGCTTTCTCCCTAACACCTCCCCCCCACTACTTTTTATTTACTGAACAATTTGGTTTTTCAGCTTCTGATTTGCATCTGAATGTACATCTAGCAGCTGGGTGAAAAAAGGATTCCCACCCCCCACATCCCTTACTCCCCCCATTCTCCCTAAACAAACAAATAGTAAATTGTGAATAAATTGTTTTTGTTGTCACAAATATATATATTTAAAGTCCATTATCACAGAAAGTTGAAAATCTAACTATATTTAAAAAGAAAAAAAACACATTGGTATTTCTAGGCATTTTTCCATGTCTTAACAAGCTGAGGACTATCACATAACACACACTTCTGTGTTCAAATTTTTTTCTGCATCACAGTTTCCTTATCTGTAAATGTGAGACAATTCATTTTTACTTGAATTCTTATTGGGAAAATTAAATAAAATAATGTATGTGCTGGTTGGCACACTATAATCCATTAAATTTATTATTACTTAGATTTTGTGGTATACTTTTTTTTAATTTCAAGAAGTGAAATTACAATGTTTTCATTTCATATTTTTTTTTTTTAAAAGATCTATTTATTTGAGAGAGAGCGCACGCACATGTGCACACAAGAGAGTTGGGTGAGGGGGCAGAGGAAGAGGGAAAGAGAAAGTCAAGCAGATTCCCCACTCAGTGCAGAACCTAACACCAGGCTCAATCTCACAACCCTGAAATCAACACCTGAAACAGAACCAAGAGTCTGACACTTAACTGACTAAGCCACCCGGCCCCCCGTCATTGCATATTTATTTATAGTTACCTTCTTTTTGAGGCTAGTGATCCCAGTTTTCCATTTAGAGTAGTGATTTAGTTTTCATTTGCTTGCAATTTGAATTTTAAAAAAGTGAGTCAACTGAAAAACGTTAAGCAATAGTTCAGGAGGTACACAGAAATAAATGGCAAATCTTGTAGGTGATCTAGGAATGAGTGAATCTGTGAGTGAAAAGAGTTACCTAAAATTCTATCAGACTCAAGATTCCCTTTTGTAACAAATACTTGTATTTCCCTCTTCTCTATTTAAAACTGAAAAATCATAATTAATATGATTATACAGATTGTTTTCAGAAAAGCAGCACTATGTATTATTAACAGTAATCTAACAGAAAATAAAAGTGAGGTCATCTCTGATAAATTGATACACATCGCAACATGAAATGCTCAGGTGTGACTGCCTGCAATAGAAGACAGAATTCGGCAGCTGGATGATTGGACCAATATGCAGGATATCTGGAATGCAAGAGCTCTGTGTGCAGAGCCCATGCAGATGTGCTGCATCCAGGACAAGTACTGTGAGTCAGTGACAAGAGGTTTCTGAAATGGGTGAAATTCAGAACCAGATAAAGTTTAATCATTCCTCACTACACTATGGTTTTCTGCTTGGAAATTCAGTGGGAAATGAAAGCCTTCCCCAAAACACTGTGTGTTAAGTTCTAAATTCAGATAATTAGAAACCAGTGTTTTACTTCCTGGAAAACCTGATGGGGCATTAGAAAGTCATAGGGTGCACAGTACTGTATTATTAACTTTGGGTTCTATGTCGTACAGTGGTTCTCTCCAATTTAATCATCTTGCAAAACTGAATCTTTTTCCCCAGCTAACAGCCATTCCCTTTTTCCTCCTCCCCTAACCATTTTTATTTTCTGCTTCTATGTTAAGTGTTCTTACCACAAATAAACTAGCCACAAAAGAACACAAGGTAATTTTTGGAGGCGATGGATACGTTTAGTATCTGATTTGCTCTGGTATCATGGGTATATGTCCAAACTCATCAAGTCATATACATTAAATATGTGTAATTTTTGGCATACCAATTATACTTCAATAAAATTTAAAAAATTAAAAAGAAAGAAAGCCATGTTAGACACTGGGCAGTTCTTCAACTGTAAGACCAACCCATACATTATAGTACATTTAGCATCCCTGATTCCTGTCCATTAAATGACAAAAGCACCCCCCCACCCCAATTATTGAGTCAAACATCCCCAGAGATTTGCAAAATGCTCCTGGAAAGTGGTACCATCCCTACTTCCACAGAGGGTCAGTGGCTTAAGGGCAAGGATCTTGAAGTCAGAGGATGTTTATGTATCTTGGTTTCTTTGTTTACTAGTTTACAATTTGGGGCAAGTCACTTAAGTTATAATATATTTAATGTGAATGTAACCAGGTGTTTTAGGTTTACTTTTGTTTCCCCAAAAGATAGGAAAGAATCCTAACCCCTAGTACCTTGGAATGTGACCTCATTTGGGGATAGAGTCCTTACAGAAGTAATCAAGTTAAAGTGAGGTCATTAAGGTGAGCACTAATCAAATATGACAGGAGTCCTTATAAAAATGGGGAAATCTCAACACAGCCATTCACACAGGGAAAATACTATGTGAGGATGAAAGTAGAGATCAGGATGATGTTTCTGTAAGCTAAGGAAACTGAAGATTGCCAGCAAACCACCAGAAGCTAGGGCAGAGGCATGGAACATGGAACATGACCCCTTAATGGTGGATTCCCAGCTTCCAGAATGGTGAGACAATAAATTGTTGTCTAAGCCACTGGTTTGTGGTACTCTGTTGTGACAGCCCTAGCAAACTGATACATCAGGATACTATATTTGCAAAATCAACTATGTCATTTTAATAATCTTTTTATGTTTTTGTTCTTCTCCAGCATTTTTCTTCCTGGGATCTATTTAATATGAAAATGGGCTTGATACAATGGAATATTATTCCACCATTAAAAAGAATGAAATCTTCCCATTTGCAACAACACGGATGAATCTAGAAAATATATGCTAAGCGAAATAAGTCAGTCAGAGAAAGACAAATACCATATAATTGCACTCATATGTGAAATTTAAGAAAAAAAAAACAAAGGAAAAAAAAAGAGAAAGAGACAAGCCAAGAAAGAGACTCTTAACTATAGAGAACAAACTAATGGTTACCAGAGGGGAGGTGGATGGGGAGATGGACGAAATTGGTAATGGGGATTAAGGAGTGTACTTGTCCTGATGAGCACTGGATGATGTATGGAATTGTTGAATCATTATATTGTACACCTGAAACTAATATAACAGTATGTTAACTATACTGGAATTAAATTTTTTTAAAGTAAAAAATAAATTAAAAGAAAAAGAAAATGGGCTTTGAAAGATAAGATTTCCGTAGAGAGGATATGCTAAGACTAACATATAAAGGTTGGGGCTCACACAGCCAATCATGATGGTCTTCCAGGGTGGAGGATATAACATTCTACTTTAAAAAACTTAGCCAAGAAGCTAGAGTCTGGAAGACGGCAATATGAAATGATATCTTAGCCTGTCCCTTCTTAGGTTGTGGGCTTGTGAAAAAGAGTAGGGGAGGCAGGAGATAATCTCTCCACTCAGGTTTCATAACTTGAAGCAGAAAGAAGCTGTGTTGGATAGTTTTTTGGAAACACTGAAGACATTAGGGCGCTTTTTCCTTCTGTATTTGGAACTCTTGAGAGAAACTGCTTGTCAGGCTACCTCTTTATGAAAGTGGAGGTAGCTGCCTACTTTTGAGCAAATGTGAGAGCATAAAGGATGCTCCAGTTTATTTTCTCAGACAGTCCCTTTGCTTCTATGTGTGAAGGATAGGTGTGCTCACCTTTTAAGAGCTAAAGGGAGATGAAGTGCTTTAGAGAGTACCACCAGCACAAAACTCAGGTGTAAATACTATAAGGGAAGCATCAGACAGATAGGCCATGCATGAATCAGTGGTCAACAAGAGGTCAGGGGGCCCTTTCTACACTATGTCTTGAGTTCAGATATGCCCCTCACACCCAAACCATGCAAATGGCAATTTAGGAAGAAAAAAAGAAGGAAACTCTCAGGGATTGGGCTTATATCCCCAAAGGCACTGTACATTGTCTAAAGAGATAGCTTAAACTACTACATGAAAGAGCAGTGGTGGTGAATACCTAGTTTTTGAAACATCCCCAATCCTTTCACAAAATTAAAGTAACTAATGTAGAAAAATCAGAAATCCATGAAAAACTTCATAAGCAAAACTGTATGGCAATGTGCCCCCTGGAACCTCAGAATACAGGATGATGTGGCAACCCCTAGTATTTAAGTTTTTACTCCATTTTGAGTTGACTTTTGTGTATAGTATAAGATTATGGTTCAATTTCATTGTTTTGCATGTGGATACCCAGTTTTTCCAACACCATTTATTAAAGAGACTATCTTCCCTCATTGTTTATTTTTGGCTCCCTTGTGAAAGATTGGTTGACTAAGAAGCTAGGTCCTCATAGGAACTACAGCTGTATAGGAAAAGGAGAATTCTCATAGGGCCTAGGAGCTTGGGGTCTCATAAATCGTCAAAAAGTATCTAATCCTAAAAGAAGAAATGTTCTGAGAGTGGAGGACTCCAAAGACAGATCTGAAAACAATTAAAACTAGAGAGGAGGGGTACCTGGCTGGCTCAGTGGGTAGAACATGTGACTCTTGATCTTGGGGTTGTGAGTTCGAGCCCCATCTTGGATGCAGAGATTGCTTAAAAATAAAATCTTAAAAAAACAAAATAGAAAGGTGCTTTACAGTCTCCAATTTAAGGTGAGTACAAGTAAGCTACACAAAGATATGCCTGAACCTTCAACATTCTGAGAAAATCTTTCTTGGAAATTGCTGGAACCAGGACTCTACTTGGTCAGATCATGAAGATCAGAGTAATTGTTTCAAATACTAGTGTGGGAGAGGCCATGCTAGGAAAGGAAACCTATCTCAGAAAGTAGCAAAAATATAACTATACTAAGAAGCAATTAATATAAAAAACTTTCTGGTGATGGCAGAAGGGACTTAAAGCCATAGATTTAAGAAAGTTTTCCTAGCGTACCTCTATTTCCGATATTCTTCTAAAAGTCAAAGAAAACACATCTTTTTCAAGCATGACAACAGAAAAGGATGAAAGAGAAGCTAAAGACAAAAATTATCTGAATAACATACCTACATAAAGTAAAAACACACCTAACATATTCCGTAGGGCACACAAAACCAAAACATTTCAAAACAAGGCAAAAGTAATTAAGAAAAGCTTACAAACTCTGAAACAACAGCACACATTAATTTATAAAGGCTCAGAAATAGGTGAATAGGTGTTACAGAATGAATTGGATTTCCTCAAAATTCATATATTGAAGTTCTATTCCCCATTACCTCACAATGTGACTGTATTTGCAGACAGGATCTTGAAAGAATTAATTAATTAAAATGAAGTCATATAGATGTACCTTAATCCATATGACTGGTTTCGTTATAAGAGTAAATTAGGACAAAGACACAGAGAGGCAAGACCATATGAATTCACAAATAGGAAATGGCAGCCATCTACAAGCCAGGGCCTCGAAAGAAAGCAACTCCACCAACCTCTTGATTTTGGACTTCCAGCCTCCAGGATTGTGAGAAAATAAATTTCTGTTGTTTAAGCTACACAGTCTGTGGTGCTCTGTTATGGCAGCCCTAGCAACTAATATACTAGGGAAGAATGATATAAATAATATGAGCAAGCTGAGCTGAGGAGGGCACATAAACAAAAGATATAGACTTGAAGACCTTAAAGAGAAGAAATACAGTGTGAATGAATACCACAAAAATAAGGGAAAGGAAATAAACTACATATGGTGAAAAAAAGGAAAGAAAAGACAAAGTGATAGTTATAGAGAACAGGCAAAGAAGACCCAATATACATAGAATTGGATGTTCTTAAAGAGGAAAACCAAAGCAATAGGAAGAATAATAATGATAATTACAATTCAAGAAAAATTTCCTGCAATAAAAGAGACATTAACAAATACTAAAGAACATTTCATGTATCAGGGGAAAAATCTGATCCCAAATATTCTATATCAAGTGTCTGTAAACTGTGCTCTGAAGGCCAAATCTAACCCACTTCCTGTTTTTGTGAATAAAGATGTACTGGGAGATGGCCCACCTACTCATTTACATACTTTCTAGGGTTGCTTCACACTACAATGACAGAGAGGAGTACTTGAGACATAGACTGTATGGCCTGCAATACGTATAGTATTTACTATCTGGCTCTTTACAAAAAGGTGTGCTGACCCATGGCCCATGCCAAAATATACTCCATTGAAAATATTGGGTTAAAATAAAAAATCAATAAAAACAAAACAAAATAAAATACCACAAATTCACTGAACATCCAGGATAAAACACCAAGATACTTAAATAGCAACACTTTTAAGCTAAAATAATGCTCTTTGCCAGTACACAAGGGAATAACATAATTGAGATATTTAAATGAAGAAAATATGAACCAAAAGTTTCATTTTCAGCCAAATTGATCTACAAGTCTAAAAGCCACAGTCACACTGTGATTAACATGCAAGAACTCAAGGAAAACAGTCCCAGGAGCTCTTTCTGAGATGGCTCAGAGAACAAGCTTCAGGAAACCAAGAAAAGATTGGAGAAGCTTTGGGCTAACAATATATAGTGATCATTAAGCATATTTAATCATAACAATAAGATTAAATAATGGAAAATAAAAATGACAAAATACATGTAATTGTTATTTGCTCTGACAATGTAACTATAACTATGAAAGCAGTCAGGGAGGAACAAAGTAAGAATACAAGGAAAGCAGAACAAGCATGCTGTCTTACAGATACTAACTGGTACAAAAAGAACATTACTTTAAATTATCAAGGCTCCTGGCTAGTCACAACATTGCTTATTGTAGGAAATGAAGACAAAATCTTTAAAAAGTGGGACTGTAAGTACAATAAAGGTAAATGACTCCTGTAAAGGAAAACTTTTAGAAAAGTATACAAACTTTCTAAATAACAAAAGTATTTAAAAGAGAGAGGGGTGGAAAAAGCAAAGAAAACAGACCACATTCTAGAAGGAACCCAGATGTCCATCAGTAGGGGAATGGTTGAATCGATGATGATAGACCCATATGATACCATACTATGCAGCTGGAAAGAAGAATGACTGACCTCCAGCATATACTGTTCTGCAAGGGATACATAGTCCTACAAGATACATAGTGTTCTGCTGAAGTACAGAACGGTGTGCAAAGTATGCTATACAGAAGAAAAGGAGAGAACCACAAAGGTATTAGTATTGCTCATATTATAAAAGAAACAATGAAAGAATGAACACAAAACAATGAAAGAATGAACACAAAACTAATAAAATGGTTACCCTCAGTTAGGGTAGCCATACATCTGCTTGCCCAGAACAGCTCTGGTTAATGCCTTTTGATATCAACAGAAATGGAGGAGACTGCTTTTTGAAAAGGCATCTTACTGGTACTCATTTCTGATATATAGGTAGACCCTTGACTATCTAAAGGGAAGACAAGTAATAAGAAATGTTAACTCCTAAACATGAAAGTGTAAAATATTACTGTCTCCATTTTAGACAAAGAAAAGTTTGCATATTATGTTCTTTTATGTCTGAATTATATCTAGGTATTTTACTCAAAATAAGTGGAATTCCTAATGCAATCATACACAATGTGACAATGCAATACTGAACAATTTCTATAACTCAATGATTACTTTTTTCTGGTAATTATGCAATCACTTTATTTTTTGAAAATAGATGATCTTATTGAAGTATAATTGACATATAATGTTATAATAGTTTCAGATATATACTGATTTGACAGTTCTACACATTTTGCTATGCTCATCCTAAGTGTAGATTTATATTATGTTTATCTGTGAAACCATTTATTACTTAATTTTTAAAAACCTTATTCTTTCTCTGTATTGGCCTTCTCATTGTAATATGACAATATAAGAGTATCTCTTTTTTAAAATTATTCTAGGATAGGAAGAAAACTGAATACACACTTTTCCAAAGAAGACATCCAGATGGCTAACAGATACATGAAAAGATGCTCAACATCACTCATCATGAGGAAAATACAAATCAAAACCATGATAAGATACCACCTCACACCTGTCAG
Organism: Leptonychotes weddellii; assembly: GCF_054177405.1. NCBI lineage: Eukaryota > Metazoa > Chordata > Mammalia > Carnivora > Phocidae > Leptonychotes > Leptonychotes weddellii. The sequence goes on from NC_138369.1 coordinate 71,490,822, forward strand.
AATGGCTAAAATTAACAACACAAGAAACAACAGGTGTTGGTGAGGATGAAGAGAAAGGGGAACCCTCTTGCACTGTTGGTGCAATGCAAATTGGTGCAACCACTTTGGAGAACAGTATGGAGGTTCCTCAAAAAGTTAAAAGTTAAAAATAGAACTACCCTATGATCCAGCAATTGCACTACTAGGTATTTACCCAAAGGATACACAAATACAGAGTGAAGGGGTACATGCACCCCGATATTTAGAGCAGCATTATCAACAATAGCCAAACTATGGAGTAAGCCCTAATGTCCATCGACTAATGAGTGGATAAAGAGGAGATGGTATATATATACGATGGAATATTACTCAGCCATCATAAAAATGAAATCTTGTCATTCACAATGATGTGAATAGAGCTAGAATGTATTATGCTAAGTGAAATAAGTCGAACAAATACCATATGAATCACTCATATGTGGAATTTAAGAAAGAAAACAGATGAACATATGGGAAGGGGGGAAAAAAGGAGAGAGGGAAACAAACCATAAGAGACTTTTAACAATAGAGAACAAACTGAGGGCTGATAGAGGGAGGTGGGTGTGGGATAGGCTAGATGGGTACTGGGTATTAAAGAAGGCACTTGTCAGGGCACCTGGGTGGCTCGGTTGGTTAAGCATCTACTCTTGATTTCAGCTCAGATCATGATCTCCCATCATGGGATCGAGCCACATCAGGCTCCATCCTCTGCAGAGTCTGCTTGTCCCTCTCCCTCTGCTCCTCCCCCTGCTTGCTCTCTCTCAAATAAATAAATTAATTAAATCATTAAAGAAAAAAATAAATAAAGAGGGCACCTGTGATGAGCACTGGGTGTTGTATGTAAGTGATGAATCACTGAATTCTACTCCAGAAACCAGTATAGCAGGGGCACCTAGGTGGCTCAGATGGTTGTCTGCCTTAGGCTCAGATCATGATCTCCAGGTCCTATGATCCAGCCCCACTTCGGGCTCCTTGCTCAGCAGGGAGTCTGCTTCTCCCTCTGCCTCTTCCCCCTGCTCCTGCTCTCTCTCTCTCTCAAATAAATAAATAAATATTTTTTTAAAGATTTTTATTTATTTATTTGAGAGAGAGAGAATGAGAGACAGAGAGCACGAGAAGGAAGAGGGCAGAGGGAGAAGCAGATCCCCTGCTGAGCAGGGAGCCCGATGCGGGACTCGATCCCGGGACTCCAGGATCATGACCTGAGCCAAAGGCAGTCGCTTAACCAACTGAGCCACCCAGGCACCCAATAAATATTTTTTTAAAAGAAAGAAACCAATACTGCATTGTATGTTTACATTAAAATTAAAATTTGAATTAAAAAATTTAAGTAAAATTGTTCCAGGATTAAAGAGACTAATATAAGTAAAAGTTAAATATGTGAGAAAGTTCTTAGCACATATTGTTTAAGTGTTAGCCATTATTATTCTTGTAGTTGTCATTATTGACTGTTTAAAAGATTATACTCTCTTTGATAACTATATTTTAGGAGGGCTGTGTGTGTGTGTGTGTACATGTGTGTGTCTACATATAGTTCTATATATGTCTGTTTTCTATTAGTTACCTAGAAGAAACCACAATAACCCATAGAGAGGGGAGCATAATGTTGGAGCAGAGATAAGAAAAGGGATCACGGGGTACCTGGGTGGCTCAGTCGTTAAGCGTCTGCCTTCGGCTCAGGTCAGGATCCCAGGGTCCTGGGATCGAGTCCCACATCGGGCTCCCTGCTCAGCGGGAAGCCTGCTTCTCCCTCTCCCACTCCCCCTGCTTGTGTTCCCTCTCTTGCTGTGTCTCTCTCTGTCAAATAAATAAATAAATCTTTAAAAAAAAAAAAAAAGAAAAGGGACCAGATGTGACCTATTCTTCCAAATTTCTTTATGGTTTTATTTTATTTTTATTTGGGCTGAATTACTCTGCATTTGGGGATGAATTCTACCAGAGAATGCTGTGTCCCACACTTTTCTCTAGTCAGGAGAGGACAATAGACCCTTCAGGGAAGACAACTCTAGTAGGTAGACAATAAGGTTTTCCTAAAGAGGATAGGGGCATTCAGCCTGTGAAGTATGAAGGAAGGGGCTGTCTTTAAGGTGGGGTGGAGAGGGAAAGGAGGCAGACTTACAGACTTAAGACATGACTAGGAGTTGGGGTTCTGCCAGGTGTGTAATGCCAGTGAGAATTTGGCATATTTGCCATCCTGATTACAGTGTGTCAAGTCCCATTAGATGCCCTAAGCCTGTAGAGTATTCTGCTGCACATCACCAGCCTCGGGTCAGGTTATCAGAATTACAGGCCTGGGCAGGAAGAGAAAAGGCAGCCTTTTCCCATGAGGTCAGGAGAACAAGCACAAAATTGAGGGGTCGATGAGCAAAGAAGCTCAATCACAGATGGTTGAAATGTATCTGGGGAGAATGAGAAACAAGCACCTCCTTTCTAAAGTAAATTAAAAGAAAATGAGCCTTGAAGGAGAGAAGAAGGACCCTTGAGGGCATAAGCTTATTTTCAATAATCAGAAATCCAGACATCCTCTGAAGTGTCCATAGGTCCCTCTAATGATCAATTTCAATTCCAATCAGCAAGCATTTACTGAGAAACTAACGTCTGATGGACACTGCTCTGAACTGAAGCTCTAAACACTGGACATGTGGAAGCAAGTAATGCATAGGTTGTGCCTTCAAAGGTTCACCATTGTGTGTGGAAAGAGATATTTATAAAAATAGCTAAAATACAGCATGATTATCATAGGAGAGGCAGCAATTTTCAATTACTTGTAACTGGGTCAATTTGTTTGCTCAAAATGTCAGACAAATCTCCATATTGATTGGCTTAGAGGGGACTGGTGCCTTTAGTGATTTCACCTAAAGAGGTCCAAGGCTGCAGACATAAAACCCTGGGCTCAGGAAATTTTTTTGGGTGTTGACTCTCACACTGTGCTCCATATTTTCTACTTTTCTGGCCTCTAAAGTCTCTGCCCTCTGGGCTTCCCATCTAGATTCTCCTGCTTGGCCTAAACCTTTCTCAGTGTTGCCACATTTGGATATTTTGAGGTGGCTTAAAAAGGAAGACACTCAGATGGATTTGGAGTCACCGATACAATGTGCCTATCTTGAGAAGGACAAGTCTGCAGTCAGCAGATAATTTAGACAAAGGATATCCTTTTTCTCTTTGTTCCATCTGAGGGTGGTTTTATCATTCCCGTCCAGTCTGCATTTTCTGTGGCATCTCCTATTTTCTTCTATCTCAGGTCCTCTTCAGTGACTGTGGTATAATTACACAGAGCTGGAGTCCTTTTATTTTATCATATTTGCTACAAAGGCCTTATCTATTGACACCAGGAAGGACACAATGGTCTGAACTATGTTTCTAATGCCAAAGCACTGGATATTCTGTCTGTCCCAGAATGGTACTCTCCAATATTTCATGACTACCATGTATCCAAAATTTACATGATCCAAGAATGTCCTCCAAAGACAAATAAGTTATAAAAGAAGATGAAGTTCCCATGTTTGGGCCCCTATTCCTCTTCCTGACAGTGACCCCAATACTAAGTACTGAGAACAAAATATAGAGGCCTGAAATGCCGCTGATCATCTGCAATGCACAGGATAGTCTCCCACAACAAACAATTACCAACCCGAAATGTCAACAGTGCCAAAGCTGAGAAACCCTGTGTTAGAATGCAACTTAGATGTTGTAACAAAAAGACCCCAAAATGAAATGATTCCAACAAGACAGGAATGTACTTGCTTTTGTCTGGGGTGGGGAGGACGGATCTGTAACAAGATCCAGGATTCTTCCATATTGTTGCTCTGCACTCCTCTATGGTTTGTCCTTGCCAAATGGTTGAAGCTGCCTTTGTGGCTTCGCCTGAACATTCTGACCCACATGTACTTCTTTGCTAGGGCTGCTCTAACAAAACACCACAGATGGGATGGCCACACAGAAATTTATTTTCTCACAGTGGAGATCAGGGTGCTGACAGGTTATTTTTTCCTTGAGACCACTCTCATTGGCTTGCAGATGGCTGCCGTCTCACTCTGTTTGATATAGCCTTTCCTCTGTGTGCCCATATCGTTGGTATCTCTTCTTCTTTTAAAGACACTAGTCATATTGCACGGAGGCCCCACACTTATGATCTCATTTAACCCTAATCACCTCTTTAAAGGCCCTCTTTCCAAATACAGTCACAGTGGGGTTGGAGCTTCAACCTATGAATTTTGAAGACACACAATTCAGTCCATAACATAATGGACAGGAAGAGAAATTAGAGGGCAAACAATTACATTTTTTAGAGATTTTTTCCTAAAAGTTACATAAATCGTTCTCTTGCATATCATTGGCCCAAAACTTTGTCACCTGCCTAGCCCAACTGCAAAATAGGCTGGGAAATCTATTCTCTAGCTTGGTAGCCATGAGCACAGAAAAATCTCAGACGGCAATGTTATTTTAGGAAAAACTATTAGAGAAAGAGATAGAATTTTAGAAACTGGAAAATGACAATCTGTTCTAATTTTGATTTAGTGTTTTGCCAATATAATGCCTCTTGGATTCATCCCAACTACCAGGGCCCATGAGATAATGAAACCAATTCCTACATAGAACCCCAGTACAGCAGATACCATACCCAACCCTACATCTTCTTTTATTTAGAAAAGAGTCACAAAACGGCAGCCACAAGAAAACACTTCGTATTTCCTCAGTGGCAGTTTTGGGTCCAGGCAAATTTACTACCACCTTGAGTTATACCATGTGTCTCTTATTTTGTCTTTAAAAAAGTAGTGAGAAAGACTCTGTGGCCAGGGAACTGGAAGAGAAAATGTCTATGCTGTTGTCCTTTAAATTAACTTCCTTTTCTGCCCATGAACACCTGGACCTCTGCCTTAATGACTGAGGTTGAGATGTGGTTCTTAAAGGCATACAATTTGGAGAATATCCTGGATAAGATCATCTATTAATAATACATTAACAACTATCCTATCTAATATGTATTTTAAGAACGACCTAGTAAAATTGTAATACACTTTATTTTAATATATATTCACTCAGTTAATATATCAACATTGAACAGGTTTAATTCTAATGCTAAATTTTCAAGCAGTTTATGCTGCTAAAGGCTAAAACCAGGCTATTGCCTGAGTCATTTGTGGAATTTCAGTAACAGTCTATATATTTATGTGAAATGCCATTAAGCCTGAATGGCAGTTATGGATTAACTACTGAGTTGAAAGAAGGTGACCCTTCACAACTGCCCAATAAGCACCAGCCTAAGAAAGCCACTCACCGTTCTTCTTGTAGAACATAATTTCTCCTTTGAATTCCGTTTTCTCCTCCAGTGACTTTTCTATCTGAAGCATCAGCTGCTCATTGGTTTCAACTCCAAATAAGAATTTGCAGCTGCAACTCTTCTGCATGACTTCAGTCCGGGCGAATCCAGCGAGCTCACAGAAGCCATCCGAACAGTAGACTATGGGGAACCCCTTTGCCACCTGGGCATTCGCAAGGATGAAGTTGCTATCTGTAAAACGACAGGAAGACACTCAGCCACTACACGAGCATGAGGAACTCTTGCTTTTAAATCACAGTTTCAGTAACAAATTATAAGCTTGAGTATCTAGCTAACAGTGCATGTCCTGATGTGCTAGGGTGGGAAGACACTCCAAAACACTGACCAGCAGAAATATGTATTAAGCTCTGACTTTGGCTTGCATTTTCAAACACATTACAGAAGAAATACGGTATTCACTGGTCTGTTTCGAGGCCCTTACTATCTAGTTGGCAGTCAGGTAGGGTGCTTTCAGGCATGGCTTCGGGCTCAAACCCTGAATCTGCCACTTGATGTATACATAAACTTGAACAAGTTATTCACACATTAACCTCCAGTTTCCTTAGGTTTGATTTCTCTAAAAGCAGACGCTGAACGAGGATTCAAGTGTAAGTCATTTACTTGGCAGGTGACTTCAGGGAGTAAGCAAGTGGGGAATTGAGAAAGGGAAGGAAGGAAAGGTAATAAAGAGTAGGAGAAAACGGTTTTACTGCCATGGCAGCTGAGGTCATATAGGGACCCCAGAAATGACCAAGGACCACAACTTGGAATTTTCCCACTAAGGGGAGAGCAAGGTATGTTGTAGGGATTAGTGAAAAATGTACATAACGTGCTTAGTGAAGTCTCTGGCACAAATAAGTATTCAATAAAAATTGTTCAGTATTATTCACACCTTTATGGTTATTATTTTTTTTAAGATTTTAGGGGCGCCTGGGTGGCTCAGTCGTTAAGCGTCTGCCTTTGGCTTGGGTCATGATCCTGGGGTCCTGGGATCGAGCCCCACGTCGGGCTCCCTGTGCTGCGGGAGGCCTGCTTCTCCCTCTCCCACTCCCCCTGCTTGTGTTCCTTCTCTCGCTGTCTCTCTCTGTCAAATGAATAAATCTTTAAAAAAAAAAAAAGATTTTATTTATTTATTTATTTATTTATTTATTTATTTATTTGAGAGAGAGAGAGACAGAGATAGCAAGAGTGATCAAGAGCAGGGAGGAGAGGGAGAAGCAGGGAGCCTGATGAGCAGGGAGGCCAATGCAGGGCTAGATCCCAGGACCCTGGCTGGGATCATGACCTGAGCCAAAGGCAGATGCTTAACTGAATGAGCCACCCAGGGGCTCCTATGGTTATTATGTTAACAAGTAAGAATCAGAGGACAATCAAAAATAGCAGAGTATTAAGTGCTTGAAGAGAACTCCTGGGGAACAGTGTGGGAGACAATATTCAGGGAAGGTTCCTGCCGGGTGAATTTCTTTTGAGATTAATTTTGCGGTTTGGATATGATATTTATAAGCAAAAAGATGCATATGGGAGATGGGCTGTAGAAGGCATTTATAAAATCTGTTGGTAGGTGACTTTAGGTTCAGAATGAATTAGAGACTATTAAATCATTCATTCATTCTCTCACGAAACAAATGCTGGACTGTGTATCAGATAATATTAGAGGCTGGGATTTTTAAAATAACACAGGCAAAAATGGAAAGAACCACAGTACAAGTTGTTAAATGAAAAAAATCAAGATTCAGTGTAATATGTTATTAGATGAGTATTTGTCTGAAAATATATAAACACATATAAACATGTATATGTATATCCAAATATAAAATACTTGTGTGTACCTAAAAATAAGTGGAATAACTTGGCAACTGTAGATATCTTTAGAGAGAGGAACTTTGGGCAAAGGTGGTAGGCACACTTATTTTTACCATACACCTATTGTATCCTTTGAATGTTATACTATATGCTTTATATATTGCCCATTCAAAAAAGAGTATGTTTAAAAAAGGTTTGCAGCAGACATCCTATCTTATATGCCATGAGAAAGGAGGAATTCTAGCTACTTCTCAATGGCCAGTAGGACAAACACTGAAGATCTCCTCTGTGGGCTTCCTCATCACTTTTTAAATGTCTGTTTTGTGTTTCCATAGTTCACTATCAGCTGGCAGAACCAAATCCAGTCCATCCAGCTTTGCTCCAATCAGCCCTTGTGCCTAGAATGCTAGTTCTAGTGCACACATCTACACCCTGCCTGAGCTGGGCTGGCTCATCTACCCTCCCAGTCACCCTCTCCCTGTGGAGAAAAGCCAGAGCTGAAGCCCTACACTGGGAAGCCTTTGAGGGAGTGTTATTTTGAAGTGGGAGTGAATTAGATTAACCGAGACTAATATTTAATTCTACCACTTTGCAGAAGCATTTATTGACTGTGGACTACATGTTGGACTTTGTTCCAGGTGTAGAGACAAGAAGTTTTTTGGATGCAGTCTCTGCCCTTGAAGATCAGTAATGAACCTGCATGAGTTCCCAGCGAGGTCCAGAGGTGGGCACCCTCCTACTAGGTTACTTCACCCTGCAACTCTGCACAGCTATGGATCCCTCTCTAACCATAGTATCTCTTCCTCTGCCCATTCTAAAACTTTGGCTGAGAGATTGCTTAGAAAATGTAAATACATAGCATTGGCAAAGTACTCAAACATCCTGAAAGAGCTTTTAATGCAAAAAGAAGCCATTTTTCAGTCGACTGCTGACATGTTTATTGACTTTCTACTATATGCCAGGTGACTTGATTCTACCATATGGCAGGTCCTAGGGTGAGGTGACAGTGGGTGTTAAAAGATGAAGAAGGTATAGTCTCTAGCTCTAGATTACTACAATTTATTGAAGAAATGCATGAATATCATCAATAACACTAAAACACAGCTTACGATAAGTACCAAATCGATGGTACACAGATATTACGTACTACCAGAGTTGAGAGATTCAAGATTCTAAGATTTGAAAATGGTGAGCTTGAAGTAAGACAGAAATAGGTGGAGCTGATTTATCAAAAGTCCTGGAAGGTCAGAAGCAGATGCATGGATGGAATGGGCTCAGGATGGAGAAACTGTCATTGAAGACAGAGAATAAACGACACTACATTTTGTCCTCAGGTCCAGTTTTCCCATTATTTAAAGGCCTACAAAAGTTTTCTTTTGTTGCTATTTATCTGCTATACCCTTTCTCATCTTGTTACTTTCAACCTTTCTAGGGACCTATTTTAGTTGTGTCTTGCACATGGCATGTATTTAAATTTTTAAGAAGTACAACATGAAGAAGGGATACCTGGGTGGCTCAGTCAGTTAAGTGTCGGACTCTTGATTTCTGGTCAGGTCATGATCTCAGGGTCGTGAGAGCCTGGGGCTCTGCCCTGGGCATGGAGCCTGCTTGGAATTCTCTCTTTTTCTCTCCCACTGCCTCCCCCATCAAAAAAAAAAAAGTGCAATATGAAGATACTTCGATCAACCTGAGATCAATAAATTTACTTTTTATCATTATTACTACCTTACATTGTTTTTTTTACCAACTTAATTTGTGCTTTTCTTCACTGTGTTATTTTGCCTTTTCCATTCTTAACAAATTAAGAAATACAGCTTACCTAAAAAATTGTACAGCAATATTTAACGTCATCAGTAAACATCCGCCATAGATCGTACATCCAACAAAACCCCCTGCGTAAACCACCAGGTGGTATTTCCCTCCTTCCCCAAAGAAGAAACCCAAAACTTGAATTTTTGTAATAAACATTCCCATTCATATAGTTTCACCACTTATATATGTATCCTCACACAACATATTGCCTATTTTTTCCCTGATTTTATGGCATATATTATAGTATTTCCTTCTACATATTTCTTAGTGCCTTGGTTCTTTTATTAATTTCCTTAGCATCCTTACAATTGTTTACATAAGAAGAGACCAGCTCTTCCTAAGCTACAATAAGCTTTTGAAAAAAGCTGCTAACGGATTCACCAAATTGCCTGAACTGTGTGTTTCAATTAAGGATTATAGTGTGTTTGGGGTGTTTAATTCTTCCTGCAAATATACTGCAAAAACAAAGCAAAAAAAAAAAAAAGTCATCTTTTTGGCTTTTCTGTTTATATTTAGCACTTGTCCTCGATATGTAATTGCATTTCAATTCCAAAGAGAATTTAGCGGCAGTCAGTGCTTCATAAAGCTAGTGTACAGCTACATGAATAGTCCTTCTGTTTGGGAAAGAGTAGCTCCTCTTACCCAGCTATCTATTTGGAGACATATGCTTTTCTGAATACCAGTCCTGGAATCTCCAAAGAAACATGACATTTACTTTAGAATTATGTAAAACAAAGCCATTGCCATAATGATTATGAACCTATCATGGGTATATCACTATCCATACATATGCTAAGAGTATTTAACCTTTTAAGGAATCAATTATGCATATGTGATATGCATCTAAATGCCACACAGCTTTTCTCTGCTTGTTTCTAGGTCATCCTTTTGTGCAAATTCAGTTTTGAAGTGCCAGTAAACAGTAGGATCTAAATGTGTTTACACTTTAGGCAGTTGATCCTTTCTCTAATTGATTCCTTAGCAAAAAGCTTGTGTAGATCATCAGAGGGAATCTCAGGGTTGTGAGAGACCCAGGTCATTTGGTCCAACTTTTCAAAACACAGCACCATTTTCCCATTCAAATGGAGATGTACTATTCATTGTCAACTTCCCAGGCTCTATGGGAATGGTGGAAGAAATGGAAAGGTATAGAAGAAAAAAGGAAGAGAGGGTAAACGTCAAACCACTACTAATTCCTTTCATCCTTGTAAGTGTCCCCTTTTCTCCTGAGAACACTGAGGCCTGGAGAGCTTTAGTTTCTGGCCCAAGGTGTGAAGCTAGGGATTAAAACTGGTTCTCAGTTTACTATATCCTGCATTCTTTCTGTAAAGAAGTGATTTGTTCTCTACTTCCAGCAGGAATGGGTTAATTCTAGAAAAATAATTCTAGAAAATAGAAAAATAGAAAAGCTAATTCTAGAAAATGGGTTATTCTAAAAAATTTTTTACCTCTTCTGCTCTGTGAACAGCCCAATCAATAGTTTTTTTCTCTACAGAGATCATTTATTAAAAGATCATTGACATGTATCAACTCATAAATAAATAAATAAATAAATAAATAAATAAATAAATAAATAAAATAGCAAGTTCAGCTTTAAAAAAAAGTTCATTGATGACATCTCCCAAACCAGGCTGCATCTTTCAGCAACCTCTCTGTCACCTCATTTTCTCCAGACAATCAATATTTCAAAAACATGACAGCAACTTTCTTGGTTCCAAAATATTTTGCACAGGCTCACTCCAGATGCAAAAAACTGTAGCTGCGTTCAACAGATCAGACTTCTGATCTTCTCATGCCCTTTCAGTGTAGATCAGAGTACTTCTAAAACTCTTCCATTAAAATATCCCTTAAAAAAAAAATCCCTCCACTGGCTGAAGCCATAAATTTGTATTCCAAGGGACCTGGGGGCATAGATCTAAGTTCAATATTGTTTTTGAAATCTTATGTTTAATAAAAATATATCAAAATTTTGTATTCTATTGTGTTGCATATTCATGTTTGAGTGTTCTTGATTTGTTTTAATATGGGCCTACCAAATTTTTTTTTTTTTAAAGATTTTATTTATTTTTTTGACAGAGAGAAACATAGCGAGAGCAGGAACACAAGCAGGGGGAGTGGGAGAGGGAGAAGCAGGCTTCCCGCAGAGCAGGGAGCCCGATGCGGGACTCGATCCCAGGACCCTGGGATCATGACCTGAGCCGAAGGCAGCCGCTCAACCGACTGAGCCACCCAGGCGCCCTAATATGGGCCTACCAAATTTTTAACTCAGTTGAAACTTCGGGAAGGTGTGCTGTTTGTTTTCTATGACTCTGTGCATACCATTTAGCACACCTCAACAGAACCTATGCTTGAGAATCATGACTCAAGGTAGACTGATCTGGGAAACAAAAGCAAAAGAAAAATTAAATTTCCTTACTGCCTACAGCCTATTGACAAGTCCTTGAAACAGGTAGAGTTACCTTCCTCTTGTCTCATGGAATCGAAGAGTAAGTCTTGCGGACAAAGGAGAGTGAATAAAGCGATAGAGTTTTATTAAATGAAGATACAGAAAAAGCTCTCAAGAGTGAGAGGGGTCCCAACAGGGTTGCCAAAGTGGGCCTCCACTGACAGTCTTTTATTTAGAACTGACCAGGGAGCTTGTAGCCTTATCATTCTTGTGAAGTCTTGGCATGAGTAAGGACTGGTAATAACATCTTTAATGGCTTACTTCTATTTAGGGTCTGGTTATTCTTCGTTAGTCACAGGTGACTGTCCTAAAAAAGACACCCCTCCACACATGCCTAGGGCAGGGTGGTCTGGTTTGTTCCTTTATCTCTGGTTTCCTTACACCTCAACATTTTGGGGATTTCTGTGAGCCTGATCTGTAGCCCCCTCCCTATCTCTCCCTACATAGACCCGCCTGTCCCTTACTCACCTCAGGGAGCTCAGCTGCCTCAATGTTAATACTTTGCTAGGGGCAAAAGGCAATCTTAACATTATCCCGACCTCTAGGATCCTCTAGGTTTTCTGTAACATAGAATTTCCTTTGGAAACGTCCTTTATCCCTACCCCCCCACCCAAGATATGTTAGCAAACATTTTCCAAGCTTATGGCCCACTGATATACATCTGAAGGATCTCATGACTGAAATTCTACTAAACAACATTTTCCTAACAATAGCTAGCCCCCTCAGGGACCTGGAAACCTTGTTTCCAAAATACCTTGGAGGTTTGTGCTATCCCTAACCCCCTCCCAACTTGAAAGTATATAACCAGTCACCCATCACAACCCCAGTGCAGCTCTTTCTGCCCATGGGTACTGTCCCAATGCTTTAATAAAACCATCTTTTTGCACCGAAGACATCTCAAGAATTCTTTCTTGACCATTTGTTCCAAACCCCAACATTTCTACATCATAGACTAGTGCATGCTCAAAAGGATTAGGCAGATCCAAATTAATTTGTCCCAGAAGCCTCAAATACTTCAAGACAATCATCTCAGTATCCAGTCTAAAAATTCTCCATCATGGCAGACCCCTGGAATCGTTCAAACCAAAGAAGTCAGTGATACTTGGCATCAAGGAGGAACCTGTATTCCTTTAGCTCTTTCTGCCAATGACACAGAAATAGAGACTTTGATGGTCCAAATCTATTTCTGAAACGTGTTTCTGGTATTGGTTCTCTTTTAAAACCAAATCTTGTGTCATGCTAGCAAGTACTCTATGAACATACTCTGCGGACAAAGTAGATGGGCAAATTTGAGTCCTCTAGTGCTCACATTCTTGCAGAGAATAAGAAAACATGAACTTTTAATCTTCTTTTAGGAGTTGCCCCCATGCTTTCTGAATAACATTTACATACAGGTCCAAGAAAGACAACATCTGGACCCCTCGTGATATTGATCACGATCATCTCGAGAGAATACTTTATTCAGGCAGATAGAATATGAATGTCTCTGACTTTAAAATATTTAAGCCATCTTTGCACTTTATATTGATTTCAGGGAGCTTAATTGTATCATTTCCAAGTATGATAGCATCTTTATTAGATTGATGGTACCGGCTGCAAGCTAAAATCCTCAGTGTGTCTTGTACCCAAATTTAGGAGGTTGCTTAGATTGAGGACTTTTCTAACCTTATTAAAAAAAAAAAAAGACGAAAAATTTGCAAAGAGAGATTCTTATGGTCCTTGTGATTTATGTATCACCTAGTAGCATGCTTCAAATGGTCATATTGGTAGCTTTCATCATTTATTTATGTTTTGATTTTTTAAAAACTGTATGAATGATCACTCCAGACAGACAAAAATGAGAAGAACACTGTCACAAAGCAAAGCTCAGAGCTGGAATTCTAGTGCTGAAGCTGTAGTAGAAGGCAGTAAGCTGTATCTATCTATGAGAACAAACACACAGACAAATATAAACAAATGTGTTTTTCCATCTTGCCACCGGGAGTGCAGTCCTAGGCCAGCAACATCAGCCTCAGCTGGGTACTTCTTGGAAATGCCAACTCTCAAGCCTCCCCCAGAACCCCTAAATCACAATCTGTATTTCATCAAGATTCATATGCACATTAATGGTTGAGAAACTCCTTTAGCGAGAGAGGAAACACAAGCAGGGGAGCGGGAGAGGGAGAAGCAGGCTTCCCGCTGAGCAGGGAGCCAGATGCGGGGACCCTGGAACCCAGGGGGATCATGACCCAAGCCAAAGGCAGACGCCTAATGACTGAGCCACCCAGGTGCCCCAAATTTAGTACACCCTTTATCATTAGTTGGTAATAGCAAAATCACTAAGTTTTGCAAATTCCACTTTTTCAATGGTGTGAGCTTCGGTGTTGAGCTATACTAATTCTAAGGTATATGGTCTCTTAAGAGTTCAGGAAATGAGTTTAATTTTGAAAAAGAATGATTTTGACTTATGACAGGGTGACAGTACTTATCAAAAGTAAAATGAATGAGGGAGAAACTTCAGAAAATCTCAAAGACAGTAATAAAAATGTATTTAGTGTTTTATCTGCAATTGATTCCCTACAAACACATTTGAAATAATGTTAAAAATAATGTTAAAATGTTATAAAAGTTAAAAACTTTTCTCTAGGTCTTGTCTTACAGAGTTAATCTTTTAGATGAAATGATCTTTTTGCATCATCTGTTTACTTTTTAAAAATTAGTATTACTATCTATACTCTGCCATTGGGATAGGGGTTTGGTTTATGTGTTCATTACTATAGTCACAACTGATGTAGGAAAGACATTATTAGGGTTCGAAGCCGATGGTCAAAAAAGAATTCTTGAGACGTCTTTGGTGCAAAAAGGTGATTTTATTCAACCACAGGGACAGGACCCGTACGTAGGAAGAGCTGCACTGGGGTCATGAGGAGCCGCCCATTATATACTTTCAAGTTGGGAGGGGGTTAGGGATAGCATAAGTCTCTCTGGAATTTTGGAAGCAAGGTTTCCAGGGCCTTGAGCGGCCTAGCTGTTATTGGGAAAAGGTCATTTATTACCATCTAATAAAACCTTAGTCATGAGACCCTTCAGATGTATATTTGTGGGCCATATGCTTGGGGGATGATTACCAACACTATCTTGGGGGGGGGTTAGAGATAAAGGAAGTTTCCAAAGGAATTTTTATACGTTAAAGTAGACTTACAGGATCCTGGTGTGGGACTGTTGCGGGGCGGGGGTGCTCAGGCTAGGATTACCTTTTGCCCTTAGCAAAGTATTAACATTGAGGCAGTTGAGTCCCTAGAGGAATGTCACTCTGCCTGTTTCAAGGACTTGTCAGTGGTCTCTAGGTAGTAAAGAAATTTAATAATTTTTCTTCTGCCTTTGTTTCCCACATCAACAACCTCTAGAACAGTGCCTGGCATATAGTAGATGCTCAACAATTATTAAACACGTGACTGAAATAAATGTGTAACCTATAAGCTCTTATGAAAGTATACCAAATGAAGGCATTGTTGTTTAGCTCAATCTATTGTTTTATCATATAGCAGGGATCATTTACAACTACTATCTTTGTTTTAAAGATAAAACCAGATTGGTCCCTAACAGCTCACCGTGTGCCCCCATTTTTCATCCTGACATGCTACTTTTTGTAAAGTCTTTGGTAAGCAGAAATAGACAACTTCATTTTCTATTAGAAAATCCCATTAAGCAAAAACAGTAGGTTAAATAATGCTAAACAAAGCCCTTTCTCCAAAATATAAAATGAAGACATTATAAGGCACTTCTACTTAGTAAAGAAAACTACCATGTGAACAACATGAATTAAGCATTTTGGAATTGTTAGGGACTCTTTAGGGTCATTAAGAAGCCCCTTTCTGATTTTCTAACCCAGGATGCTACATTTTGGCCACTATCCTAGTGAAGGGAGGCTAACCAGTTCCAAACAGAGCCTAGGGAAAAGAAGGAGGTATGTTGTAAATATCTCTGCCTTTGCATATCTATTATCTCTGTATTTGCATGTTTATAACTCCTGTCCCACTCTACCTTCCTCCCCCAAATCAAATATGAACCTTGGATGAGACTCCTGGGAAGGACAAGTTTTTTTCCCTGCTTTTGCAAAGAGCAGGGGAAGAGAAAGCTCAGTGTTCTCTATCCTCTTTCCCCCTTTTCAGTATACACGACTGGATGATTCAACACTGCCAACTCCCCCAGAAGGGTAAGGCAGTTAGATGAAAACTGACCGGGAAGATTTTGTGCCTTGGTAGTCGTGGGGCCTGGATTTTCTGGCCCAATTCTCATTTAGTATAATTTTATTCTCTTAAATAAATGTAAATTACCAAATATGTAGCTAATCGTGGTTTAAATTTTACACCTTTGTAAGAGTTTTCTTAGTAGTTTATTTAAAGACAAAGTAAGACCACATGACAATATTTTCGTTCTAACAAACTTATTTATTTTGGCATCTTATTTGTCCTATTGAAAGGCAGTCTACATGGAACCTGGCAAATGTAACCAGCCACGTTCTATGAATACCCAGATCCCCAAAATATTTAATTTAACTTGTCCCCTGGTTATCCCCCAGAGCAACCTACAGTTTGCTCTCAATTATGTTTAATTCAAAGAATATTTCCTTTTAATTTCAAACAGATTGGAACAGGATCTTTACTTCAAACATACATAAAGGTTTAAAAAAAGTGATTAATTCAGCCATATTCTATTTTTACACTTAAAGGCCTTTTAAATTTGAATTTTTGAAAACACACTATATAAATTAGTATGTCCAATGCCCCAGGATGGACTGGCTTCTCTCTCCCCATTCAAGCATTGTTTATATTCTGTGGGAGCTAATGCAATTCAAATGTTTTTCATAATTTGGTAGCATTTTCCAGAACCTCATCTGTCCACTGCATAATCTTCTCTGCTTCACAGTATTCATGTTAGATTAAACAAGAAAGACGAGTGGTTTTGCAAGAGGTAATTGTTAGTTAAATAGCAGGAATCACAAGAGTAAACTAATTTGATTGTTACAGATAGCCCATGGCTGTAATATTAGTGCATTTATTCTAGTGTCTTTGTAATAAGACCGAGAGAGTGCGAAACTTTAATTAAGGTGATACCTGCTAGAGACAGATCTCTGAGAATTTGTAGGGGAGGTGGCGGCCAGAGGAAGACAGTAAAAATTGAGAAACAAACCAACACAGGTGAATGTTGTCTCTGCATTAGGAGACCGATGAGCAGAAAGGAGGCAGGAGAATAAACCAGACAGGCAGAAATAAAGCAGGTAAGAGATGCTGTTTATTAAACAGCTGTGATATGGCAGGCGCTCAGGTCAGCGTTTTGTATTTTAAATTTAAATTTTAAATTTCTGACCCTCACAAAAGCATCTTACTGTAAGTGTCATTATAGATGGAGGGACTTTGGCTCAGAAATAGCCTAACAATGCTCCACAGCAAGTTGAAATATTCTTAGGGCTACAATATTTCTGATCTCAGTGGAAGACAGGCAGAGGGGAGTGAAGCTAGGATCTGAGTAAGGGTTCCTTGTCACCAAGTCCAGTGCTTCTCCAAGTGCAGCCCTGGTCCCCCTTGTCCATTGGAATCTCCTAGTTCACTTATTAAGGTGGCAGTTTTGCAGACCTGGGGGTCTATTATTAGAATCTCCAAGGTATGGGAGCCTAGGATCTCCATTTTAAACAGAATCACTAGGTTTGATTTATTACACAAAAAATTGAGATCTTCTGCCTAATGGAAGGAGATCTGATTATATACCCTAACCCCAATTTGAGAAGGTGGCATCATCTTTGTACAAGAGTACATACTCAATCTTTAAAGTGTAGGAGGATTCCACTCTATATAATAACCTCTTTGATTTTATGGCTTTCTATAATTCCTAGAGAGACTTTCAATAATTAGCTCAGTGCATAAAACTATAGAAGCTCAAACTTTGGGGAGGATTTAGAAGATCAATATATGACCTAATATCCAATCCACAATCCTTTAATCCTCCTCTACAATATCCTATCTTGTGGTTGCACGAGTGCCCTAGCGATGGGACCCCACTATTTCACGAACTGGTGATGTGAATGCTGTGATTATGAAAGGTACTGACCTACCCCACATATAGCTTTAACACCTGCTCTTGGTCTTACTACCTAGAATACTCTTTGTAAAGCAAATTATGCTTACCACTCTCCCATTTTATTTTATTTATTTTTAAGGGGCAGAGGAAGAGAGAGAATCTTAAGCAGGCTCCATGCTCAATGGGGACCCTGACAGGGGGCTCGATCTCACAACCCTGAGATCATGACCTGAGCCAAGAGTCAGAGGCTTAACTGACTGAGCCACCCAGGCACCCTGCCACTCTACCATTTTAAATTCCTTAAAGAATTTCCATTGCAATTGGAATGAAACCCAAATGCCCTCTACCATGGTCTGTAATAAACTACTAAGATTTCACTTACTCTTTTCCTGGTATCTGACATTTAAGAATGTCAGAGCTGTTCTTCCCAGCTTTTTCCAGGGGCGTCTGGGTGGTTCAGTCGGTTGAGCATCTGACTCTTGGTTTCTGCTCAGGTCATGGTCTCATGGGTCCTGGGATCAAGCCCCCCATGGGACCCCAAGCTCAGCGGGGAGTCTGCCTGAGATTCTCTCCCTCTGCCCCTCCCCCTGCTCACATGCACTCTCTGTCTCTCTAAAATAAATAAATAAATCTTAAAAAAAAGAATGTTCTTCACAGCTCATTCCAGCTTTCAGGCATTTTGCTCACTCATTTCCTCTCCCTGTGATTCATCTTTAGGTCTCAATTAAATGTCCACTTTTCATAAGATTCTTTCCTGACCATCTTATCTAAATAGGTCACCCCCCATTATTCTCTATCATTGTAGCCTTTTTTTCTCTTAAGACTGAGTATTACCATTTTTAATGATATTTCAACATGTTAGTTTATTTATTTATGATTTATTAACCACTCACACCCAAACCCACTATACACAAAACTACAAACACATATTAAACTGTAAACTCCATAAGGAAATTATCTGTCTTGTTGTATATCCTATCATCAAACATGTGATGTGGGTGTGTATTTTTTTTCTAAGTGAGTATTATCTAAGGCCCACATGTGCGTGCACACACACACATACACACTTACTTTCACATTCTTTTCCTCAGTGAATGATATCAGTGTATCTGGGTTCTGCTGTCCTGACACTGTGGCGGCCACCTAAACCACAACACAGAAAACTGTCTTTTCATAGGAAACCTCATTTCTGTTGATGTTTAGATTTTAGGTGAAGCACCTTCTAGACCTAAGTCATGAGGAGGTATAAATATAACATATCTAGTGGACATTTTACACTTTGGATGAACACTGGTCTACATACCAGATATCTTAAAATTGGGTTCTAGCTCTCTCATTAATAAGCTGTGTGATTGTGCCCAAGTCACTTCCTCTTTCTGGGCCTTAATTACGTCATATGGAAAATGAGGGAGTTCATATCTAAGATCCCTTCCAGCTCAGACACAGGGTGGTTCAATGACTTATGGGCACAGAAGTATGTGTCAACAGTGACTGGAACTTAGTGACTGTAATGAATGACTTAAAATACTATACACTTTTAATCTTACGAATCGAAGGAATGAAGGAAGGAGGGAGGGAGGGAAGGGAAAGAGGGAGGGAGGCAGGGAGAGAAAAAAAGAGTAAAGACAGACAAAAGGAGAAAGAACTTGAATATTAGAATCTAGCAAAAGAAGCATCCTAAAACAACATGGAATGTCTCACACTAAAATTCTTCTGCAGTTGCAGGAAAGGATTTGCATGAGATACTAGTACACACTTAGAGTCAGAGCCAGATTCTGACATTTTTTTTTTAAGGTTTTATTTATTTATTTGACAGAGAGACACAGTGAGAGAGGGAACACAAGCAGGGGGAGTGAGAGAGGGAGAAGCAGGCTTCCCGCGGAGCGGAGAGCCCGACGCAGGGCTCGATCTCAGGACCCTCGGATCATGACCTGAGCCGAAGGCAGACGCCCAACGACTGAGCCACCCAGGTGCCCCAGATTCTGCCACTTTTTATCTTCGATAAGAAGATAAGCTAAGTTTTCTGAACTTCAGTGTCTTCCTCTTGTAAAAGAGGAGGTGATTATTCCTTCACATAAAATACCTAACCTAATGCCTGGCATGTAAAGACATTGCTCAATAAATCATAACTTTATTATTTCCTTAATTATTTTCAAATAGTTCCCTCTCTGGGACTTGGCACTCAGATCAGTTAAAAATTGTACAAAGGTTTTTGATTCAGGAAACTAATTTGTATTATATTCTAATTCTAGGGACATATTCATCATTCATTCAACAAATATTTATTAATCACATATTATGTGCCAGGCATTGTGCTAAGTATTGAAGGAAGAAGGGGGGGTAGGGAGGGAAGAAGGAAGGAAGGAAGGAAGGAAGGAAGGAAGGAAGGAAAGAGGAAGGAAGGAAGGAAGGAAGGAAGGAAGGAAGGAAGGAAGGAAGGAAGGAAAAGTGAGTCAGTTGGTGACAAATGCTATGAAAGCAAAATACAGCAAGGTGGGAGAAAGTACTGATAAGAATTTTTTTCATTAGTGTAATTTAAATTAGCATTATCAGAAAAAACTCCAATAAAGTAACATTTGAAGAGAGATCTAAGGAAAATGAGGAGTGATCCATGAGGATACATAAAGGAAGTACTTCCAGGCAGAAGAAAACAAGTTCAAAGACACTGAGATGGGAGCATGCTTGGTAGGTTTGTGGAATAGCAAATACAGCCCAGGGGATGGAACATAGTGATCAAAGGGAACCTGGGTGGAGATGAGGTCACAGAGGTAGTGTGGGAGAGCCTTCCAGATCATTCAAGGAGAGTAAGCCTTGGTAAGGGCTCTAGATTTTGCTGAGTGTAATGGGATGGCCTGGGTTCATGTCCAGGGGTAACTATTCTGACTTCTATAGTGAAAGGCACTCTGGCTATTTTGTATAGAATAGACTGTAAGAAAACATGCGCCAGACTGAGAAGAACAGTCAGAGGCTATCCCAAGAGTCTATTTAAAAAGAGATGATTTGGGGCACCTGGGTGGCTCAGTCGTTCAGGTCATGATCCCAGGGTCCTGGGATCGAGCCCCACATTGGGCTCCATGCTCGGCGGGAAGCCTGCTTCTCCCTCTCCCACTCCGCCTTCTTGTATTCCCTCTCTTGCTGTCTCTCTGTCAAATAAATAAAATCTTTAGAAAGAAGAAAGAAAGAAAGAAAGAAAAAGAAAGAAAGAAAGAAAGAAAGAGAAAGAAAGAAAGAAAGAAGAAAGAAAGAAAGAAAAAGAAAGGAAGAAAGAAAAGAAAGAAAGAAAGAAAGAAAGAAGAAAGAAAGAAAGAAAGAAAGAAAGAAAGAAAGAAAGAAAGAAAGAAAGAAAGAGAAAGAAAGAAAAATGATTTGGACTAGGGTGGTAGCAATGGCTTTGGTGAGGAGTGGCCAGATCTGAGGCATCTTTAGAATTAGCTGAAAGCATTTGCCAATGGATTCTATTGCAATGGGAGAAAAAAAAAGAATCAAGAAATGATGCCAGTGATTTTGTGTTTGTTGGAAATCAGAAGGGTAGAGGTGCATTTTATGAGATGGGGAAAAAAAGGAACCCTGCAGATTTGAGAAATTTCAAGAGTTTGGTCTTACATATGCTAAAATTAAGAAGCCCATTAAGCATCCCAGAGAAGATGTGAAGTAGGCAGCCGGATAAAGGAGTCTGAAGTTTAAAGATGATATCTATGCTGAAGATATAAATGTGGACTTGGCAGGAATTAGATCATTCAGGAAATGAGTATAAACAAAACAAAGATGAGGTCTGAGTACTAAGTAGAGGAGATGTCAACATTTAAAGGTTGGAAAATTCAGGAGAAGCCATCGAACAAAAGTGAGAAAGAGTGGCCAGTAAGGCAGGAGAACCAAGGAGGTCAGGAAAGCAGGCAAACTAATCACATGTTTCCAGGTCAATGCTAAGTACATTGTATGTTTTAAATATGATTTGCAGTATAGATTTTTAAATGAATCAATATAATCATGTTTTGAGTCAGGAGACTCTGGAGAAGATGTTCGCTGTGACGTTGTACACACTCTGCTGAAAAGAATGACCTTCAAGATACCAGAAGGACTTCCACCCCATTTCCCTGCCTTGGTTAAGTGCAGATATGGGAGATGATGGGAAGTGAGATGAAGCACTAGATAGATCAATGAGTCTTTCAGCAAAAGTCTAATTATTTTTAGTTCAAATGAATTTATTTTTACTATACAGGTCTCCTTTCATCATCACACTAATTTAGCCATATTACAAAGCATTAGGAAACCAGAGAAGAAATAAAAATATTACCCACCATTCAACCCTTCTCAGTTACTGGTAATCATTTTAAACTAGTTTCTAAAATTTTTTTGCCAGTCACACATTAAACAATCATGAACAATCATATAATGGTGAAACCGGTTTTATTCACTTGTCATTGCATGGCCAGGTTAATATGTTCTGTCCAATGAGACATTTGGATAAGTCAGTTTGAAGATATCCAGTAAGATATTTTCATTTCCATTAAAAATTGGTATGAAAAGAGAAATGCAGGCCACTGTGCCTTTTTACCTTCTCTTACTCCTCATTCCTGCCTTGGAACTTAGTTGTGGTATCTAGAGCTCTGTCAGTCATTTTGAGACCTTGAGATAGCTTTTCTGCATATGGCAGAACTAAAGGATGGAAAAAGTCTGGATTTTTTACATCTCTGAAGAGCAGAACTAATGCCAACATTTATATTTAAAGTAATTATGGATAAAGTACATAAGCATATATGTACTTATTGTCATTTTGTTACATTTTCTGGCTATTTTTGTAGTTCCTCTGTTTCTTCTTTCCCGTTCTTTTTTTGTGGTTTGATGACTTTCTTTAGTGGCATGCTTATATTCCTTTCTCTTTCTCTTTTGTGTATTTACTAAGGTTTTTGCTTTGTGGTTACCATGAGGCTCACCAATTAATTGTTTGTGGTAACCTTTTTTTTTTTTAGATTTAAATATTTATTTACTTGAGAGAGAGAACACATACATGCATGAAAGCACTCAAGCGGGATGGGGGGGCAGAGGCAGAGGGAGAGAGACAGAAGGAGAGAAGCAGACCCCCCACTGAGTGCGGAGCCCAATGCGGGGCTCAATCTCTCGACCATGAAATCATGACCTGAGCCAAAACCAAGAGTGGGACACTCAATCAACTGAGCCACCCAGGCACCCCACATTCCTTTTTTTTTTAAATTGCTGTTGTTGTTGTTCACCCCCTTCATCCATCCCCCCAACCTCACTCCCGCTCTAGCAACCACTAATCTCTTCTCTCTGTATCCATGAACTTGATTTTTTTGTTGTTATTGTGGGGGGGGGGCTTTAGATTCCATATTCAAGAGAGATCATATGGTATTCACCTTTCTCTGTCTGACTTGTTTCATTTAGCATAGTACCCTTGAAGTCCATCCATGTTGCTGCAAATGACAAGATTTCGTTCTTTTTTTATGACTAAAAAATATATCACAACTTCTTTACCTATTCATCCATCAGTGGGCACCTAGGTTACTTTCCTATCTTGGCTATTGTAAATAATGCTAAAATGAACATAAAGATGCACATATATTTTTGAATTAGCATTTTTGTTTTCCTCATATAAATACCCAGAAGTGGAATTGCTGGATCATACTGCAGTTCTAATTTTAATTTTTTGAGGAACCCCCATACAGTTTTCCATAGTGGCTGCACCAATTTACATTCCCACCAACAGTGCATGAGGGCTCCCTTTTCTCCATATCTTTGCCAACACTCTTTATTTCTTGTCTTTTTGATACTAGCCATCTGACAGATGTGAGGTGATAGCTCATTGTGGTTTTGATTTGCATTTCCCTGATAATTAATGATGTTGAACATATAACTGTTGGCCATCTGTATGTCTTCTTTGGAAAAATGTCTCTTCAGATTTTCTGCCTGCAGTTTAATCAGATTATTTGTTTTTTATTTGTTTCTGTGTTTCTTTGTTTCGCTGTTGAGTTGTATGAAGACTTTATATATTTGGATATTAGCCCCTTATCAGATAAATGACTTGTAAATATTTTCTCCCATTCAGTATGTTGCTTTTTCATTTTGTTGATGGTTTCCTTTGCTGTGCTGCAGCTTTTTAGTTTGATATAGTCCTACTTGTTCATTTTTGCTTTTGGTGCTTTGCTTTTGATGTCAGATTCAAAATCATCGCCAAGACCTATGTCAAGAAGCTTACCGCCTATATTTTCTTCTTGGAAGTTTTATGGTTTCAGGTCTTATGTTCAAGTCTTTAATCCATTTTGAGTTAGTTTTTGTGTATGGTGTAAGACAATGGTCGAGTTTCATTTTTTTGCATGTGGTTGTCCAGTTTTCCCAACACCATTTATTGGAGACCGTCCTGTTCTTTCCTCTTTGTATTTTCGTAACTCTTTGTCATAAATGTGTACGTGTGGGTTTATTTCTGTGCTCTCTATTCTGTTCCATTGATCTATGTGTCTGTTTTTTTATGCCAATACCATAGTTTTAATTACTCCAGTTTTGTAATACAGTTTGAAATCAAGGATCATGATGCCTCCAACTTTGTTGTTCTTTCTCAAGATTGCTTAGGTTATTCAGGATCTTTTGTGGTTCCATACAAATTTTAGGATTATTTTCTCTATTTCTGTGAAAAACGCCATTGGAAATTTGAAAGAGATTGCATTGAATCTGTAAATTGCTCTGAATCTTATGGACATGTTAACAATATTCTTCCAATCCATGAGTATCTTTCCATTTGTGTCTTCTTCAATTTCTTTCATTAATATCTTGTAGTTTTCAATATACAGGTCTTTCTGGGGCACCTGGGTGGCTCAGTCGGTTAACCCAGGGTCCTGGGATCAAGCCCCACATCAGGGGGAGGGTCCCCGCTCAGCGAGGGCTCTGCTTCTCCCTCTTCTTCTACTCCTCACCCTGCTTGTGCTCTCTCTCTCTCTCACTTGCACTCTCTCTAATAAATAAATAAAATCTTTAAAAAATATATATACAGATCTTTCACCTCCTTGTTTAGCTTTATATCTAGGCATTTTATTCTTTTTGATGCAATTATAAGTGGGATTGTTTTCTTAATTTCTTTCTGATAGGTCACTATCAGTGTATAGAAACACAACTGAGTTTTTGTATTGATTTTGTATCCTGCAACTTTACTGAATTTATTTATTAGTCCTAACAGTTTTTTGGTGGAGTCTTTAGGATTTTCTATATATAATATGTCATCTGCAAATAGTGACAGTTTTACTTATTCCTTCCCAATTTGGATCCCTCTTATTTCTGTTTCTTGCCTAACTGCTATGAATAAAAGTGGTGAGGGTAGGCATCCTTGTCTTGTTCCTGAAAGCTTTCAGCTTCTCACTGCAGAGTATGTTTACTGAGGGCTGTCATATATGGCCTTTATCACATTGAGGTCCATTCCCTCAATACTTGCTTTGTTGAGAGTTTTTATCATTAGTGGATGTTGAATTTGTGAAATGTTTTTTCATCCCTATTGAGGTATAATATGATTTTTTATCATTTATTTTGTTAATGAAGTGTCATCACATCGACTAACATGCAGATGTTAAGCCATCCTGACATCCCTGAATAAATCCCACCTGATCATAGTCTATGATCCTTTTAATGTATTCTTGAATTCAGTTTGATATTTTTATTGAGGATTTTTACATCTATGTTCATTAGGGATATTGGCCTGAAATTTTATTTGTGACATCCTTGTCTGGTTTTGGTAATCAGGGTAATGCTGGCTCCAAAAGGTGTTCCCTCCTCTTCTATTTTTGGAAGAATCTGAAAAGGATTCGTACTAATTCTTCTTTGAATGTTTGATAGACCATTAAAAACCATCTGGTCCTGAACTTTGTCTGATGGAAGGTTTTTGATTAGTGATTTAATCTCCTTCCCAGTAATTGGTCTATTCAAATTTTCTATTTCATCATGATTCAGTCTTGGTAGGTTATATGTTTCTAGGAATTTATCCATTTTTTCTACGTTCTCTAATTTGTTGGTATGTAATTATTCATAATAGTCTCTTAAGATCCTTTGAATTTTTGTGGTATCAGTTGTAACATCTCATTTTTCATTATTGATTTTATTTTTCTTTGTGAGTCTAGCTAAATGCCTGTCAATTCAGTTAATCTTTCCAAAGAACCAGCTCTTAGTTTCACTGATCATCTCTATTGTCTTTTTGGTCTAAATTTCATTTAATTTCTGCTCTACTATCTGTTATTTCCTCCCTTCTACTAACTTTGGGCTTCTTTTGTTCTTTTTCTAGTTCCTTTGGGGTAAAGTTAAATTATTTGAGACTTTTCTTGTTTTTCAAGGTAGGCATTTATCACTATGAACTTCCCTCTCAGAACTGCTTTTGCTGCATCCCATGTTGTATTTCCATTTGTCTCAAGGAATTTTTTATTTCTTCTTTGGTTTCTTCATTGACCCATTGGTTGTTCAGTAGCATGTTGCTTAATCTCCACATATTTGTGACTTTTACAGCTTTCTTAGAAATTAATTTCTAGTTTCATATTATTGTAGTCAGAAAAGATGATTGATATGTTTCCAGTCCTCTTAAGTTTATTAAGTTTTGTTTTTTGGCCTAACATATGATCTAACCTGTAAAATGTTCCATGTGCACTTGAGAAAAATGTGTATTCTGTTGCTTTTGGAAGGAACGTTCTGTATATGTCTGTTATATCCATCTGATCTCATGTGTCTTTAAGGCCAATGCTTCCTTACTGATTTTCTCTCTGGATGATCTATCCATTGATTTAAATAGGGTGTTAAAGTCCCCTACTATTATCATATTGCTGTATTTTTCTCCCTTTAGGTCTGTTAATATTTGCTTTAATTACTTAGGTGCTCCCAAGTTGGGTGCATAAATATTTATAAATGTTATATCCTCTCATTCAATTGACCCTTTTGTTATTATATAACATTTATCTTTGTCTCTTTGATTACAGTTTTTGTTTCAAAGTCATTTTGTCTGATATAAATATAGCTATTCCAGTTCTTTTGGTTTCCATTTGTATAAAATATCTTTTTCCATCCCTTCACTTTCAGTGTGTGTTCTTATATCTGAAGCAAGTCTCCTTTAGGCATCATATAGATGGGTCCTGCTTTTTTTGTTTGTTCTTTATCCATTTAGCCACTCTATATCTTTTGATTAGAGAATTTCCAGCAAAAACTTATATCCACACTTTATTAGGTAAGAAAAATGAAGTTCTATGTATTTAAACCACTAATATTTGAGTTTCCTGGTATTTGAAAATGGCAGCATTCTTAACTGAAATATACAATATCATGAATATTTCCCCATTTATTCCTGTTTTTATAAACATAATTTGAATGGTGATATAATAATCAATATACCAAAGTTTCTAAGCTAATCTTCTCTTCTGGAATTATATGTTTTCTAGGAACCTTCTAGGTCTGTTCCTTAGAAGATTTTGATGTTAACAGAAATTAAAGTTAGTATTTTGGATACATCTTCTAGAATTAAAAAAGACTTTAAAATTACTCTCCCCTGTCATCTACTCCTAGACACTTACTGATACCAAATGATCTTGAAGACTTGTACCAAATTCTTTAATTTCCAACAAAAAGTCCAACAAGGGAAAAAATTAAGATGTGTATCTCATGATATAAACATATGGTATGAAGTATCATCTCCCTAAATCCTTTCTCCCCTCTGTTTTATCTTAGAATACAATTTAAGAGACAGGAGTGTTGGGTAATTGGTTCTTTGCCTTGTAAAGGCTCTCCTGGCATTGCTATTCATCCATAATAAGAAAGCAAGGTGTATTTGCTCAGCAGATGGTGATTAAATCACAAAACAAAGTTATTATTCTATACAAATAAGAATTCTCAGAAAGGGGTGCAAGTGTCTGCAAAAAAACAAAGACTGGGAATAATCTTTACTTCCTGAATTTTTTTTTCCTTTCCCAGTTTGTTTTATGATTGTCTAGTCTACTATTTTCTCAGTCCAGTGACAGGAAAATTGTACCATTTGATATGTTTAGAGAATTCCCACATAGAAGAGTGGTCTTGTTCTAGATTTGCCCGGGAAGTAGAAGCAATGTCCATGGATTGACATCATAAGGGAAACGATTTCATCTTAACATGAATATAATTGTATCTAATAGCTAACACTACCCAAAAGGTCACAAGCTATCTCAAGCACAGTGAGCTTCCTGTTTCCAAGAGTACTCACTGAAGCGGATGACTGACACAGATTCAACAGAAAGGGGACTACAATGAGAGGCAGAAACTTGGCCTAGATGACTTCGAAGGACATTTGAAAAACTCTAAGAGATAATCTTGTCATTTTGTTGAAGGTTTCCCTCCAACCAAGCCTTGAATTCTGGTGTTTACTTCTAAATATAAAGTATTCCAAGCCTAAGTGCTAAATTTCTCATTATAAAATGTATAGGGTATTTATAAATTATAAGTTATTATAAATATATGCATATATTTACCCCACAGCCAATAGTTTCAAAATGGACCCTTTAATCACATTTTTCCTAAGCAATAGAGATATGATTTGGATTTAAATTGTTTTGAAATGAAAGATACACACACACACACACACACACATACACACAAACACAGGTCCTGGATCTATACTGTGGGACTCAAAACAGGATCAAGGGATATACTAATTGCACAGATTTCTCAGTGTTACTGTTTGCATTTGTTCCAAGCTCAGTATATGAAGTACAAGATCTTCATTGCCTGCATTTGTACGACCCTTATTATTTGCTTCTGTACAGAGTCATGTTAATCACTGAAATCAATGAATGCACTGCTATCCAATGCGTGTGCCGACTATGGCTGCCCTCTAATACTCAGGTGTGTGGTCCTTGTGCTAATGTCAAGAGCAGGGTTTTATAAACCATCATTGCTTTTGGAGAGAACCAGGTTGCCACATACAATTGACTAGGTCATGTCCTGAGCACGTATGCCAAACTGATGGTTATGTGGGGACTGAAATCCAGCTTGCACCCACTCACCAAGCCATGAGCCCTAGTATTGGGTCATGTCCACTGGCCATATACCTCCCATCAAATGGCCAGTCCCAGAAGATTTACAAATAACAATTATAGAAACAAAACAAATGAAAAAAGCCTATACTGCTCTTTGCTGCATTAGCATGTATTGTTTAACTTGACCATGAAAAATACATTTATGTTTTATAATCTCATACCCTTCTTATAATACAGATAAAAATATTAAAATATAAATAAGTTAAGTGACTTCCAGAGGAATTATAATTGGTCGAAGGAGAATAATAACACCAAGTTCAACTGGATTTTAGAACCAATTGATTTTTTTAAACAATTGTATTAAAATACTTTTTAGCATATTCTATGTATGGCACACAGGATATTGAGACCTATTGTATTACAAAAAAAGTATGGAAAATTTCTGTATTTAAAATTACATTTTTATTTTCCTTTTTCTTGTCTTAGTTATCTCCATTTAGTCATGTTCTGTATAGACACCTATTAATGAAGACCGTGTCATGCTAAGGCTGCAATTTGGATGAATAAATTTTAGGCATTGCTCAAACTTACACCATACCCTCCTTTCCCGGTTCTGTGAAACTGGCATATAATGTGGTTACATTACATTAGGTTAATGGTTTTACCTAATTCTATATGTGATATTGTGATTTATAATAAGAAATATATATGGTCTTCCTGGCACCGGCTCCTAAAACTCTTGTAATTTTCCTAAGTAATAAGAGCAATGGGAAACTTTTGTTATAATATTTGATCTTTTGTCCTCAAATACCTGTAGAGTGAAATAGCTCCAGGATGATAAAGATGAAAGAATCGAGTGGTAAAAAGTGTCTTGTTATTCAGAACTAACCCCTTTCAACCATACCTGAGTTTATGCTAATGAGGTGACTTTTGGAAAGCCCCAAAGGATGGGGATTGGCTGCCAGTGGAGCTAATCATGTTATTGGAGGGCTGGAACTTTCAGCCCCACCCTCACTTGCAGAGAGGAGAGAGGAGCTAGAGGTTAAACCAATCATTAATGGCCAATGATTTAATGATCATGCCTACATAAGGAAATTTCTATAAAGATGGGGTTCAAAGAGCTTTTGGGTTGGTGAATACACAGAGATGCTGGGAGAATGGGGCACCGGAACAGCACAGAAGCCCCGCATCTTTTCCTCACACCTTCCCTTATGCATCTGTTCCACCTGGCTGTTCCTGAGTTATGTCTTTTATAGTAAACCAATAATGTAATAAGTTAAATGTTTTCCTAAGTTAGTGTGAACTGCTCTAGCAAATTAATTGAACCCAAGGAGGGGGTCATGGGAACCTCTGATTCACAGCCAGTGAGTAAGGACAGGTGACAACTGAGACTTGAGACTGGCATCCTTGGACTGAGCCCTTAACCTGTGGGATCTGAATTTAAATTGTAGGACACGCAGCTGGTGGCGCGGAATTGCTTCATGTGTGGAAAAACCCACACATGTGGTGTCAGAGTGAAGTGTAGTATGAGAGTAGATGGGAAACTCAGGACTACTTTTCCAAAACACCAAGATTCACAAATTATATTATTTTCTTCAGTCTTCATGTTCCTGTCTCTTTTTCATACTAGACTTTAACCAGCGCCTTCCTCCTCCACCTTGACACACGCAAACACTCACACAGGGCACATAGCAGTGTTTTCCTCTTCACCTCCCTCCCCAGCAAAAGGCAGTAGAGTAATTCATCTCAAATACTTTAACAGGTGGAGAGGGCAGTGAGGACAGGATGAGAGGAGAAGAGAATAGATAATATGTGATTTATCAAGGTATGACTCTCCACACCTTTGTTATTGTTGTGGTTGTGGTTCTTAGCCAAAAAGTTGCACAGACCAAACCCCATACAAAGGAAGACTTCAAATGATTCAAAGACAGACCAACAATTTAACTCCCTCAGAGGAATCTGTGGAGCCCTTTATATACTAGGATAAGATGCTCCTGTTAGTTATACTAAGAGGTCCAGGACTGTGCCACCAGGCTTTTCCCTGCTTTCCACCACCACTGTGCCCCATCTGGACACAAATACCATTTATTCAATGACTTTTTTTTTTAATCTCTACGTACAAGCCCCCATGTTGTAATCTAACCACTTTATCAAACAAATATGCAATGTCTATTTCCCAAAGTGTGTACAACTGAATCTTAGCCAAAAGTCATTGTTGCTAGTTTTAATGTAGCCATTTTCCCTAAAACAATTTTTTTTAAAAATGAGGTCACTCCAACTAGCATACTTATCATTCAGCATCTTGGGTTACTGTAACTCTGTGGGAATTCAAAGTAGCTAAGACAATTTAAGGCCATTCAAAAGATTTGCAGTCAGCTCCTACACTTTTAGGGAAAATCTACTTATTTGATAATATGTATCTTTTTCAGTTATAACAGATTTACACAGATGCTCATTGTTATATGGCTTTTATTATAAAATATTCAAATACAAAAACTAAAGAGATTAATGTGACCAACACTTAGGTCCTTATCATCCAGAATTAATGAATATTAAAATATTTCTATATTAATTTCTTTTTTTTAAGATTTATTTGAGAGAGAGAGAGAGCATGAGAGGGGAGAGGTCAGAGGGAGAAGCAGACTCCCCACTAAGCAGGGAGCCCGATGTAGGACTCAATCCTGGGACTCCAGGATCGTGACCTGAGCTGAAGGCAGTCGCTTAACCAACTGAGCCACCCAGGCGTCCCTCCATATTAATTTCTAATTTTGCAATATTACAGATGCAGTTGACATGCCTTTGTCAATGGTATTTCCTGTCATCCTCTCCTAGAAGCGCACAAAATCCTGGAGTGAGCATATGCCCAATTCACCTTTGTTTTTACATTTTCATCATTTTTTTGCATATATAAAGAGCATATAGAAATGTTTTATGTGTTTGTAAAATTTACAAAAATTTTATTATTCTTTATGGATCATCCTGGAGTCTGTTCCCCCACCCCCAGTAAATTTTGTTTTTCAGATCAATCCACATTGATCTATATGTGAGACATATAGTTATGCATACATCATATGCTATGCATCTAATTGTCTCATTTTAACTACTCTACTGTAGGCATATATCACAATTTCTTTACCCATTCCTCTATGGGTGGATATTTAACTTCCTTCCTTCCTTCCTTCTATCCTTCCATCCTTCCTTCCTTATTGCTCCCTCTCTTTTCCTATAATAAACAAAGTAGCAAAGCACATGAGTATGCGTGTGAGAGTTTCTGGAAGTTCATTTTTACCTTACATTTTTAATAGCAAATTGAATAACCCTTCTTATTAGGAGGCAAGAATTCATTTATCCCATACAAACAGCTAAAGCATACCTAAGCATTATAACCTACAAAAGCACTATATGTATTCTGTAAAATAATTATCCAGCAATTAATCCACTTATTTTCTTTTTTCTAAGTATAATTAACAAATGATGCTGGTGACCCTTCTGATATAAACTTCCCACTTACAAAAGTTCTTCACTTACTATGGTATCCTGAAACTGGAACCCACTCAGTGTGCTGACAGTAACAATAATATCAAATCAAAGCTGTTTTCAACAGTATCAAGAGTTAACATTAACAGGGCCAGGCAGAGATGGGAGCCACTTAAGAGACCAGCTTGGTTTACATATGGAGAAAGAATATCAAGGCATGAGATGTAAGGATAAGAAGCAAGTAGCATTTATAATCAGAACATCATGGCCAGGTGATGGGGGAGCTATTTCGGTTGAACAACAGAAAATTGCCATTTTGTAGGTCAAATATTGGCAATATGTCAAAATAGGCTGTTACTCAGACTTTCTGGATTGGGCATTAACAGGATTGGTATTTTCTGAAATAGTCAAGAACTATTTCTAAGAGACCTGTACAGACCAAAACATGTGTGATCCATGCCAGTTGAGATTTGGAAGTGTTCCTTTCCTATGGTACCTCTCAGATTGCTTCAGACAATTCTCACACAATAGGTGGAGATCCACCCTTTATCCAGGCTGCCATCCAGAGTTGTGCATTGGTGACTTCACAAAGGATCTCAACCAAAGCGGAGGTAGAGGGTTGGTGATCAACCTCATGCCGCAGGGTGTTACTAGACCACCCAAGGAAGTCTTTTTTTCTAATGGATCTGCCCACCAGGTGTGCCTTTTTCTAATTTCACAAAAGCACCCTGTAGGCTACTATTGATCATCTCTTAAATTCTATACAAGCCTGGAAAACTGAAGTATCAAATGAACTGGGTATGGGAGGGAATGGTGGGCTGGGCCTTCATAGCTCATACAAATGGTGACTCTCCTCTATTAGAAGGGACCCTTGGTTTTCTTGTAGTTCAAATCTTTCTACATCAAAAATCCCTCTGCTGAAGTTGAGAGATTTTCAGTTCTAGACTCTGAGTGAAGGGTTTGGTTGGGGAAATAAAAGCAAGAGTAAGATTATCTTCTTGGCAACCAAGTAGAGATGACATATTCCAGCGACATTAGGATATTTGCAATCTATTGACTGAAGTTAATAAACCTGTAAGGTGTGTTTTGTTTGCCAGTCATGCGGCAGGCTTCCATTTGACCATGTATTTTTCTTTAAACCAAAACAAAACAAAAATCTGTGGCACTGATTCCTCTCAATTATTCTCTTGCTAAAAATAAATTCCAACTGAGATACGGGAGCAAACATCTCAAATGTGTGATTCAAAAAATTTTAAAGCATTTCAGCAAAGTGACCTCTGACTTTAGGTATCGTGTATTCACTTGTGGGGTCAAGTCTCAACTCATTACAATTAATCTGACATATTGATTCAATATCTCAGGCAGAGATGTATTTACCTGGCTAGAACACCGTGGAAGATGATTCTAGGAGAAAAGGAGTGTTTGCACACAAAGGTGAGATCCTCTGATGAAAGCTGACAGTGAGTAGCACTCAGAGAATCAGACCCCAAACACGCATTACCTCAAGGCTCAGTCCCTCAAATTAGAGTTAAAAATGATTCAGCATTGCATCGTTGGGTACTTTCATTCTGTAAAAGAATACCTTGGGGTAGAAAGGAAGCCAAGCAACAGATTTGCTCTTGTAGGCTGGCCCATTAAGAGAGGGTTATTTAAACTAGAGCCAAATTACACTGAACCATTTCCACTACAGATATCAACAATTCTACAGAAAAGATGCCCCTCTCTTCTCTAATATATAAATTTACTGTTATTTTTAAAATTGTTCTGATCATATAATAAGGTACTAAATAAAATGTAAAATACAGAAAAATCATGATTCTGTTAAAGATAACTAGATCATTTTCTTTCACCTTTATTATTCATTCAAAAGAAGTTATAGATTGTCTACAACATGCCAAGTATTATGCGTAATAAAAGGAATACACTGAATAAGACAATTTCTGCCTTCAAATTAGTGTCATCTAATGAGGAATATGTATAAACACAAAGGAAAATCAAAAGATCAGTGTTATCATAGAGGTACAGATGTATATTTTATATTGAGATATGATCAAATTTTTAAAACTTTGCATCCTTCATTTTCAGTTAATGTAAACTTTCTCTATGACAGTAGATATATATATATATATATGTTTTTAAAGATTTATTTATTTTAGAGAGAGAGAGCGCGCATATGTGTACACACAATTCAGGGGTGGGGCAGAGGGAGAGAATCTCAAGCAGACTCCCCACTGAGCACGGAGCCTGACTGGGGCTTGATCTCAAGACCCATTAAGTCAGTGACCTGAGCTGAAACCAAGAGTCAGACGCTTAACTGAGTCACCACGGTGCCTCGACCATAGATATACATTTTTAACATCATGTTACTAATTGCAAAGTCGGTCATACTTTGGATATACTATAGTTTGTTGATCCTTTTCTTATGCTTGTATGTTCTGAGTTTTTAAAACTTTTCACTCTTTAACTAACATAATGGTGGATCTTTCCTGACGCGTATTCTTAGAAGTTCAAAGGGTAAGAACATTTTTAAAACTTCTGGCACATATTGCAAAATTGTTTTCCAAAGAAAAGTATTGTGCCAAATTACATGCCCACCAGGAGTTGAGCTTTTTAAAAGACACACACACAAGTACACACTTTTTTTTTAAAGACTTTATTTACTTATTTGACAGAAAGAGACACAACGAAGAGAGAAGGAACACAAGCAGGGGGAGTGGGAGAGGGAGAAGCAGGCTTCCCGCAGAGCGGGTAGCCTGATGCAGGGCTCGATCCCAGGACCCTGGGACCATGACCTGAACCAAAAGCAGACGCTTAACGACTGACCAGCCAGGCGCCCCAAAAGTACACACTCTTAAACATTCACACTCTCCTTGATTTCTTCAAGGTTTGAAAATTATCTAAGTGTAAACAATCTGTTCGTTCACAGGCACAAGTAAATACATGTTTGTATTACATAAAGATTCAGATGATTGGTTTTGTCTGATTGTAAAAGATTCCTACTTCAAAATTAAAACTTTTCTTAAAGCAAAGAAAACACAAATTTTAGTATCACGTAATCAGTGACACATTATACATTTTGCTGTAACCTTTTATCACAACCACCTAAAACCATGACATATCAAGACGGCATGGCAGCTGACCTGTTCACCTCTCATCAGTAGGCATCTGTACCTAGTAGGTATCTGTGTCATCTGGTTCCAAGTAACGTGAAATGGTCCACTGACTATTTAGACTCTATTAAACTTTTATGTTTACCCTTTGCAACTACGAAATTGAGTTAACCACCAATAACAAGCAAAAAGTGGTCACATAGATGGAAATCAAGAAAGTTATCTCTACAACTTCTATAAAAACTGGGAGTAAAATTCATTGAAACTCAAATTATTAAAACATATTATTTTTGGTCAATGTCTTCGACTATTCTGTGTGTGTGAGATACAAATTGATGGCAATATTATTTACTTCCTCAACTACTTTCCTACCTTTGAATAACTAATAAACTACAAACAGAAGTAACAGAACTGGGGTACCTGGGTGGCTCAGTCGGTTAAGCGTCAGCTTTCGGCTCAGGTCATAATCTCAGGATCCTGGGATCGAGCCCCACATTGGGCTCTCTGCTCAGCGGGGAATCTGTTTCTCCCTCTCACTCTCTCTCTGTGCTCTCCCTCTCTCTCTCAAATAAATAAATGAAATCTTAAAAAAAAAAAGAAGTAACAAAACCAAATAATGGGCAACATTTAGAACGAGAATCAATTGTCCCACTGGAAGAGTAATTCTAGATTAGTTCACAACTTGAGATGATAAATGTCTTAGAATTTGTTCTATAAAGATGCCAAATTTGGAGTTCAGGGATCTGGTTTGGCTTTGTCACTTACTAGTTGACTGATCTACAGCAATTATTTTACTTCAAGGCATTGGTACCCTTATCCATGAAATGGTATTGTAGGAATGAAATCAGTTACCACCCATAAAAGTGCATGGTACACAGTAGGTGTCTTGGATAACAATCTTTTTCATAGCTAGGACAGTACCTATAGCCTCTCTCATAGGCCTTTTTAACCAAACCATTAAGTGTGTGGCTTTATTCATGACTTTCCAGCTAGTGTTCTGCCTTTTATCTATTCTGGAAAACAACCTGATGAATATAAATGAATCCCAATTAGCTAAATATACTGGTGATGTAGCACATGAATAAACCACCATTTTATTTGTCAATGGGGATAAATTTTTTCTAATGAGTCATAGAGCTAGCAGTACTGTGAGTAGAACATTTATTATATTTCCTATAATACAATATAGAATCTATTTTATGGTTTGATTGAGCTGCTTCTAAAATCTCACATCTGTGCCACTCTCATCCAATGGGTCCCATACGATTATCATTTTCATTTTGAAACTCTCACATGATGCAAAATAATCTAGAAATTCTAATAGTACTCCATACGAGCCTAACATGGTCTAATGAAAACAGTATAGCTTAAAGGTTAAGAAGGTTGCTCTCAGAGTAGGAATCAGCAAACTTTTTCTGTAAAAGGCAAGGAACTAAATATTTTAGGCTTGGAGGGCCATCTCATCTCAGTAACAAAGGCTCAATCTTGTCATAGCACAAAAGAAGCCATAGAAAATACGTAAACAAAGAGTATTATGAAATATTCTTTTCAACTATTTAAAAATACAGCCACTATTTTTAGCTCACATGTTGTTCAAAAACAGGAGGTGGGCCAGATACTGACTGCAGACTGCAATTTCCAGACCCCTGCTATAGAGACATACTGTCTGGACTCAAATTCTGGCTTATCCCTTGTTGGTTGTGCCACCTGAGCCAAGTAGTCTCCTCTCTCCACTTAGGTGTAAACTGGAACAATAACCTATACCTCATTCATGTGAGTTTTATGTGACCTGAATGAGGAATACACAAAAGTGCACTGCGTTATGCATGGAGGGCAGCTGTAAATGGTAGGTCCTGTCCCATATAAGCGTTTTTATTTTTATAAGCATCCTCTATAGTGGAAACACAGATCCTAGAATCCAGACGGACTTGCACCTAAACCCTGACCACTAATTTTTACCCACTTTACTGAGATGTAACACTGAGCCTACAAGCAGGATTGCTTGTGAAAGCTTGGTGTATAGTACCTACTGAATGTTTCACTGAGTTGCTGGCATGAACAAGATGTTTTTAAAGTTTTGGTTATTGTTGTTTTATGCTAAACTCTTTTTCCTAATTTTCATAGGACATAGTTGATATGCTTTCTATCTCTGTACCGCTTATAACCCGTGTGTGCGTCTGTGTGTATCTCTGGACAAGCTCTGTACTGGGAACAAAGCACTCACATTCAAGTATAACCCGTGGTGATTGTTGGGAGTTCTTGAGTTCTCATGTGTATGCTGGTTTCCAATATAGACACTGGGTCACCTCTAGGAGCAAAAGTTCTCAATAAGGGAAAAGTGTCAAGTAGCCATCGTACTCCCTCCCCGTCCTCCTCACTTCTCTGTGGTATCAGAAAAGAATAAACTACTGGCTCACCAGAAGTACAGAACACTAATACTATGGAGATTGGCAACTTTGCCTGGGTTGGGAAGACATGAATAAAAGGAGGGGGTCAAGGACAAGACAGGCTAAAGAATAAGGCAAGGATGGAGGGAGTTGTTTTGTCTAGTCCTCAAGGTTAGTGGGAAAACCAGATTGAGGCATCCAAAGAGTGATGCTGGCTCTGAGAGGAGAACCATGACACTTACTATATTATAGCTGAGTGAGTATAAGCAATAAATTCCAGATAGTGATTTGAAGGAGTCACTGGGTGAATCTAGGTAAAAGGAGCCCAGTGAAGAATCCAGATGAAGACTTGTGAGTATGGCTCTGAAAACAGACCCTAAATCATATGGTCTTTTGGAAAAGTCAGGGATAGGAAAATGGGACACTGTGGATCTTCAGAACTGTGCATAAGCTGCAGATCTCATGTGTGCTGGTGCTGTTTCCTATTATTGGAAATCTTTTGGGAACATTTTAAGATGAGTACTCCTCTTGCAGAATACTGTAGAGCTCCAGGAGGCACTATTCAGTCTGTAGTCTCGTAGTCTCACTCAAATGGCACCTGCTGGAGTTCTGCAGAGCACAGCCTGCAGAGCCTGAGCATTAGTGAGTAGACAGCTGCCTCCCCTGCAGAGTGAATTTTCCCTTGTGTGTGTGCATGTGCATGTGTGCTTATGTGTGGTGGTAGAGCAGAAATCATAATGCTGAACAACGCATGATGCCTCCAAGAGTAACTTGGTCTCTTAGTGCCAAGACAAGGATTTTAGAACCTATACTTTCTTTTGAGGGTCTTGTTTTCCACAAAATACGAAGCACCAAATACCAATAGCAAAGTCTGAAGCAAAAAGTCTCTGGGTATTCCAACCATGACTGATGAAAACTACCTTTCGTAGGACCCAGGATGGAAATTTCACACACACACACACACACACACATACACAAATATTATATACAATTATACCAAACATACACAGACATTTTATAAAAATAAACATTGTAGGTACTGCTTTTCCTAAAGCTATCCTACCAACACTGCTGATAGTTGAAGCGTTGCTCAATAAAATCAGTATTCCCAGTATGAAGGCTGGAAGCATTTTTCAAGTTATGCCTTACAAGATAGGCATTTGATATTTACACTATTGGAATATCTAAGACTAGAGGAAGTTCCATATGGTCAAGAGGAATTTCAAATCAAAAAGATTATTTCAAAATTTATATTTATAGTTCCTGACAATGTGATTTACACATGGCATCACTTTTCATAGGCATCAAATTCATAATAGACACCTGTGAATATACAAACAGCATATTCACTTAAAATCACTGGATTGTATGTACACCTGACCTACCACAACAGTCAAAATACTTTATGGGAAAAAATAACAAGTATTTTTTTAACATTTTATTTATTTATTAGAAAGAGAGCAAGCACAAGTGGGGTGAGCGGCAGAAGGAGAAGCAGACTCCCCACTGAGCAGGGAGCCTGATGCGGGACTCAATCCCAGGCCCCTGGGATCATGACCTGAGCCGAAGGCAGATGCTTACCTGACTGAGCCACCCAGGCACCCCAATAACATAAGTATTTTAAACATATAAATTTTGTCCTAACTTTAGTCACATATCATGGACATAAATATTGTCTAAATCAATTATCTATAAATGTGGAAGCACAAGAAACAAAAGGACTCCCAGAACAGATAAGAAAGCATACTCTAGAGTAGAAGGCTTCCAAGGAACTCTCAAGTCCACATCAATAAAATATACCACCTTTCACAAGCCATGTAGTAAGCCAATCATTTTGTAAGAAGGAGAATTATGAGTTTTACACATGAAGGATAAGTTATTACAGTGAATATACATGCCACATTCAGGAATCAGGGAAAAGGCGCTAATTCTTAGAAGTCCTTGGGAAAAAACCAGATATTAAAAACAATGACAATTAGGTTAATCCACTACATATTCAAGAAGCAGTAACTGCTGAAGTCTTTGACCTTGAATAACCTAATATGGCAGATGTGTTGGAAAGATTTCCAGGATGGGAGTCAGCAGAAAGATTTTTGACATTGCTATGTTACTAATACTCTATGTGACCTCTCTGTCCTCAGGTTCCTTACCTATGAAATAATGGATTGGATTTTTATGGCCCTTTCCTGTTCTAACATTCTGAACTCTATTATGTCTCTTCAAATCTTCTTCACATTAGCATTTAGTTTCAGGGACTGGGAATAAAGTCCAAACCTCTCAGGTTAGCATTCAATTCTCCATATACTGACAACAGCTTTTGTCTCCACCTTTATCTTATTTTATTCCTGAAACCACACCAGTGTTTGATTCAGACCCTCTTTTTCTCTTGCTCTTCATCAGGGTTACCTCTGTTTCTCTTCCCTTTTCTTCAACTGAACTTTTATTCCATTCTATCATTTTCCAAAACCATCTCTTTGTTAGAGTCCTTTATAACCGTCATCACTAGAAGCTATATATTCCTCAGTGTCACAGGGTGGGCCTTATGCATGGCTGCATCCATTAGTTCAGTAGCCAGCAACACCCAGTCCAAAATATATCCTTGAGAACAACTGGTGATTTTAATCTTGGTAAAAGAACGAAAAGTCTATTTATACTTTTGTTAAAAATCAAAACAAGTGAGCCCTAAAATAAAAAGAACAAGAAATAACAAGAGTTGGCAAAGATGTAGAGAAAAGGGAACCCTCATGCATTGTTGGTGGGAAGGCAAATTGGTGCAGTCACTGTAGAAAACAGTTTGGGAAGTTCCTCAAAAACTTAAAATTAGAAATACCTTATGATCCAATAATTCCACTACTGGGCATTTACCCAGAGAAAACAAAAACACTAATTCAAAAAGATATATGCACCCCTATGACTGATAATTGTAGCATTATTTACAATAGCCAAGATATGAAAGTAACCTAAGTGTCCATCAATAGATAAATAAAGAAGATGTGATACACACACACACACACGCATACAATATTACATAGCCATTAAAAAGTATGAGATCTTGCCATATGCAACAACATGGAGGGATCTAGAGGGTATTATAATAAATGAAATAAATCAGACTAAGACAAATACCATATGATTGCACTCATATATGGAATCTAAAAAATAAAACAAATGAATAAACAAACAAACAAAAAGCAGAATCAGACCTATAAATACAGAGAACAAACTGGTGGTTGCCAGGGGGAGATAGAAGCTTCCAGTTATGGACTGAATTAGTCACGGGAATAAAAGGAACAGCACAGGGAATGTAGTCAATGATACTATTATAGTGTTGTACGGTGACAGGTGTAGCTCAACTTGTGATGAGCACAGGATCACATACAGAGAAGCTGAGTCACTACATTCTACAACTGAAGCTCATGTAACATTGTGAGCCAACTATACTCAAAAAATTTTTATATTAAATATTAAGAAAATTTATAAAATTAAAAAAAAATCAAGGTGGGCCTTAACAGAAGTCAATTCTTCTCATCCTTGTGGAAATGAAAGCCTTTGAAAAGGAGAGAGAATTAAACAACATTTCAGATCATTACAAAAGGTTTATTTATCTTTAAACATAGAATACCCAGGACTCATAATTTTCAAAGCAAGCATAGTTCGGGAAACAAGAAAAACATTACTAGTCTAATTTCTCATAGACTTCACAGCAACTCTTAATGAATTATGTTGTCAAGTGCTTCAAAATCCTATGGCTGGATAAGGTTAAATATTTTCTACATTGGAACATATAATGTACTCACCACTGAAACATGTCAGAATTTGCCTTTATTCAAAGAAAAAAAAAAGTTCTCCTATTTGAGTTAGGCTACTCTATGTCCCATGTTAAAAAAAAAGCTTTACTAAGAGAATAACCAGTCAATGCCAATTAATCTTAACAGAAATCTTGGCTCTCTCTTTTAAGATATGCACATATTCTCCTACAGGGAAGCACAAATCAATAAAAGATGTGTCACTATAGGTCTTAATCTGCCTTTATTTATTCTTCTTCTCATTACCAAATATGATTTCAAATCACTTTTTTTAAATCTTCCCCATCCTTGACTTTGCATATCTTTTTATCTAAGACATTAAAGATCAAAATATTTCAGATGAAATTAGAAAGTGATGCGGCAGTATAACATTCAGAAAGGCAGAAATTAGGGGCGCCTGGGTGGCTCACTCCGTTAAGTGTCTGCCTTGGGCTCAGGTCATGATCCCAGAGTCCTGGGATCAAGCCTTGCTTCAGGCTCCCTGCTCAATGAAGAGCCTGCTTCCCCCTTTCCTCCTGGCCCATGCTCTCTCTCGATATCTCTGTCCCTCTCTCTTACATAAACAAATAAAATCTTTAAAAAAAAGGCAGAAATTATTTTAAAAAATTTTTCCAAACAAATAGAAGAAAATGGCAAGTAAATGGTGAGCCCTTGAATAATTGGGCCAGAGGTTTGTGGTTTCATGGTCCCAAATGATCATGCTAAGACTAGGAGGCAAAGATGGTGAGCTATAAACAGGGTCCACTCTGGTAATGGGTGTTGGTAATGAATGGCTGAGGCAGACCCCTGCTATACACAATAAGCTTTGAGACCTCAAATGAAAAGTAGTACAGTGGACTCCAATCCCAAATAAACACATTTAACTTACACAAACTTAATATGTTGATATATAGGTAAGTAAATAAATAAGCAAATAATTTAAAAGAGAGGAAAAAGAAGCAAGCATTTAAATAGTACAGGTAACTATCCTGTTCAATTGGAATGGTTTCAAGTTAAGATTTTTTTTTTTAATAATGTGGCCCCAAAACACAAGGCAACTATTTTATTAGAGGCTCAACTCAAGAGTCGGTTACCTGTTCAATGCTAGGGAAAATCTGTGTTAGTAAAAGATAAAATGTCAGTCTGCAATAGACTTACTTCAGAGGGGATAGTGGTGGGTAATTTTAACCACATGCAAACTTAATCTTATGTAGAAGAGATCTTAGCAGAGGACGTGCCACTCTTCTAATGCCCTATGTTTGGAATTGTAGATCTCAAGCCAAAATTATCCTCTCCAGTAACTCTTGCTCAAGTGTCCGCAATAATAATGCAGTGGAATCTTAAGGGCTCCAATGGTATCTTCTTCTCCCACAGCATCTATTACATGTAGAGTGCTAATTGCTCTTCTCCCTTAGGAATCTGACGCATTTAATACATAGGTAGAGATAAAGAACACAGAATATCTGTGCCAGAGCTGGAAAGAGAGTTGGAGATGGAGCCCTAAACCTTTGTTTTATAAAATGAGGAACTAACACCCAAAAGTTCAGGGATTTGACCAAGGTCTCTCTGTGCATGGGGCCGTGCACACTGAAGTCACCTGAGAAATCTCTGGGGATGGGAAATCTCTGGGGACAGGAAATACAGGTCTTTGTCATAAGAAAAGCATAATATGGAGGCTTTCTTTTATTCCCCAAATGGGCTTCATCCTAAAGAGTATCTTGAACAAAATGGATGCTACTGATATTGTAGCAGATTTGCCTGTGGTCAAAGCAGAAGCTTCAAAGGTTTTAAAGTCTCTACAGCTGGCTTACCCTTGAGCTGGAAAGTTCTTCTGAACCACTTACTGTTATCAAAGCTTACTATCACTATTTTTCTTGGAGTGCAATTTATTTAAAGGGTGAGCTGGGACTATTCGTCACACCCCAGCCAGTTTTCCAAGGCACTACTGATGTTTTCTGAAACCTTTACTGCAGTTATCCTGATGACCAGAAAGGCCAAACAAAATTATCCTGTGTACACAAGTACACATGCTTTGACCTAGTCTAATGAATCAATCCTAGTTCAAGTAGAAACGATGAAACCTTTCACTACCATCTTTTCTCCCCGAAAATTTGAGGATATTTTGGCTATACAAAACATTTATTTTAACTGAAGTATCTACTGTATAGAGAGAGCAAAGACATTCAGCAAAAATGGCACCTAGCAATTTTCTCATTATCAGCAAATAATTGGAAAAAAAAATTCTAATGTAGAAATGTAATTTTCTATGTAGATGAACATGGTCCCTTTTGGAAGGCAGATAGATAAGAACCCTTGAGTAATTTATAGAAGCTTTAAGGCTAGGAAAGTCTACCCAAGTTGCCTGACTCCACTTGTCCTATAAAACTGGGATGCTCATGTTATTTCTTTCTCTTGCCTAGAGACTTGATAAAGACTAATTATTTAACATCTACATATTTTTTAGAAGATGCAGAGGCCAGTGAAATTACTAATGTTAACTTAAAATGACATTATATTTTATTTGAAATTTGTGTACGTTTGATCCCGGAAGACTTATAAAAATGTAACAAATTAAAAAGAATTGATAAGGCAGAGGCTTGGAAGATCCAGGTTTTGCAAGTCCTAAAGCTTTTTTAAAATAGGGGGAATTTTGTAAGAAAAAATGAAAATATATTAGAAGTGGAGAGGAAGATTCATTTAGGATGACAATAATCACTAAAAGGGCAAACTGTAAAAAGGCAACAAACACAAGCATCATCAAATCCTGAAAAATGACATAATGTCTTTATTAATGGACTGCCTGACATACTCTTTGTGATACTTTTTATAGACAAGTTGTTGGTTATGTCTGCTTCACTCCTCTTCTCCGTCCCTGTTCAGGTAAGTGTGGTGTGGGGCATCACAGGAGCTGCTCTTCCTGCAGCAAGATCTCTAGCCCTGCTCTTATGTGTCCTGACACCTGATGAGTCATGCAGTGGGCGGCCTGAGTATTCCCGCAAACCATTCATTCCTACGCCAGGATAACTAGCAATGCTATACTTGGAAATTACTGCAACCTACAGAAATGTATTCTCAACCTAAACCAAATAAATATTCCCAATTCAACTTCCACTTTACCTGGATCCCAAAACTGCCTACAGCAAACACAAAGGACAGTGTGGTGGAGGGAAAATTAGAATGGAAAGAAACAGTACAATGAAACCGTCGTGGTTAAAATATGTACTGTTTCTTTCCATTCTAATTTTCCCAACAGGATAGGGAAAAGAGACATTGTTCAGGAAGCATATGACAGGTGGCTGAACAAGGAATAAGACAGGTTTATTACCTGTGGATTCAGGGATCAAATGTGTTGCCTCAGTCAACTTCTACCTCCTGA
This sequence comes from Leptonychotes weddellii, assembly GCF_054177405.1. Lineage (NCBI taxonomy): Eukaryota > Metazoa > Chordata > Mammalia > Carnivora > Phocidae > Leptonychotes > Leptonychotes weddellii. The sequence goes on from NC_138369.1 coordinate 71,535,395, forward strand.
TACCCCTGCTGTTTTATGGTCAGTCACGGATAATGTTGCCATCCATGAATGAGTGTGGCTGGAAGAAAAATCAATGGCATGTTTCTCACATCTGTGTGGCCAGGCCTTCCCCTGCGAAGTCTCCTCCGTTTTTGAAGCCTTGTTAAGAAGGTTCACCTCCTGGGCCTCGTGATGTCCCCTTCCATGCTCTCCTACAAACTGCCAAATTTTCCCCCCTGACAGGTAAATATCTTTTTTTTTTTTTAAAGATTTTATTTATTTATTTTAGAGAGAGGATGAGAGGAGAGAGAGCACATGAGAGGGGGGAGGGTCAGAGGGAGAAGCAGACTCCCCGCCGAGCAGGGAGCCCCATGCGGGACTCGATCCCGGGACTCCAGGATCATGACCTGAGCCGAAGGCAGTCGCCCAACCAACGGAGCCACCCAGGCGCCCTGACAGATAAGTATCTTAAAGTGGTATTTTAGCATTTATTTTCAAAGCCATTCCTGAGTTCAAGGGGAAACCAAACCAAAATGGCCACTGCAAGGCTGGCTGGAAGATGCAGCTCACGTGAGACATGGGCTGTGCTCTGCAGCTGTACTGCAGATGGAGGTTAAGAGGCATTTCTCAGGCATCTGCTCGGGGCCAGCATCTATGCGGGCACCAGAGTGAAAACCAGCATTGGCTGAGACACGTTCCGCTCGCCATCATTAAGCTCCACATTCTATGAGGCCAGGGACTCATACAGAATAGACAATATTTATGAGGATGAAGGATGATCACAGATAATCTTCATAGAAAATGATGGAGTTCAAGACCAAGAAATGCACAGTGAGTTGCCTAACTACGTGGTTCTGCTGGGAATCACTCCTGACATTTGGCTACCAGGGGCCTAGGAGAGGCCTTGATGAGATTATTAAGAAAATTGGATGTGACATCTATGGGCCGTTTAAACCCCTTCCACTCCAGTGAAGCCAAAGAAATGTCTCCCAGAGCACTTTGTGGTCACTCTAGGAGCTTTTTGCTTTCTGACGCTAGTAGGAAAATCACAGCAAGTCATGATGCCTGACTTCTCAACCTAGCAGTTTCTTCCAAGAGCTTCACTGATTGCTTCTCTAGGTACTAAATGACAGTGGAAATGGGTCAAGAGAGGCCTCTCATTGTCTCATCAGAAGGGTTTTGCTTTCATCCTGTATGTGTAAAATGACTTGAGCTCTCAGAAGGGAGGGATGGCAAGCCCCTGCCAGGATCTGCAGTCATCATGAGTGTGACATTTGGCTAAAAGTCCCAAGTGTAGGGTCCTACAGGAAAGCCATGCCACAGTGCTCAATAAAATAGTTTATGTTTCACCCTCCTCCCACCTGCTTTCCCTCGATGTATTAAAATATGTGTCTCTGCAACTAAACCCATAAGGTGAAATAAGAAAGCTGCCCACATTTTTTTTGAGCTGCTATTATGCCCCAGGTACTATTGGTCTAGGTGTTTGGAATACACCAGAGAATGAAACAAAGAGCCCCTCACAGAGCCCCACTCCAGAATCAGGGTGGGGAGAAAACAAACAATAAACAGTAAAACTAGCAATAAGCAAATTACCAAGTATGTTGGTAATTTGTTGGACATGTTGGTATGTTGGACATCTTCTAAGATGGTAAGTAGTACAGGGGAAAAAAATAGACAAGGGGAACTGGGGGGGGCATGGAGAGGAGCTGAGATATGATTTTAAGTAGGATGATCAGGAGAGGGAAGCATTACTAAGGAGGGTCTATTTGAAGACAGACTTGAGCAGGGGACACCTTGTGAGTCATGTGGACAGTTGGGGTGTGGGGATGTTCCAGGCAAGGGAACAGACAATGCAAAGGCCTTCAGGCAGGAGCACATTCAAGCATTCAAGGAGCAGCAAAGAAAGTAGCAAGGTATCCCCACCGCCCCCCCCACCCCCCAATGAACAAGAAGAAGCATAGTAGTGCTAGCAGTTGAGCTGTGTCCCTTCAGAATTCATATGCTGAGGTCCTAACTCCCAGTACCTCACAATGTGACCTTATTTGGAACTAGAGCCAATGCAGATGTAATTAATTAAAATGACTCATACTGGAGTAGGGCAGGCCCCGAGTCCAGTAGGACTAATGCTCTCATAAAGGGAAATTTGGACACAGACACGCACACAGGGAGAACACAGTGTGAAAACTGGAGTGACACAGCCACAGACCAAGAAGCCACCAGAAGCCAGGAGATAGGACTAGAACAGCCTCTCTTACTGCCGTCTGAGGGAAGGAGCACAGCCCTGCCGACAGCTTGATCTCAGACTATCAGTCTCCAAATCTGTGAGATAATACATTTCTGTTGTTCAAGACACTCAGTTTGTGTCACTGTGTTAGGGCGGCCCTAGAAAACCAACAATAGGCAATTAGGCCAGAGAGACAGTAAGGACCAGATGATGAAGGGTTTTAATACAAGGACTCTGGATGAAGAGTCATGACAGCATTTTCAGCAGAGGAATTATATGATCTGCTCAAAGGCTTAGTTCTGGAGCACTCCAACTTTATGAAGTCTCAGAAAAGGGAAGAACATGGCAAAGAGGCTGGTGAAGAGTCACCAGTGATGCAGGAGAAAAACTAGGAGAATGTACAGCAGGGAAAGCTCATGGTGCTTTTCAAAGATGGCCAGATGGTATTGTAAGAGCGGCCCACTGTCAGTGGATCAGGGGTCATCGCTGAAGAGGGAAGACAGAGAAGTCCATCAACTTCTTCAAAAGCATACACAAGCCAGTTGAAGCATAAAAAATAAAAAAATTTAAAAAAACCTTCCTAATTCCATGGGGTTCATTATGGTTAGTGGAGTTTTTAAATTTCTTAAAATTCACACATTATTTATCAGAAAAAAAAAGAAGGTAAGTGGTAATATCTGGTCTCATTGTATAGGGCTTCTTCTATTTGTGCTGAATAGAATTACTTTGAATCACTAAGCAGAGATTTACAAGGTGATTCAGAATACCAAAGGTCTTAGAATCTACTTCAGATTCATTTAGGGCAATGAGAACAGCTTAATTCACTCAACTCCAGCGGCTCCTAATAACTGTCACACAGGTTCTTAAGAGGGAATCTATAACCCCACTTCATGGCATCCCCTGCTTCCCTAACTCCTCAAATACATGGCCTCATGCAAAGGGGAAATTCCTAGTTAATGCCACAGCCCTAAAATGACTAAATAAGGTGACTGTCTGTCAACCCTGAAATCTCATATTGACAGACACACAGAACAATTTAAATAATCCCAGCTCCTGTCATTTAAAAGCCTCAGGATAAAAGGGCACCTGGATGGCTCAGTTAAGTGTATGCCTTCGACCGAGGTCATGGAATCACGCCCTGAATCGGGCTCCCTGCTCATAAGGGAGCCTGTTTCTCCCTCTCCTCCCGGCTCATGATCTCTGTCGCTATCTCTGTCTCTCTCTCTTTCTAATAAATAAATAAAATCTTAAAAAAAAAAAATAAAAGCCTCACTATACAAACAGACTAGACTGGTCTAGCCTGACACCTACAAGCACAGACTCTAAGCAGCCTGCCTGGATTAGAATCCTGCCTGGAAAGCTCACTACCTACAGGATCTTGAGCAACTTGCTTAATTGGCTTATGCTTCAATGTATGTACTTGTAAAAAGGGGATAATAATAGAAGCTACTTGATACTGTTACAATAAGGATTAAGTGAGTTAATATTTGTACAGACATAGAACTTGCTCAGCACTCAGTAAAAATTATAGAAGTATTTGTTAAATATATAAACCAGTATGTATTTTTACTGGACAAGGGTTTTGATGAACAAATAAAAAAAATAAAATTGCTTATAGAGGAAAAACATGTCATATATTAAAGACAATCTCTTCAAGCTCTTAAAATGTTTTGCCTCCAGAAAGCAATGTATGTGTTAATTACAACTACTCTTACCTATGTATGAGTGCTCACCTGCTCACGAAATGGTCACCTGCTTCAAAAGTTGGAACATGACAGATTTTTATAAATTACAGAAATGCAAGGTGAAAGTTCTTAAGCCCTACTGGCTAGATAAACTAAAACAGAATGCTTTTCAACAAAGGCAGATCATTTCCCCTCAGCTCTATTAGCGGTGATGATAATGGAACACAAGCAAAAATATTAGGCGTCTACAAGGGGCTGTGCTAAGACTTTACATGATTCCCTCATTTCATCCTCACAATAACCTCATGAGGTGCATCCTGTCATCACTTTCTATTTCAAGATGAAGAAACAGTCTCAGAGATATTAAATATCTGCCCTCTGCTCACACAGCTACAACATAGTGGGAAACCTACAGTGTGAGCTCTTCACCCCTCTGCTTGACGTGCACAGAGCCATGCTTTCAGCCTGCTCAGCCTGCCCTCCAGATCCCTGGCTCCTTCCTCGCCTTTCTCAGGGAGTCTGAGCACCCGGGACCTGGCCCGCCGCCACGCTTCCGCAATCTCAGGGGCCTAATGGAAAAATCAATCCTGTTGAAAGCTGTTTCCTGGAGAACACCACTCTAACCCCTGGGGAAACTGCAGAGAACACAAAAGGGGTTCCTGATGTATTTGGAGGGTGGGCAGCATTTTCCATTTCCTTAAGGGGCAGACATTTCTGTTCATTGGGGAAAACAGAAATTCTACGAAAGGGGCTCGGGGCATGTAAATCAAGGTGGCAGGCAGACTCTAACTCACTTTCCTGGTATGAGGAATCACTATAATTGTTAAAAATGTTGAAGCTGCCAGTGACATCTGCTCATTTTCCTGAAGGTAAAATCCACTGTAGTGAGAAGAGTGGGGATCATGACATGAGCAGATGTACTAAGAAAAAGGGTCAAGAACTACCAGTAGATATTGATCGTAATTGGCTATTTCAATTGAGAACATGTGCCCTTTCAAATAAACATGGCACCAGAGCGCCTGGGTGGCTCAGTCAGTTAAGCAACCGACTCTTGATTTCTGCTCAGGTCGTGATTTCAGGGTAGTGAGATAAGCCCTGCCCTGGGCTCAGTAGGGAGTCTGCTTAAGATTTTCTCTCTCCCTCTCCCTCTGCCCCTACCCCCGCTCGCACCCTCACTTTCTCTCTCAAATAATAAATAAATCTTCAAATAAACGTGGCACCATTTGAATTTCATCCATTACCTGCATAAAATAAACACACTTCACCCTGATGTAAAGGGAGGCCAGCTTGCCCCAGCTAGTGCTCAAACCTCTTCCTATTTTTTTCTCTCTCCATTCCTCGCCTGCATGAAGAAAACCAGCTCCAAAAGCCCATCAAGCTAAGGGAAAGGGCAAAATTTGATGGGAAAGTGATAATTCAAGTTGTTTGTGAATGACAGGTAGAGCCCCCAGGTTCACTAAACGTAGACAAACTTTATTAGCAAAACTGCTCATTCAAATTACCAGAGGAACTAGGTTTCTGAACTCATAAATGGTTCATTGCAAGCATGCCCATTATTCTAAATTCCTATTAATTTCTCAATTCCCAGTTGGATTCAGCTGCCTTCAAAGGCACATTCTATTTGCAGTTGCTGCCACTCTGTAGGGATGGCTAATAATTTCATCTAACTGTGGGACAACTAAAAATGCGACCGAATTAGCTACAGCTGTACTTCATCTAGCCACAAAGAAAATGTGGCAGTGCTGAAGACTGGAACCACCTTCTGCAGTGGAATAGATTGCCTCCCTGCAGAAAGGAGAGCCTACTAAGAAGAACACCAGTTCTTTCTTTATTAGTTTGCTTTTTGGTGGGGGGAAGGGAGAGAAGTTGTGTCACTGTCAAGTAATTAATACCAAATAAGAAAATAGGAGTCACTTAGGGTCAACTGGGGAGCATTGGCTAGGCAGAGAAATCCCCAAAAGAATCTCTAGATGGTGATCAAAAGAACAAACCACAGAACCAGAATACATGTTGGGATCATGGAAAAGAGACAATTAAAATCCAAGACTGGTTGACTTGTCTGCTGAATCTTTCACTCTCCGTCAGAGCATCTGAAAATGGAATGGGCTGAAACAAGCTGTTCTCATGCAGTGTTGGCCCAATTATCTTCAAGATTGACACAAAATCTCTGGCAAATCTAGGCCCTCCTAGTTCTCGTAGGTCCCTGAACAGCCTTTCAACTGTCTCCCCCCACCCACAAACCCCATTACGTGCCAGTGTGTGGTAGCAGGTGTTATAAATAAACCTGCTTCTATGGCCCCCAATAAAAACTATTATTTACCTAAAAGGCATTCAAGTGTCAAGCTGTCACCTTAGTTTCTGAATCTTAGTGAATGCCCGTACACAAATCCTAAGGCACAGAGAATTAGTTTACCTCAAATAAACATGATTGAAGAAGCGCAGCATGATTTCGCTAAACAAGCCGACTGACTTCAGGGAACTGGAAAGGTAGAGTTCCAACTAGGATGTTGATCCACACTCTTCGGTGGAGAAAAGGAGATACAGAACCAAGGCAATAACAGCAGGGGGTATGTAAACCTTCACAGAGCAGATAAGGGGCATTTGGACCTTCCATAACAGTGGGCACAGGTCTTAGATACTCTTGAACAGTAATCACAAACTTCTCTCTGAACCAGTGACAGTCCATCCTCAAAGCCAAGATGGCTCAGCATAGAAGACATAATGGGTTAGGGAGAACATGCTAGAAGAGGGAGAATATCTCGGTCATGAGAACATAAAGGTTAAGAATACAGGTTTTGGAGTTAGATAAGCCTAGTACAATCACCAACTTATCTTCTAGTTCTGTGGCCTTGGTACATGTCTGAGGTCAAGTTCTCCAAATGCAGAGCCTGAAACAAAGATTAAGATATACCTGATTTATTGAGGGAGGACTCTCAGGAGAAGCTTATGAGAGAATAAGGGGAGCAGAATTGAGAAGGGGAGAAATGCCATGGTTTCTGGTAAAGTTTAACCTTGACCTGGTCAATAGGGGAACTCTGGAAGGTAAATGTACCCCTGAATTGTACCTGCTTATAATCCAAGGAGCTGGCTTTTGTGGGTTAGTTATTGGCCCTGGCCCACAGGTGGAGAGGAAGGATTGGGGAGTGTGTTAACCTCCTGGGCAAGGCAGCTCCCATTGGCTGAGGGCAATTATCTGAGGAAGGGGGCATCTGGGAGTTTACCAGCCAATACTTTTAGCAGCTACAGGATGGGCCTATAGCAGTCTGGATCCAATCAGATATAGAAATCATTCAGTAAGTTAAACAGAAAAATTTTAGTATAAGTAATCACTATGATAAAACTGTATAGCATGCTAGGACTGAGGGAGAAAATCCCAGGAAGGGCAAACTGGAAGAAAAATGTGGTTCAGGCCACCAGAGAGCAGAGAAGTACACTGGTTTGGCCTGGCTGGATGTGGTCTGGTTTGCTGAGCCAGCCATTGGTCACCACCCGCTGGAGCTCAGAGAGCAAGTGGGAGCGGATGATCAGCAACTGATAATGTGGGTGTGTGTGGTGGAAATCTAGATGCTGATGGGAGTAGGGGGGTCAGGTGGGAGCCACACTGAGGCTCTGGTTTTTGTCAAGAGGGCTGTGGAAAGATTAAGGCTAGGCTGTCTTCACTCACTCTGCCAACCTCCAACACCCCTCTGAAATGGGCGGAAGAACACGTCCCCCGCCACGCCCCCCGCCACACACACCTGCAGTGTCCCTGTAGCACCCTCTACTGGAATTCAGTTAACACTGAGCATATATTGAAAAGTGCTTTGGGAGCTGAGACAACAAATTGGTAACCCACATAGTACTTCCAGCCCCGGAAAGGAGACCTAGATGGGGTTTCAACTGGACCCTTACTAGTGGTCACTCTGTACAGTTTCTTCTTTTAGAAAACAGGGGTAACATCAATTATGTAAAATTATTGCACAGATTAAATAACATTTTGTACAGTGCCAAGCACAGCGCCTGGCATACGGTAAATACTCAATAGATAGTAGCAGTTGCTATTGGTCTTTTCATCATTGCCATGTGATATGAAGCTATGGAAAGCATTCACAGAAATGGTAGGTTGCTCCTATCTACTTCTTTTTAGAAACACCAAGCATCCAGTTTACCTCCAGCACTGCCATAAAGAGGGTAAGTAGAGACTGCTCTGCCCAAAGCTGTTGACTCAGAGTCACTGTAAGGATCAAGTAAAATAATATCGTAAAATACTTGGCAGAGTGCTAGTCATATAAGTGTTCTATACATGGTAACTGTGGCTAATATTAATAATCATCATAAATTAACATAAAAGAAACATAAATTAACATAGAAAATTAACTTTTTCTAGCAAAAAATCCAGGTTTGAAAAGATTTTTACCAACTTTGCCTAATGACCCCAAACTAAAATTATAGTGTTTATTGGAATAAGGGCAAATTCCTGCATGCGAGTTGCAGAAACAACACAGTACAAATCAAAGACCTGGCTAAATAGCAAAGTTGAAGGAGAAATTCATTTAACGAATATTTACTTATTGCCTTTGAAGACACTATTCTAGATACTGAGGAAAACTGCAGGAAACAACAAAAATAAAATAAAATCCCAGCTCTCATCAAGCTCACACTTTTTGTGTGATATGCAGAGGCTAAAAAACAACAAACATGTCAATGCATAGTGTGTCAGATGGTGATGAATGCTATGAACATAGATTATTCAGAGTATTGGGATAATGTATTGGAGACAATTGGCAGCAAAACCTTCTCTGATTAGGTGGGCACAGAAGTGAAGGCAGCTGATGGAGTGGGTGTGAGTGGGCCTATCAGAGGGAAGAGTGTGTTAATTGGAGAGTCTGCACATTCAGGTGCAAATGGCTGGAGGTGAAAATTCGTGCGGCCCATTCAAGGCACAGTGAAGAGGCATGGTACCTAGCCATGTGAGTGAGAGGGAGAGGAGTGGGAGACAAAGGCAGGAGGAAAGCTGGAGCTTTCAGATCATGCGAAGGAGATTCCAGACCACAGTGAGGACTTTGATTTATGTTTCAGCTGCTGTGAAGAGAACAGGTTGTGCAGGCAAGGTGGTGGGGGAGTTGTCGGTGTAAGACAAATTGATAGCCTGGACTACAATGAGAACACTGGAGTTGGTTAGAATTTGTGGGATTCTGGAAGTAATTTTAAAGTTGAGCTAATAAGGTAGATGATGGTTTTGATGCACATTGAAAGAGAGTAAGACACATCAGGATGACTTCAGGTTCCTGGCCCCGGGGAACTGAAAAAATAAAGTCTCATGAGATAAAGAAGACTAAGGGATAGGGGAGAGCTTTTTCATGGGAGGGTATAATTAAGACTCCGTGTTTTGATATTAAATCTGAGATGCCTACTGGACATTCAAAGGCATGTATCCAGCAGGCAATTATACATGGATCTGGAGTTCATAGGAAAAGAATGGTCTAGAGATACAAATTTGAAAGTCCTCGATGTATAGAGGTATTTAAAGTCTTAAGGAGGACAGGATCACAAGAGTGGATGTGGATGTAAAGAGGACAGCTTCCATAAAGGGAGCCCTGGAACACTCCGGTGTTTATAGCAACAGACATGATTGTGAAGTTATACTGGATTTAAAAGAAAGGAAACTTTAATTTAAAATGGAGTAGACTGCTTCCAAAGATAATGTGTTCCTGTTTCCTGCTCTGCATCTGTTGCCCATCAGTCAGAGATACTATAGGGATTCCAACACTGGATGAAAAGAAGGAGCACATGACCTCCAAGCTCAAAGCCATCAATACAGAAGACAATTTACTAGGAATCGAGAGATCTTTAGTTAAAGGTCTGCCCTTAACTTGTTCTATGCCCTTAAGGAACTCATGAAACCTGCTTAGTCTTCAATTTCCTCAGTGATAAAATAAAGGAGTTGGATAAGATACTCTTTAACATTCTATTCTGAGATCTAAAAGTCTATAATTACCAGATATCCACTTCTGTTCTACTTAACCCAGACATTATAAAACTCAGATATAAAAAAAAAAATCCAAAACAATTTAACAAATCCAAAGAGTTGCTGATTTATTCAAAATTAATTAATCAGATTCTTGGAATCTGACAAAGGCAAAGCCTTTCCAGGTAGTTCCTGAGTTATCTTCCCCAGAGCTCCTGTTCCCACTTCCACGCTGAGGTGGTACAGCTGTACTTCTGTGATAAGCCATAGCAAAAGAAGAAAATTTAGCACAATTCAAACAATAAGGGCCTTGATCCAGAAGGAAGTACATTGCTGGATGCCTTAAGACATGTGAACAGGCCATCTGGGCTCTCACAACCTTGTCAGTAGAGGCTGGATAAGCAATTCTAGTGAAGGGGTGAAGAAAATTACTACCCAGAAATGCATAGTGCTAGCTGCAGAAAGACCAAAGAGGAGATTGGCCATCTGTTGGAAAGCTGGGCTTAGACGGAAAAAGCTAGTATTCAGGTCAGGGCCTGACGATGAGTAGGGTTTCTAGGCATAATGAAGAATAGGAACTTTGTAATCAAACTGGCTTGGGCTCCAAACTCAACTGTATTAGCAATTAGCCGTTTACCCTTTGGTAAGACTCATCACTCCAAACTCAAGCTAATACCTTCCTCTTACCATAGTTGTGATAAAAAATGTGATAATTATATGTAAAATACTTAATACAATACCTAGTATCTAAGAAGGAATCAGTAAACCAGAGTTATTAATATTTGAATAAAGGAGGTAGTAATGGAATCCCAGAAGAAGATACAACATGAATAATGTTCATGAATCTAGTATTCCCTGATCTCCTTGATCTATTCACAGCCTATCTTTTTTAATTTTATTCTGGTTAAAATTTCCAGCATGACTCTCCTTGTTACCACATGGAACTACTTACTATCCCAAGCATAAATTATATTATAATTCAGTGTTTTCCCAAATTCATTCATATACCACCCAAATTTTGCACTATATACATAACACTTTATTAGTATTTGCCTCCATTTTTCCTTGAATTATTGAGGTTTTCACTTAAATACATTTATTTGATTAAAACACTTTATACCACAACTTTAAATAGAAATCTAGCATTACTTTCCATAAGGTGAAGAGAATTAAAAAATAAATGCAATCTGAAGCCATTTTTGTTGAATTCTAGTTACTGTAGTCTGCTATCATATTTGGGCCTATATGTAAAGAACAAAGGGAGGAGAGAGGAACTAGTTAACTAACAGTATGGAAAAAGGTTACAGATGCATCAGCATGAAATTAAGGCCTTTTTTTCCTGAATAGAAGTGTTGAAAGATGACTGGAAAGAGAAAACTCTGTCACTGCGTAGTTGAATATTATTTAATGTTACTTCTGTATATTGTGCATATCAGCAGTGGTACAGAGCCTTTGAGAAACACCACCTTGGTTCATACCATCCTGCCTTCTCTGTTTATTCCAATCCATGTCTCTCAATGCTCCCTCAAGCCCCACCTCCTCCATGGAGCCTCCCCTGATTATTCCATTCAGCAGTAAACTCCCTGCCTTTAAACCAAAGTTCTTGGTGTTAACCCATTTGGAAATAAATCATGCATTTCCTCATGACATTTGTTCTATCACTGTCACACGGGCATTTTGTTCTTGCATTTTTATCATTGTCTAGGTTTTTCTTACTCCTTCCCCAATATAAGTTATTGTGGGTGGGGACAGACTTTTCTGCCCATATTACCCTATGCATGCTTTGAAAATGGCAGGCATGTTGTAAATATATGTAGAATAAGTGACTAAAACATGTGGTCCATGAGAGCATCAAGTACTATAGTTACACTGAAGAACTGAGGTAATCTAAATGAGGGTTGAGAATAGTGATGTTAACTAGGCATTACTGAAATAAAACTATTTGAATATTAGGTAGCAAGGAAAAGTTTTTCTGAGAAAACTTTGATTTCATATTACTGTGAAAAAGGTAGCTATTAGCAAGATTATCAGAAATTCACCATGTTTCCAGAGTGTGGTACTAACAGAGCTCTATCTAGGTGGTGCTATCAAAGAAACCAACCATCATATTCTTGCCAAGGTCCTTTATCTCTCATTTGACTTGCTAGGAAACGTGAATAACTCCTATTAGGACATATGTGATTGCCCAGGTTTATTACCTTTTTTTTTACAGATAGGTGTATGAAACTTAACATTTTATAACACTAACACAGCCATTTCAAAATGGCTTGGAACCCACCACAGTGAAATTTCAGAAATATAAAGACAATTTTGAAGGAAGCAATGTCGAAAAAAAAATAGTATCATACAAAAGAAGGTGAAATAGTAAAATTAATTCTCTCACATCTTACACTTTAAATGAGATTGGAACACCAAATAGAAGGCTTTATTCAAGCTAGCGGTAGGGCTCTTGCATTATTTTCTACCAAGCCCTGTGTAATAATCAGGATGTTAATCATCACATAGCTAGATGTAAAATCTGAAAGGATATAATTTCATTTTATGCATTTGGGTAATGTCACTTTAGAGAAAATCAGACAATGGGCAGAAGAGAAAGCAAGGAGATAGAAAAGGAATCATAATTAAGAGCTTAGGGCTGCTGTCCATTCTTTGTCTTTCTCTCTTCACTCTTAAAATATTAAAGGTTTTCTTAGAAATAAGTGAGAAATTCTAAAAGGGCCTTTTGTTAGAATTGGGAGAGATCTTGGAAATCATCTAGCTCAAACTCCACATTCTGCAAAGAAAATGAGAGCACCAGAGAAGAGTGTTAACTATCCAAGATCACCTGGTTACTTTTGGCAAAGGGAGGTCTGGAATGCTGGTCTCTTGAACCGAATCTCCAGTCTCAGGGCTGTCCAGTGCCTCCCCCAAGAATTCTCTTCTTGGAGCTCGAAGCCTGAGGCCTTCCTGTCTCATTCCAGCCCAGGCTGTAGTAATAGTGGGAAAACAGGAGTACACATTACACAGATGATGGATAACTCATCAGATACCTGCAACTCTTCCACTAATATTTCTGCCAGCCTCCTCAGCAAGCATACGGCTCGTGGATGTGACTTCCATCATTGGCAACTGGAGTGAACATGCAACACTTCTCTCCATTTTCACACTACCATTGACAATACATCTCCCTATAAGCAAAGCTGCTTTTTGCTTGGAATCCAGTAGACGGAGCTGTGCTTTGAGAACAGATGTGAAAACAGGATCATTTGCTTACCTCTGCAAGGTAATTTAAATCTCTTGGATAATTTGAGGCAGTCCACATGACTAGTTTGAATGCTTGACCATAGAATAGCCAATCTCTGGGTAAGTGTTAAATAACCCTCCAAACTCTTAAAGATTAATTCAGCTTTGCTTGCAAGAGCATACTCTATTTTAAAATGACTCAAATCTTTTCTTAAATTTATCAGCATTATTTTCTAGATGAGTATACTTCCTTGGCCTTAGGAAGTGCAATGACATTGTGTTCAAGAAATACAAACTATTCTACCAAATGAAAAAAGTATGTTTTAGTGATTTATTTTCATTAATAAATAAACTTCTAAGCACAAAAGAGATTATTAGTTTGCTTGCAATGGTGATCACAATGAATCTTTTACAATAAAAAGTCGTAATGCTTTAAACAAAAGCTCTTACTAAAACAGCCAAGGAAGGAGTTGGGAAAGCATAAAAGACTTTCAAATCCTTTAAGGACCCACTTCCCTACTACTGCAAGTCTCAAAGGATTGAGTAAAATTTAGCTATGTTCATAGCAGACCTGTTCTGTTTTCTGAACAAGGAGATGATGGAAAAACACACCTTGGGTCCCAAAATGTTGAGGATTTGATATTTCTTGATCCCTTGCTTTAACCCTCAGCTCTTTTGAACAGCAAATTCAGTTCCCTCTTTCCCATCTCCCACTCATAAAGGGGATTCTAGTACAAATTGGGTAAAACAAATTTCTCTTTGGGACTGCTGTCAACATCAACAAAAATAGGAGAAAGAGTATCTCCCCCATGAAGCCTCCTTCGATGTCCTGAGCCTATGCTTCTCCCCCATCCTTAGGCTCATTCTACACATGCAGGAGGCTCTAACGTGCTCAGCACTCAAGGTACCTAGCTGGCTCAGTTGGTAGAGCGTGCAACTCTTGATCTCAGGGGCATGAGTTCAAGTCCTACTTTGGGTACAGAGAGTGCTTAAAGATAAATAAAGAAAACAAATTTGCTCACATGTATTTATTAAAAGAATTTTTTTAAAAACATGCTCGGCACTTAATTGTTCTTTTAGTTACTTATATATGGTTCCTTCTCTCTAACAGCCTTGCAAACTTCTGAGAATAAGGATTAAAACTTATACTTATTTGTGCCTTGTGGTACTCAGCAGTATTGTAATACAGACAAGTGTTCTGTCATACGAGCTTGATGGAGAATCAAACGTCACTGTTTTCAATCTTTCAAATCCTTGAAAACATGTCCAAATAGAATCAGGATGTTAATATAACACTAAGAGGTATTATTTGGTAGCACTCGGACAGTTTCTGAACAGGTCATTCACAATATTTTATTATATACTGAAGATGCACAATAGAAATAAAAATAATTTTGTGCTCCGCTGCCAGCCTCCCCATCCCTTCCACCCCCCACCATTCCAGCAACCCTCAGTTTGTTTCCTGAGATTAAGAATTCCTTATATCAGTGAGATCATATGATACATGACTTTCTCTGATTGACTTATTTCGCTCAGCATAATACCCTCCAGTTCCATCCACATCGTTGCAAATGGCAAGATTTCATTCCTTTTGATGGCTGCATAATATTCCATTTCTTCTTTAACCATTCATCTGTTGATGGACATCTTGGCTCTTTCCATAGTTTGGCTATTTTGGACATTGCTGCTATAAAACATCAGGGTGTACGTACCCCTTCAGATCCCTACATTTGTATCTTTGTATATTTGCACTACCCAGTAGTGCAATTGCTGGGTCATATGGTAGCTCTATTTTCAACTTTTTGAGGAACCTCCATACTGTTTTCCAGAGTGGCTGCACCTGCTCGCATTCCCACCAACAGTGTAGGAGGGTTCCCCTTTCTCTGCATTCCTGCCAACACCTGTCATTTCCTGACTTGTTAATTTTAGCCATTCTGACTGGTGTGAGGTGGTATCTCAACTCTGAGAAACAAACTGAGGGTTCTAGAGGGGAAGGGAGTAGGGGAATGGGTTAGCCTGGTGATGGGTATTAAAGAGGGCACATATGCATGGAGCACTGGGTGTTATATGCAAACAATGAATCATGGAACACTACATCAAAAACTAATGATGTAATGTATGGTGATTAACATAACATAATAAAATTTTTTAAAAAAGTAAAAAAAAAGAAATAAAAATCATGACATTTGAAATGTTAGATGTATACTCTTTGAAAGTAAGTACAAAGACTGAAATATCCACTTATGAGTAAAAACATAATATAGAAGTTTTCAAACTGGCAAACTTTTGCGGAGCTTCTCTCTTGCAGCGTTGACAAGGAGAGTAAATGACTCATTTCCTTAAACTGCAATTGAACTTGAGAAATTAATTTCTGTAGCATTTAGCATTTGACTCTCTCAACTTGCAGAGTAAGAAGATGAACAGGCAAAGGCTATATTGTTAGAGTTTTATTAAGTTCAGCTGTAATTAGGTTCTTATTTTTAAAAATCTTAGTAGAATTGCCAATTGATAGTAGGTACACTGAATACCCTGAACCATATGTAGAAAAAAGTAATCCTTAAATCCATACCAATTACATGAAAATTTCATGCAAGAAAATCTCCCTCTACTCCACCTTCAATATCCAGAATGCATCATGCTGGTGATGACTATTATATATACTTTTAAATTTTTGGTGAGAAAAGCCATTAGCTACATAAGACAGCTGTTCACAGCCTTCTAGACACAACTTGGCATATTTCAGGACATAAAGATGATCACTTCTAAATTAAATGAGTCCAATTACACATTGGACTTATTTTGTCACTGGCATAATTCAGTCATCTAACTGTGCGTACCGGTATGGAAAAGGACATAATAAAAATATATTGCTGCAATGTCCACTTCTGGGAGTCTCAAAACACTTCATAGATATTAACAGATTATTTTGTATTACCATAACATGAACATAGCGTGAAGTATTATCACCATTTTCTTAGATATGTTAGACCATTATAGTAATCTAGGCACAGAGACCTGCTTCTGTATTCTCAAAAGAGGTCCTTTATTCAGTATAATTCAATATGCAGTGACCCTTGAGCAGCATAGGTTTGAACAGAGCAGGTCCACTTACGTGCGGATTTTTACATACAGTACTGTAAATGCTATTTCCCTGCGAGTTCTCTTAAGAACATTTTCTTTTCTCTAGCTTACTTTACTGTAAGAATACAGTACAATAAAACATATAACATACAAAATATCTGTTAATCTGTTTATGTTACTGGTAAGGCATCCAATCAACAGTAAGCTATCAGTGGTTAAGTTTGGAAGAGTCAAATTTATCCACATATTTTCAACTACATGGGAATTGGCACCCCAACTACTACCTTGCTCAAGGACCAACTGTAACTTATTTATTCTTTCGTTCTCTCACAAACATTTTTGAGCACCCATATGTGCCAGCCACCAAGTCTACAGAGAAGAATAATACTGTCTACATTTAGCCTTAATATTTTCCTTGCAAACTAACTGCTCTGTCCAAAAACCATTTTTCATTTCTTACTTGCATGTGCATTTCTGTAGATTGTTACAAAGGCAGCTTCCTACTTGAAAGGCTTCCTTGGCAGGCGTGATGTCACATTTTCCTAGCTTTTCTCTTACCCCTGCCCATTCCTTGTCTTTGATAGCTTTCTCTTTTTTTTTTTTTTTTAAAGATTTTATTTATTTGAGAGAGAGCACATGAGAGGGGGGAGGGTCAGAGGGAGAAGCAGACTCCCTGCTGAGCAGAGAGCCCGATGCGGGACTCGATCCCAGGGCTCCAGGATCATGACCTGAGCCGAAGGCAGTCACTTAACCAACTGAGCCACCCAGGCGCCCCAGCTTTCTCTTCTTCTTAAAACTGGTTCAGTGATCTCAAGCCTCAATCTTCTTGAAAGCCCACTAAGTCCCTGCATGACAGATTCCAGACTTCCCCTCCAGCCCATCCCCTGCCCACGATATCAGCCGTTCTCTTTACGCTTTTACAGCACCAGTTTGCTTGTAATTCTCCACCATGCCTTTTATTGCCTTTGTGCCTCTGCTCATACATTTCCCACTTCTGGAATGCCCTTCCCTCTCTTTTTTATCTGGCTAATTTTCATCCATCCTTTAAGACTTCCTAGAGGTGCAGCGAAGGTCCCGTTAGGGGAGAGGTCATGGGTTCTGTCTCGATGTAAGTGAATCCTATCGAGGTCAAAAAAAGGTCTGGAAACCAAATTCCAACCTGCACAGGAAGTTTAAGGGTAGCAGGTAATTTCTCAGATATTATTTCTCTTGCCTTGTATAATCCTAACCTATACCTTGGAGGGCTGGTACAATGGAACAAAGATAATTCACTGCTTAACCTTTCTTGGGCTAAAGTGTTACTTAGTTATGTTACCTTCTGTTACTACTTAATAATTACTAGAAAAAAGTGACTGATACTTATAAATAAATCATTTCCACTTCCCCCCCGCCCAAAAAAAAGACTTTTCCTAGAGGTCTTCTCTGATACCATTTCCCTTCTCCACCACTCTGAGTTCTGATTAGGTGCACATTCTCTGTGCTCCCACAGCCTTGGTTAGAGCACCAGTGGGGTAGTTTTCAGATTTTCCATGTGTGCCTGTGCTCTTTGTTTGTGCGCAGGGATGGTGTTTCGTCAGTTTTTTCTGTACCGCCATGCCTGGCTTCTAAGTAATCGATAAACCTTTGTCAAAATGAACTAGAAAAGTTAAGTGGAGATGAACTGTATTTACCTAAGGATGGGGATTTTACAACATAAAGGGTAATTCTAAGATAATATTTTTCTAAGTTCTCAGAAAAGAACTCATCTTGCCCCCAACTAGTGGCATATAAGCAGAAATCCTCTAGCCATACTGAAATATACTCATTGACATTTAATCCCCACATTAGATTGTACACAACTTAAGATCAAGGTCAGGTGCTGGTATTTTTAATAATAAATTATGTAAAAATATGCACTTATTAACTATTAGTTGAACATATGAACATATGGTGGATAAGTGGGTGGAGAGGTGAGTGGATGCATAGGTGGGTGAATGGATAGGTGGATAGGTAGATGGATGAATGGATGGACAGGTAAGTGGATGGGTAGGTGGGTAGTTTAAACACTGTATTCATTTGATCTCTCTTTTGGTTTCTTTTTATAACCATCTACTCATAAAATAAGGCTAGGAAAACACTCCTTATACCTCAGTACTTGGTCTCCTTGTATATATACTTGTCCTCTATCTTGACAGGACTCAGGAAGACCAAGTACAAAGATTTCTTGGGGCATTTGAATGAATAGACCCATGTTTCTGAAGTTCATTAGAAGCACCTTGATTCCCTTTATAAGAATGAAGATAAGATCTCTTCCAATACCTCATTTACAATGGAGTGTGAGTCTCTTCCCCAATACCAATTTTTTTCTCCCAACGAGTTTAAAATGTTTTGGTTAAATACTATAAAAAATATTTTGGACAAAATATCAATTTAAAAGAAAACAAAACCTGACGACCATCTGTGTGATGTGTGTTTTTTTGTTTTTTTAATCCCTCATTTTTTTTAATCCCCTTGAGAACTCTAGCTCTCTCTATTTGTGGAAGAGGGTATCATAATTTAAAACTATCATCTGCGGGGTGCCTAGGTGGCTCAGTCGGTTGGGTGTCTGCCTTTGGCTTGGGTCGTGATCTCGGGGTCCTGGAATCAAGCCTGCATCGGGCTCCCTGCTCCATGGGAGTCTGCTTCTCCCTCTTCCTCTGCCTGCCACTCCCCCTGCTTGTGCTCTTTCTCTCTGCGTCAAATAAATAAATAAAATCTTAAAAAAAAAATAAAACTATCATTTGCAATTCCAGCTTTGGTCAACTCTGAAACTGGTCCATTAGAGAGAGGGATGGGCTCCACAGTCATGTTTAACCAATGTAACTGCATTTCCAAGATCACAAATATAATTATGACAAAGAGGAGAGACAGAGAGTGGCAACCTCAGTTCACAGTAGAATCAAATTCCTGAAATGGCCTTCTCTCTTTCTTTATATGGTTAATTTTAATATATATATACATATATATATATTTTTCTAAGATTTTATTTATTTATTTGTCAGAGAGAGAGAGAGAGAGAGAACAAGCAGGAAGAGTGGCAGGCAGAGGGAGAAGCAAGCTCCCCCTTAAACAGGTTCTTATTCATATATATCTCTATTACCATGTCACTAGCATTTTTTTGAAAATGCATTTTTTCTATATGGTCTTATTATTTTCGATTTTGTGTAAAATTACCTGCAAACTTCTTCAAAGATGCATTTTATGGATAATACATGGGAAATTGGGGACATTTCAATCTTTTTTTAAACACCATAAAAATTTTAAATGGAAAAAATACTCTCTCTATAAATGCTAAGGTACCTGGTAAATAAAAAGCAAATTATGCTACATGGAGTATAATCTCAAGTTTAATATTTTTATATTGAAATATGTAAATATCCTTATAAATATTGGGGTTTTTCCTTTTATTTATAACAGTCTTTGTAAAACATTTCTATATGATACACCAACGAGTCATCTCTTTTGAATATTTAGCCAAATTTAGATACTTCAAAATATATAAATATATTCAATCAAAGAGGAGTGACAACAAAACATTCTTCCCATAACCCAAGATATTCCAAAGTGCAGTTATAAAATTCCAAAATTAAGTCTTTTATGCTGGTTGAGCTCTCATTATTTAATTTGTTTAGTCGCTCCTTTTGTCAGGAACCATTTCAATGTGTTGTTTGCAAGCATTGTTTCAATAATTACAGTTTGTTACATGTCCAAAATAGGAGTATTTTTGCCAGTCCACTCTTTGAATACTTTGTTTCTAAATTTCCAACTAATTTTTTTAAAAAGGCAAATAGAATTTGAAATGAACACTGGTGCTTCCTCAGCAAATTTTCATCTTCTCACCAGAAGTTGTGGTTAGAGACACACCTATAGATCCCATAATGGGTAGTAAATATCAACAAACGTTTTGTGCAAGTTACATGTTTAGCATCAACTTTTTTTTTTAGCCCTGTAAATTCAGTACCTAGCATTTCATTAAACATTCGTTTCTTTTTTTCTGTTATTGCTGCCAAAGGAGTTTATTGCAATATAAATTTTTTCAAACCACAAAATACAGCTGTAGATTTAGGCCATACAATAAATGACAAGAAACTCTGTATGAAACAGACTGCTCATCCTCTATTTTCCATACATTTCCCACACCACGAGCAACTACTAGTCCCAATCACTGGTGTCCTGGCTGTTTTGTGCACCTGGCATAGAAGGAGTTAGCTGTCCTTAGTTCCTGAGGTCTGAGAGCTCTTTGTTTTATCAGCAAGCACAAAGCGTGCAGTCTCTGAAGGGAAGCTGGAAAAGCTTGGGAGTAGAGAGACAGGCTGGTCATTGTCTTTCAGATTTAACCACATATAAGAGTGAGAAATCTTTCCATTGCACATGGGTCTCACAAACTACTAGACCAGACTAGGGCAGAAGCTGCACGCAAAGCAGAAATCTATGAAACACAGCCCAACTCATCTTAAAATGAATAACAACAATATTTCCATAAAAAACTGAAAAAATTGGATAGACATTAAACCAGAATAAATGATAGGACAACAGGCATAAGCCAAGACTGGACCAGGAAAACGTATGATCACCGGCCTCACGAGGCCTGTTTGTACTTCCAGCTCGAATTCAAGAACTCGAGTTCTCCTAACTCACTAATATGGTACAGGAGATCTGTTAATGAAATTGAGATTGCCAGTTTTTATCTTTAAAATTAGTGATGCATCTGTCAAACCCAATGAATTGACCTCTCATTTTATTTTATTCTGTTGGTGTTATTTTGTTTCTAGAACAGAATGGAATTAAACTAATTGTTTTCGAAGAATATAAACTTTGATCTAAATCGTGATAGCTTTGATCTAAAATGTGAAAGCAATCAGCTTGTTGTTCCTTGAGTAACAATACAGTGAAGCATTTAAAGAGAAAAATGAATAGAACTTACTGAAGAGAAAACTCATGTTCTAAGGTGAGAGAGTTATGATGTTGTGTACATATTCTGTCTTGAACTGAGGACTCAGTGAATGTTAGTGTGGCTAGCCCTCAAGCCTCCAAGAGATTGCTGAATTGAGGTGTGTGACCCAGGGTTAGGGACATAAAAATTCAGACTTGACTATGGCATCCACTAAGGACATAACTAAGGGGATTGTGTTATATGGCAGCTGGTAGGGTATTATACTAAAAAATGTTTACAAGTTTATCTTTAATTACCTCTCCACTGTCACTTACTATAATCCTTTGACAGTTTTCTTACCTGGATAACAGCCATGGGGGAGAGAAGGTGAGATTAAATGACACAATGGCTCATAGTAGGCCCTGAAAAAATATCTGTTGAAATTTGAATGTTGAAAAATAATCAGATAGAAACAAAGAATTGGAGAATAAAACAAACACATGAAGATGTTAGCATCTACGAGTATCTAATGGAATTTTTTAAGAAAATAATTGTTAATTATATTTCACTTACTTACTTGAAAATATCCCAGTTATGTATTATGCATAAATTGGACAACACAACTTTAAGGGTGTAATTTCACCAATGAAGTCTCACTGTAAAAGTAATCATTTGGGAACTTCATGTCTCCAAGTTTGTCTTTTTATAACTCATAGGCTGGGGTGCCTGGATGCCTCAGTCAGTTAAGCGTCTAACTCTTGATTTCGGCTCAGGTCATGATCTCAGGGTTGTGGGGATCAGGTCATGATTTCAGAGTCCTGGGATGGAGCCCTGTGTCGGGCTCTGGGCTCACTGGGAGTCGGCTTGGTATTCTCTCTCACTCTTCCTCTGCCCCTCCCCTGTTCTCTCCCTTGCTCTCTCTCAAATAATTAAGTCTTTAAAACACATAGGCCAAAACTACTGTTCCTATAAAGTGACATTAGTACATACTACAGAGTTAAACTAAACCTATAACAAAAATTAGTTGACAAAGATGAAGTTGAACTAACATTAATTTAAAATTTTAAAGGACATAGGTAAAATTGAAAACCATAGTTAACTAAGGATAACACTAATTATACCCTGATTATAAAGCATTGTTCCAGAAAGAAAGAAAGAAAAAAAAAGTGGGAATCGCAACTGTGTATGTAGTAAAAGTTTTGCAACTTTCCTTGGGTACCATATTGTTTAGGTTTCCAGTAAATTCTAAAAACATGCATTTTTTTTCCTCTTCAGAATATAAAATTTTTGTAAGCTTTATTCACTTAATAATTATTCATCATTCCCTAATTATCTTTAAAAATTAATATGTAACAATAAAAATCTACAAGTTATTTATGCTTACTATTTATTTGATCTGGAAATATTTTTGAACCACATTTAGCAACTTCTCAAAATCATCTTTTACATCCAGCTGATCCTTAGGGCTTTATCTTATTTTCTACCTTTATTTTTTTCTTCATTCATTCCTTTAACAATTTTTTGTCTTGTTTTTATTTTTTCTATGGAAAACAATTTTATTTTTAATTAGTTATTTATATCCCTGAAAGTTGCCTCATATTAGTTTCTGCAATGATGTAGGAAATAAATTGATTTTTTTTTAAACCAGGCCTTGTTAGTAATTCACAGAATAAGACATTATATTCCTCAGTTTCACAATAAAAATATTTATCAAGTTATTCATATCACATCAGAGTTTATAGCAAAATAGTTTAAAAAGAGATCCTCCTCTAAGCTCCTTCATTATTAATTGTGGCACTAGATAATGCAATTAGCTGAATAAAGCCCAGTTCATCAAGACAGACAGGACTACTCACTTTTTATTTATTTTTATTTATTTATTTTTAAAGATTTTATTTATTTGTTTGTTTGTTTATCTCTCAGAGAGGGAGAGAGCACAAGCAAGGGGAGTGGCAGGCAGAGGGAGAGGGAGAAGCAGGCTCTCCGCTGAGCAGGGGGAGCAGGAGGTGGGACTTGATCCCAGGACCCCGGGATCATGACCTGAGCCGAATGCAGTCACTTAACCAACTAAGCCACCCAGGCGCCCAGGACTACTCACTGTTTAAATTAAAACAGCAATATTATATCACACACTACTTTCTTCTGTCACTTGTCATAAGACTTGGTGATTTACATATTTTACTAAATATATCCTTGTTTATGAGGATAAAAGACAGTTCCTTATAATTAGAAACTTTAGGTATCCATTGCTAAGGGATTTTAAAAATAGATATCTTTATGTACATATCTTCTTAGTTTTATGTAAGTATATAAATATATAATATATACATGAATTGTTCCCAGGAACTAATGACTTAAGCACATTTCCGCTGCATGAATTATCTGAGTAACAATTTTTATCCAGCAGCTACAAGAACTTTAATATTGCAAGCGAAGAATTCACATTTACAAATTTGATGGAGTATTCTTTTCTTAGATGATTGACAACTTCACCTCTTAGGATGTGATGTCCTTTGTTTATCATCATAGTTTATGTAATAGTAGAGAACCGCTTCTAATGAAGGTTTGTTTGTGCTCTGACATTTGTGGAACCTATTGTTCTAAAAGCACCCTGTCAGGTGCAAAAGAGAGGATAAATTAAGCTCAGTTTAACATGTAACATGATTTATTTCAACCTGATTAGCAATGAATAACTATCAGACTTTATATATTAATAGGATGACACAATAAAATGAAATCAAGAACATGCAGCGTGGTGGAAGTTAATATTTGAGGCGAGAGAAAAACAGCTTTCAAAATGGCAAGCCATCCCTTCCTACGGCATTTTCTATTTCATAGTTTCCTGCCATAAACCTGAGGCTGATGACAGGCAGATGTTGGTCAGCCAGCCAGTCTTCATCATCTGCTCACCTGCCATCAAACACTACTTTGAGGTTCTAATTATTCTATGGCTCTTCGGTGGTGGCCTTGCTTGAGACCCCTCTCTTCTCATCTCTCTTCCCTCCATATTTTCTGAGATGTCCTTCTTTTTGCAAACCCCTATTCTCAGTGGGCCAGCTAATTCATCTCATAAGCTATGGCATACTTAAGATTCTATATTCTCAGAGATACCCTAAAAACCAAATATAGTATATTTCCCTGTGTTAAGAAAACACTGAAAACATCTTTGAGGAGTGGAGATTGGTTGGTTGTTACTTGTTGGGAAAGTCTGCTGTTCTTGGTGTCCGGAATCACTATCACATCAATTGTTCTCACAGAAGATACATCCTTATCTCTGTAATATTATAACGAAGCATCACTTGGAATCACAATAGTCTATAAATTTTATTAATCATTTTATAGAAAATCAAATCTCCACCCATTCTTTTTTGGCCACAGGAAACAGTCTGAATCTTTTCTATGGTAGGATGGAGCCCGACTACTTCTCCAGCTTTGTTTTGTGTCGTAGCCGAGCCTTATCCCACTGGAGTTCTCTTACCTGCCATGTTGGTTCCGGCCGCCACAAATGTGCTCTGCTTTCTCAGAACACTCCCATACTTTACTTCCCAATGCCTTCTATTTTGGGCTCACTTAAGAATCACCTCCTTGGGGGCACGTGGGTGGCTCTGTTGGTTAAGTATCTGACTCTTGGTTTCGGGTCAGGTCATGATCTCAGGATTGCGAGATCAAGCCCCACGTTGGGCTCCGTATTCAGCAGGGAGTCTGCTTAGAGATTCTCTCCCTTTCCCTCTGCTCCCCTCCCTCTTCCATGCTCTCTCTCTCTCTCTCTCAAATAAATAAATCTTAAAAAAAAAAAAAACACCTCCTTGGAGAAACCATTTTCGTCATTACTTTGTTTTCCATTGTATCCTATGTTTATGCATACTTCTAGTATAAAGTTCAGCAATGAACTGCTCCTATTCATTTGCTTATTAATTATCCTGTACTGAATGTTAAGTGCTTTAAAGATTAGAATGGTTACTTGTTCGTTCTGAATCCCTATGATTGATCTCTATGTCTGGCACACAGTGGATACTCAATAAATGTCTGTTGATTAGAGATGAATAAGAAATTATTGCATGTTTGGAATTACTGAAGTAGTCCTTGATCCAACCTTTCCAATACCTTGCTGCACAGTGCTTGAACATTGCCTTCAACACATAACACCCTATACAAAAGCCTTTTTTTTAAATTTTATTTTATTATGTTATGTTAATCACCATACATTACATCATTAGTTTTTGATGTAGTGTTCCATAATTCATTGTTTGCGTATAACATCCAGTGCTCCATGCAGTACGTGCCCTCTTTAATACCCATCACCAGGCTAACCCATCCCCCCACCCCTCTCCCCTCTAGAACCCTCAGTTTGTTTCTCGGAGTCCATAGTCTCTCATGGTTCACCTCCCCCTTCGATTTACCCCCCTTCATTTTTCCCTGCCTACTATCTTTTTTTTTTTTTTTAACATATAGCACTGTGAATTGTGTAAGACTGTTGAAGCACAGACCTGTGCCTCTGAAACAAATAATACAAAAGTTTTTGATAAGTCCCTTTTACCAAGTGGTCAAGCATCAAATTTGTGACATACACAGTACAAAAGGTTTTTTTGTCTGTTTTTTAATAATTTCTTTCCAGGTGCTGTTCAAGATGAAAACATAGGAAATCTTGAACTCATCTCCTCCCACAGACACAACAAATCTACAGCTACATGTGGAAAAAGAAAACACTAATTTGAGAATGTATCTGCACCCCTACATTCATTCCAGCATTATTTACAATAACCAAGATATGGAAACAAGCTAAGCATCCACTGATGGATGAATGAATAGAGAAGATGTGGCATACACACACACACACACACACACACACACACACACACACACACTGGAATACTAAGCTATAAAAAAAAAATAAAGTCTTGCCATTTGCAACAACATGCATAGGCCTCAAGAATATTATGTTAAATGAAATAAGTCAATTAGAGAAAGACAAATACCATATGATTTCACTTAAATGTGGAATCTGAAAAAAAACAAAACAAATGAATAAACAAAACAATACAAAGCCAAATTCAAAGACACAGTGAAATAGTGGTTGCCAGAGGACAAGGTAGGTTGGGGGTAGGCAAAATGGGGGAAGGAGATCAAGAGATACAAACTCTCAGTTATCAAATAAGAAAGTCATGGGCATATTATGTACAGCATGGGGACTAGAGTCAATAATATTTTATTGAAAATCTGAAAGTTGCTAAGAAAGTAAATCCTCGGAAGTTCTCATCACAAGAAAAAAAATGTTAACTTTTTTTGGTGACAGACGGTAAATAGACAATGTGGTGACCTTTTTGAAATGTATACAAATGTTGAATCATTACGTTGTACACCTGAAACTAATACAATGTTGTATCTCAATTGTACTTCAATAAAAAATTATTTCTCTCCTCAAATAATTTAAAATTCAGTTGGGAAAATAAGCCAAGAATGAGTAAAATAGAAATAATGTTAACATAATGGTAAAGTTTACATGACACTTAATTTTGAACCAAATATATTTATAAACACTTGACATATATTAATTCATGTAATTATACAGGAGTTCTCATTATCTTGTTAAAGGTAAAGAAACCAAACCACTGAGAAGTTATATGACTTTCCCAAGGTTGTGGAGGGAAGAAGAGGCAGAGCTGAGATTTGTAGTCAGGCAGCCTGGCTCCAAAACCTATATATTTAACTACTGTACCATATTGCCTCTAAGAACATGACACATAAATGCCTCCATGGCCCCGAAACAATTGCGAGGTTGACTGCAGAATGGCTGAATAGACACTTGCTATAACTTTACAGTGGGGACAATGGCTCTACCTCAGATTTGGGAGGATTTTATGGGAGAGGTGAAAATGGAATGGAATTGACTTTTCAGGATTTATTGGACTTGGTAAATCAGAGTGG
Organism: Leptonychotes weddellii; assembly: GCF_054177405.1. Classification (NCBI taxonomy): domain Eukaryota; kingdom Metazoa; phylum Chordata; class Mammalia; order Carnivora; family Phocidae; genus Leptonychotes; species Leptonychotes weddellii. The sequence continues at coordinate 71,562,349 of NC_138369.1, forward strand.
AAGAAGGCCTCCCAATAGAGAAAACAAAGATGAGTAATACAAGGTATGTTGTTTGTGAGATAATACTGGAGTATGGAGGGCAAGATGTGTGGGGTGGGGGGGGAGTTAAATTCTAAAGTCAGTAGTTCAAAATATTTCTAATTGATACTAGAAGTCATTGGGAGAAATGGCCAAAATGAAATGAGTAAAGCATTGTTTCAGAATAATAATCTGTTAGTGGCTTGTAAAGCAAAATCAAGGAGAGAAGCGCCTGGGTGGCTCTGTCATTAAGCGTCTGCCTCTGCCTTCGGCTCAGGTTCCTGGGATGGAGCCCCGCATTGGGCTCCCTGCTCAGCGGGAAGCCTGCTTCTCCTTCTCCCACTCCCCCTGCTTGTGTTCCCTCTCTCGCTGTGTCTCTCTCTGTCAAATAAATAAAATCTTAAAAAAAAAAAAAAAAAGCAAAATCAAGGAGAAGGATACTGAAAACAAGAAACTCCTTACAATACTATTTTACAGGTTTGGACAAAAGTAATGGGATCCCTGTTTGCCCTGTGTTCCTATTTAACTTATTAATTAATGAGATAACCAGTCAGATGTTACAAGTATATCAAAGGAGAATCCAAAGAACCATATACATAGGCAGTAAGAAATGTTGAAATGAACTTAAAAATAGATTTAAAACTGGCTTTTTCCATAGAAGAGGAAGGGAAGTCAATTTAACCTTACCAAACAAAATTTATTTGTATATAAGGAGTTATCAAAGGCTTTTACATAGGGTTTTATGTGTCCAAGGCAGTGTTTAAGCACTTGTATCTCTAGGAATAAGAATCATTTGCATTTTTAATTGTCTAAAATTTACAGTCAAAGACAAGGAAAGGTACCAAGACCTCCATATAATCAGATAGTTAGGAAGAGCATGTTGCTAAAGAATACCTAGTTTCCTACTGAAAACATCATTTTTTTTCCCCTTTCAGAGTCTATCACTGGGTAAAAGTGCCCATTTCGACACTGGTGTGAGCATTAAATGAGAATATCAGTAATAGGGATCAGAACAGAAATGTAAAGTTCCTAACACATGGAATTAGGTGGTACTTTCCTTCTCCTCACTCCTTGAATTGTACCTAATCTTTTTCTCAATATACATGTGAACTAGCAGTTTCAGAAAAGGAGTTGAGTTGTCTTTCATGCGATCAGGCGTATGCACTTACACCTGGTCACTTCTGTGGTGATAGAGGAAAATGACAGCTCAACAAAGGGCACGCCAGAGTTCTCTTAGGGAGAATCTGGCACTAGCAAAGTCAGCATGGCCCAATAAGCCAGACTTGGCAACTTGGCAGTCTTTTGTTTAGAGTCAGAGTACTTTGTCATAAGAAAAATAAATTAATTTGAGCTATATTTGTTTAAAGCAAATGAACAAACATTTTCTAACATTCTATCTTCCGAACGTTTGATCGAAATAGATCAGATTTGGCAGAATCTGCAAGAAGGCTACAGGAAGGTGCAAACTGAAAAAAGAGCAGGACCCAGCATAGATCTGGGCCGGAGGACCAAGAAGCAAGCAAGTCCAATGACAAGACTCTGATGCTTCTACAAAATATGACCACTGCTAGAAGCCATTGCCATCAGTGCTGAACTTTGTTATATTCGTCATGGCTCCTAACTGACCCTTCTTTTCCTGGGTCACTTACTCCAGAATCAGCCTCAGGCTGCAACATCTGATTGGCTGAACTTGGGTCACACACTGTACCCTGGCTCCTGGGGAATTATCCGGTAGATGGAGTATCTTTCTCTTTCACTTTTGTACTGAGAGGCAACACACTGCAGCCAACCAAATCAATACACAGTGGTAACTTCTGCCAAAACACAAACAGGGTAATAGATACTCCACTGTCAAGTGACCAAGCAAATGTCCAAGCCTATCTGGGTGTTGAGATCAGAGAGAGCTTCTCCGTTGGGGATGGAGACAGGATGGGATATGAATCGTTATGATTCATCTACTCTGTCAGTATGAATGTACCTTGAGGAAGAACAGGGCTATGGGAATCAAAGGGAGGAAAGCCCATAATGCCAGAGCCAAGCAGCTCTGCTCTAGGATTCCTTCTAAAAAGGCAGAAAAGGGGGCGCCTGGGTGGCTCAGTCATTAGGCGTCTGCCTTCGGCTCAGGTCATGGTCCCAGGGTCCTGGGATCGAGCCCCACATCGGGCTCCCTGCTCGGCGGGGAGTCTGCTTCTCCCTCTCCCATTCCCACTGCTTGTGTTCCTGCTCTCACTATCTCTCTGTCAAATAAATAAATAAAATCTTTAAAAAATAAAAAAATAAAAAATAAAAGGGCAGGGAAAGGAATCATTTCACAACCAGCAAGAAGAATGAACATAATGGAGTCTTGGAACTGTCGGCGGCCAGGCAGCAGCCCGTGAGTCGGTACAGGTGTAGGTGAGGACGGCAGGAAAAAGGCATGGTGGTTCCCCGGGGCCTCGAGCTGGCCAAAGAGGAGTGTTCCTATGATCATAGCTTGTGAGGCTCGGGGAAACATTTGATTACACAAGTTATGTTTTTATTAACCAGTTTTACTGCCACTTTCAGTTATGATGGCCTTCCTCTTAATGCACTTAACTTACCCTGAAAGGGTCTCTACTTCTTAACTAACTTTTTAAAATAGACAATCCCACCTCTTCACAAAGCATTCCCCAATCTAAACTAATCCACATTGTTTCCTCCATTAACTAAATTGTTAAATTGTGTTTAACAATTTAGTACTTAAAATCAAACACTGTCTATGACATTCTCTGATTCTGACCCATAAGATCTGTCTCTTCAATCAATTTTGGGTGCCCTCCAAAGAAACTATCATCGGACTTTGACATTCCCTAACTCTATAATAGATGCTTCACAAACACTTTCATCGGGGGTTTAATCATGATGGAGCAGAAAGAACACAGAAGGGAGACAGTCTGGATTAAGCCTGTCACATGTTGGTTATGGGATGACTAGTTCATTCAACTTTGATCCTTACTTCTTCATCAGTAAAAAGGAACAATAAAGATGGTGAAGATAAACATACCATCACCAACACCTAGCTCAAAACGTTACCATGAGCTAATAAAAATAGAGCAAAACACTTGCAAATGTTAAACCACTGCATTATAAAAATACTACTTTTGAACACATGCTATTATCAATGATTAGCATCAAACAAAAGTAATTTCCTTAGCAGAATTTCAAATGCCATAGCAGGTTGTAGAGAGAACATGTTTTTAGAAATGGAGTCCATTCTAGAATGCTTCAAAATATATAGGTAGTTATAATTTTGCCTAAAAGTTACTCTGCTGTCCTTTCCTGTCCCAATATGCCCATGTTCTGCACCTTATCCAATTTGGTCCATAGTCTCTTAACACCACCTCCCTTTGCAGTAATGGCACCTTATATTTATACATCACTTTACAGTTTACAGAACACTTTCACACTTACAATCTCATTTGATCTTTGCACCCACACAAACAAAAACTACAAGAGCAAAGTGTTAATACCTAATAAGCTCACCACAATGTATGAAGCCTTAAAGTTAAAGCAAAATTCTTCAGTGAAACAGCTCTTTCTTTTTTTTTTTTATTATGTTCAGTTAGCCACTGTATAGTACATCATTAGTTTTTGATGTAGTGTTCAATGATTCATTAGTTACGTATAACACCCAGTGCACATCACAACACATGCCTTCCTTAATACCCATCACCCTGTGACCCCCTCCCCCCCACCCCCCTCCTTCCTGAGACCCTCAGTTCGTTTCCTGGTGTCCATAGTCTCTTATGGTTCATCTCCGTCTCTGATTTCTCCCCCTTCAGAGTTCCCGTAGTCCTCGGTGTTATTGCTTATGTTCCACGTATGAGTGAAACCATATGACAACTGTCTTTCTCTGCTTGACTTAACAGCTCTTTCCTTAAGGAGTCTCCTCTTGCAGTTGCTGGAAGGGAAGTGGGTGGGGGGATGGGTTAAATGGGTGATGGGCTTTAAGGAGGGTACTTGCTGTGATGAGCCCTGGGTATTATATGTAAGTGATAAATCACTAAATTCTACTCCTGAAACCAATACTATACTATATGTTAACTAACTTTAATTTAAATAAAATCTTAGAAGGAAAAAAAAAAGGAGTCTCTTCCTGCAATAGCATAACATGATTATCTTCAATTTAATACTCAGTACTTAAGACAGCAATTTGAAAGCTTTTGGGGCTAATTTTACAATTTGTTTTTATCTCTACCCAAAATTTAAATTGATTAAGTTCTGTACCTACTTGAACCTTCCATGACACCACTATATTTATAGAGCACTTTACAGTTTGCAAAAGCATTTTCACACCTATCATCTCTTCATCTCTTTTGAATTTGCACACACTCAAAGTTTAAGACATGAGGTCAAGGGGCACCTGGCTGGCTCGTCAGAAGAGCCAAAAAAAAAAAAGAAGAACATTGACTCTTGATCTTGGGTCATGAGTTCAGGCCTCACATTGGGTGTAGAGTACTTAAAAATAAATAAATAAACTTAAGAAAAAAAAGACACGAGGTCAAAATCATGGCTTATTTACTCACCTTTGTATCTCTTGGGACTAACACAGTGCCTGGTATCTATGAGAGATTGAATAAATGTTAAATGTGAAGGAAGAAGGTGAAGAAAAACATGGAGGAAAGGGAGAGAATGATATGACTCAAAAGCAAGGAAAGATTAGTGTCCATGGAGATACAGAAGATTGTTCTTATTTCTCTCTGTGCAGAAACTTCACTAAATTACATTAATACTCAATTCTTACACATATACTTTGTGTTGAGCACTAAATTACAGGTTTTGCAAAGAGGGGACTTATTAAATATTGGAATTAGAAGATGTTCTCTTCACTATTTTTAAAAATGGAATATGTTTAAGAATCTAAAACTTTCAGTGAAATAGGGACTGAAAATAATCCTTGCATGGGAGCAGCCTCAGCTTTCAAAGTAAAACTTTTCCTCATTACTGATGCCTTAAAATGAGGAAGTTTCAGAGTCTCTATAAATGAATCTTTCTAAAAAGTGATGTGGAAATCTTAAATCTTTTATGACAATCAGAGGCAATCCTGCACTTAAAACAGTAAAAAAAAAAAAAAAGGAAGAATAATGCTTCTAATAATATTTGATTGGCTTAAATTTCCAGCAAGTTTGCAGACCATTTCTAAATATACCTGCTACAAGTATTTCAAAATCAAAGCAAGGAATCAAACTGAGTAAAAATAAATACAGTGGGATCAAATTCAACCACAAATCCAAGCCAAATCCATAGAAAGCTGAAAAGGAGTAACTTGGAAAAATATAATCAATTACTCAAGATGAATGCATCATTTGTTTAACTAGAGGCATTTTATGGCAATGATAAAAGAAATGTGGTCTTCTTAAGTCAAAATGGAAGAGAGCTGACAGAACAAATCTCTTCACTCCCCATATCCCTTTGAAAAATAAAAGTAAATACAAAAGAGCACCGGAAATTTGAATCAATTACGGATTTCCTGGAAGATATAAAGCAGATGGGAACAGACTGATGTCAAAATCCAACTGAGTTATGATTATCTGAACCAGAGAAGACCTTAAACAACCCTAAAATGAAGGCACTCTTTGGAGAAGAATTGGCTGATAGTCAAGAGAAAAATACAGCATGTTGAATGACAATGACTCTTAAGGTTAGTAACTACTATTTCTGCTACCTGGAAAAAAAAATACCAAAAACAAACATGAGTATATTCTATCAAAGTAGGAATTCTGACAAGGGAGACAGATACTAGAAATTTGAGACAAAATCCTAGGTACCGCATTTCCTAGGACATTCAAGGAAAGCTTAAACTGGTTGGAGGTCACCACCTTGCCCATTTGCTCTCCTGCACCATAGCCACAGGCAAAATTCCTGTCTTTAAAACGGGGATTTATTGCACAACAAAGAACAGTTATCACCCAGTCTGTAGAAATACCCTGACATTACAGGGACTGTACAATTTGAGACCTGTGGAGGGAAACCAAACACTTGAGAAAGTATTACTATCCCAAAGGGAAATCCGAATAAACAGAGTTAAGAACAAAACAGAAGAAAGACTAAAAATGAGTAGAACTAATGCCCTCAGAACTAATACCCCAGAGAATAGAAGGAATAAACAAACAAACGTTCTAAAATTAGGCTGTTATAAAGTAGTTATAGAAAAGCATAAATACCAGGGCCCCTGGGTGGCTCAGTTGTTAAGCATCTGCCTTCGGCTCAGGTCATGATCTCAGGGTCCAGGAATCGAGCCCCGCATCAGGCTCCCTGCTCGGCGGGAAGCCTGCTTCTCCCTCTCCCACTCTCCCTGCTTGTGTTCCCTCTCTTGCTGTGTCTCTCTCTGTCAAATAAATAAATAAAATCTTAAAAAAAAAAAAAAGAAAAGCATAAATACCAAAATTAAACCTAAAAATCTGTAGACAGAACAGCAGAGTGGGTCCTGATAAAAAGTGGTGACCCAGAAGACGGACCATGGGGACCTCTCCGCTGAGTGCTGTGAACAGGAGTTGAATAGTAGGAGAAAAAAGTTACAAGACATAGTGAGTAGCTAATAGAAAGGCTAACATCCATTCACCTAATAGGAGTTTTAGAGAAGGGTAACAGAAGAACAAATAAGCAAAGGAAAAAAAAAAAAAACACAAAAGAAAATTTCCTTATGCCTGAAAGAATCTTCATAAAATAAAATTAATATTTAAAAATAAAGAGACTAAATCCTCCAACAGTTAAAGATATAAAAGGATAAGAAAAACTATGCTAATGAACAATTAACATGTGAAAGAGCTTCAACTCCATACTAATTGTTGGGTCCCAGCCTGGCCCCTCACCATATGTTGAGGGCAGGCAGAGACAGAAGAGGCAGGCCACTCCAGATTGGTCAGTAGCTTCTTCTTAAGGAGCAAGGGAATTTGGGGTGCCTGGGTGGCTCAGTCGGTTAAGTGTCAGACTTTTGGTTTTGGCTCAGGACATGATCTCAGGGTAGAGAGATTAAGGCTCCCCACCCCCATGCTCAGCAGGGAGTCTGCTGGAGATTCTCTCCCTCATCCTTTCGCTCTACTCCTCCCGCCGTGTGCCTCCCCCAAAATAAATAAATGAATCTTAAGAAAAAAAGAAGCAAGGGAATTTACGTGCGAGGCTTATCTTGAGAAAAGGCATCCACCTACCAGAATCCTAAATGTTTATGCAGAGGCCTTAACATGGATTCTGTCATGTATACTATCCAGACAGTCTCAATACCCACTCTCTCAAAGCTGCATCTTTGGGGAGCCTGGGTGGCTCAGTCATTAAGCATCTGCCTTCGGCTCAGGACATGATCCCAAAGTCCTGGGATAGAGCCCCGCATCGGGCTCCCTGCTCTGCAGGAAGCTTGCTTCTCCCTCTCCCACTCCCCCTGCTTGTGTTCCTTCTCTCACTGTGTCTCTCTCTGTCAAATAAATAAATAAAATCTTTAAAAAAAAAAAAAAAGCTACATCTTTGAGGGGCACCTGGCTGGCTCAGTCAGTGGAGCATGCTACTCTTGATCTCGGGTTATGAGTTCAAGGCCCACGCTCCTCCCCACCCCCCAACTTAAAAAAAAAAAAGAAAAAAAAAATGAAGAGATATATATTATTAGCATAGAAAGATTTCCAAGATATATGAAGTGGGAAAAAATTTGCAAAATATCAAAGTATGAACCCATTTATATTATATACATGAATGCAAATGCCTAACAAAGATATGTAAGGATGCATACCAAAACCTTTTGCACAGGAGAAGGGGATTACCAGGCAAGTGTGGGGTGTATGTGCGTGCAGGTAAAGACGTCATGGAGTCAAAGGAGGACTCTTCTTTTTAATCTATACATGTATATATGCACTATTTGAATTGTACATTCATGTTTTAATTTTGTAATTTAAAAATATTCCTCCATAGGCAGTTTATTACTATTTTACGAAGATAAAAGTTTCTTTGAAAGTTTTAAGATAAGATCATAGCAATTCCTCAGAATAATTTTGTCCACAGGGCTGATGAGAGTAATTCTATAAAATTAAGGAACAACTGTAGTACTGAAAACTACTAATTAATAAATATCAAAAACATTATTTTATATAAAATACATAAATCCTTAAAAATAAAACTCACACAATATACTTAAAATAGGCTGGCCATACAAACTTGTCCTCCTACTTTCACAGGGCTTCCATTTGAGAGATTTTAAAGGAAAGTTGAAAGAGGTTGCCAATGAATGTTTCTTTGTGTGTCCTGTCTTAAACCAGGCCATCCATTATATAATGTGAAAGCCAAGCGATTGCTACATTGTCATTTCCACTTGTTGCTTTCAGAAATTAGCTAACCTCCAACAGCATCCTATTTACTTTCACATTGAAGTCATTAGGCTTCTTGCCCATGCAGCTAACATGTCTTTGGCTATAAATAAATTGGACACATCTTATTCCTCACAAAGCTATTCCAGGGGACAAGAAAAAAAAATCTCTTCAAAACAACCAGGGAGGTAAATTTTATTCCTTTTACCTCATCAAAGGTCAAATTAATTTCACCTGGGTTGTTTACACTTTTAAAATACTTTCAACTTACACTCTTGACAAGCTGAGGGGAAGATGAAACAGGAATTTCATAACTGCTCTAAAGGAACCATGGAGCTTCCAGCTAGGCTGTAGTGCCAGAACGGAAGAGAAATTAGAACGGAATGATGGGGACCCACAATCAGCACCTACGGACCACTTGTGAGAAGGGCTGTTCCATCAGAGTATATGTGATAAGGGACTTAGAGTTTCCTCTGAGAACTACAAGGAAGTAGATTTGTTCCCAGCACAAACAGCTGCTGATACAATAAAGAGAACAGTGAATAAAATTTTTTCTTAGAACCTCTGTAGGTGAAAAATGGGAGCGAAAAAAAGCATTTATTACGTTCTTGAATCGATAGAAAACCTGTGAGTACAAGTTTTAAAATGTTCACCTGACTACAAGACTTCACAGAAATATGGATTCTGATGCCCCAACTTAGGTTTTCTCAAGACAAGCAAAGGTGTTTTCTCTCCCAAAACTGGGCCATCTCTGCTGGTTCTGGATCAGTTTTGCCAAAAGTCAATTAATTAAATAATCATCAACCTTTACCAAATGTATCAACTCTTGTAAGGGATATCTTAATGAATTTTAAATTACAGTCAATGACTATATATTATTTTTATGATTCTGTTATGAATACATCAGCCTTAATTTTGTAACTATAACAAAATTGAAATATAAAATTTCAGCACTTCATATGCTATGGAATTATTTTGGGCCTTTTTTTCTTTAGTTCTTTCACATTCTTTGCAATTCCACTTTTTATACCTCAGGCTTTATGGTAAGTCTGCCATCATTAAACCAAATGGCGTATGAGCCATAATTTTGTAATTACTAGCAAAATCACTCAATTTTTTTGTTTTGTTTATAGGTAAACCATTATAAATCAGATTTGGGGTGGTAATCTTACTCTAAATTTTGGTTGCTGAGTATGAATTACAAATTTCTGAATATTAAATGTATTTATAAGAAAACTAATTCATCGTGTGACCTTTTAAAATACGACTTTTCAACCAAATAATTTTTTTTTAAGATTTTATTTACTTATTTGACAGAGAGAGAGAGAGACAGAGAGAGAGGGAACACAAGCAGGGAGAGTGGGAGAGGGAGAAGCAGGCTTCCCGCAGAGCAGGGAGCCCGATGGGGGGCTCGATCCCAGAACCCTGGGATCATGACCCGAGGCGAGGGCAGACACTTAAGGACTGAGCCACCCAGGCGCCCCTCAACCAAATAATTTTTTAAGCATTCATTTATTGATCTTATTGAAGTATAGTTGATATATAATGTTATATTAGTTTCAAGGTTACAACTCAGTGAATTAATAATTCTATACATTAGGCTGTGTAGTTACCATTTGTCACCATACAAAGTTGTTACAATATTATTTACTATATTCCCTATGCTATACTTTTCATCCCTGTGGCTTATTTATTTTATAACTATGAAGACAAACTAAAATTTACAGAAATATTTAAAAACTATTAATGTAGTCCTGCAAAATGAACTGCTATAAAACTTACATCTTTATAAATAACTAAATAATAAGCTAAATCAATGTTACTTGAGGATTAAAGAGATCCTTTAAAGATAAAAAGATCCTTTAACAGACATATAATCAAAGTGACTTTAAAAGGAATTTAAAAGAGATTACTATAAGCTAAATAATTCCCATATGAAACATTTGTTAGAGTCATCAAAAATGGTAAATAAAACAATATGTTTGTAAATGCATTCATAAAAATTAATCAACTCAGCAATTGAATATTCATTTAATATACTCAAGAAGAGGTGGCATATTTGAGAAGAATAAATTCTGCAAATCAGTCATCCAGCAAATAGATTTTTTGGAGAACTGATGAGCTTTTAAACTTTACTTTTGGTCTGTCAAAGAATGCCCTACCATTATTTTAACTATTAAAAAAGTTCTTCATCCAAACCCTCTTGATTTGGCTGACATCTAAAAAGTCTGCACTTGCAAGATGAGCATGAAAAGATGTGTCCTATATCTAGGGATTTGGTTAGCAATTTATTTAGTTACTCAAATATGTAAGTATGTAAATGGTTGATGGCTGAATCAAAAGGAAAAGATACTCATAGTCTGTGTAAAAAACTTGTAGAATGCAGACCAATTTTCTTTTTTTTTTTTTAAGATTTTTATTTATTTATTTGACAGAGAGAGATACAGCGAGAGAGGGAACACAAGCAGGGGGAATGGGAGACGGAGAAGCAGGCTCCCGCTAAGCAGGGAACCCATGGGGAGCCTGACGTGGAACTTGATCCCAGGACCCTGGGATCATGACCTGAGCCAAAGGCAGAGGCTTAACCACTGAGCCACCCAGGTGCCCCAGCACCTGACTCTTGATCTCAGTTCAGGTCTTGCTCTCACTGTTGTGAGTTCAAGCCCCACATTGGGCTCCATGCTGGGCATGGAACCTACTTAAAAAAAAAAAAAATTAAATCTGGAATTCTTTATTTTATAAAGCAGTAATAATGACCTAACTTTATATAATTCTATAAAGAATCATGTTGTCAAGCAAATAATGGCTTCCTAAATTTGTATTTCTAACTTACAGAATAATCTTGTTAAAGTAGTATATAATTTTGATCAATTTTTCCAAATGTATTTGGAATTCCATGTGAGTTTGGTAAAGGCAACTCTGAAAGAGAATCACTTTAGGATCTTTACTTTCAAAGCAGTTTTAACCTGATAATATGCAGTTGAGTCTTATGAGCAGAATGGGTGATAAACTGGGTGATATAACTCAATTCATCAACAAGGTACAGTAATCTTTACTGAACCAATCATGGTTTTTCCAGTTGTCTTAGCAAAATGCTTTACTGTTGTTCTTCTATTGCTATTATTTATTTGTATTTATACATAGATAGATATTAAATATATTTGCTATTATATATGGTAATTTATTACCATAAATCACATACTTGGAAAATCTGTGCTAATTTTAGTTATGAGGTTTTTAGGTTACTCCCTGTAGATTAGAGGTTAACCAAATTTGGCCTGTAATTCCAATTTGGTTGGGGAAAAATTAAAAAAAACAAAAAATAATATTTCATGACACGTGAAAATAATATGGGATTCAAATATTAGTGTCTATAAATAAGGTTTTATTTAATAATCATTCCCATTTGCTCATGTATTATCTACGGCTGCTTTCATGCTATAATAGCAGAATTGAGTGGGAGATCATAAAGCCCATAAAACCTAAAATATTTACTATCTGGCACATTACAGAAAAAAATCAACAAGCTCTGCTTAAAACTATACAGAAATTTGGAATAAGCAGAAAAGATTACTAGATGTCTCCAATGTGATACCATGCGTTGGCCCCCACCCCTTCACCACCCCCCATGGAAAAAGGTAGTTTCACCTCTTCCTGTGAATTCATTTCAATATTTCTTTACTCCATATACATTTGAGATTCGTTGAGGTTTCTTTTGAACCCTGTCATGTCTGCATAGTTCCCTTTTTAATAGTAGGTTAAATAAAATCTTTAACACATGTTTATTTTATATCTGTATAAATATATCTGTTTTTGTATCTGTATGACAGTTAGGATTTTTCCTTTTTTTAAAATTTATCCTTCAGCAGAACAAAAAGAACACATCAAAGAATATGTAATATTCTCCCTGCCCCTCCTTTAATGTCACGTGAGGGTAGAGCATACAAAAGTGATCTGTTTATGCTCTGCCCTTTCAATATAGGAATAAAAGGCAAGGCCCAGGAAAAGTGCCCTTAAGCAACACAATAATTTGTGAAATGCCAGGTGTTTATACAAGGTTTTCTTTCTTTTTTTTTTTTTAAAGATTTATTTATTTGACAGAGAGAGACACAGCAAGAGAAGGAACACAAGCAGGGGGAGTGGGAGAGGGAGAAGCAGGCTTCCCGCGGAGCAGGGACCCCGATGTGGGGCTCGATCCCAGGACTCTGGGATCATGACCTGAGCCGAAGGCAGACGCTTAACCAACTGAGCCACCCAGGCGCCCCTATACAAGGTTTTCTTTTGGAGAGACTTTTGAAAATGAAACAAAAGGCATATTCAAGTGTAAAGGACATTCATTTCAAGCCAGTAAGGGCAAGTTGCAGAACTTTTTTTTTTTTTTTTAAGAGGAACACTCTGCATAAAATAAAACTGTGGGAGAATGCACCCCAGTGGATCCTGTCAATGCAGCAATGTCTCCTAAACATTCTGAGAAGGTGATTCAGGAGGTGAGTTACCTACCCCAGCAAGTTTTAATGCTGATTTATCTAGTTCATTTAAAAGGATTTGACTTCAAGAATTGTTACTTACTATTGTTTTTTAAAGAATATGTAGGAATAATTTTTATTGTTTTCTCACTAAATCCGTATTTTCCATGAGACAAAAATCTCGCCAACTGGAGTCTGCCCAACTACTATGAGGGTAATATCTGCAATTGGCAAAACATTAATTTATATTTTGAAACAGAAAAAAATGAACGTGTATGAGTGTGTGTATGTACACCATGCAAGGGGTTTAACACTGGCTTGGAATGCAAATCCTGAGAAAACTTCAAACAATGTTTTGAACAATAGTGACATTTTTGGAATAAATGTGGAGAGTAAATATAATTACAGTTGACCCTTCAGCAGAACTACGTGGGTCCACTTGTATGTAGATTTTTGTCGATAAATATACTGTACAGTACTATAAATGTGTTTTCCTTATGACCTTTTTAATAACATTTTCTTCTCTCTAGCTTACTTTATTGTAAGAATACAAATATAATACATATACAAAATATGTATTAATTGACTTTATGTTATCGGTAAGGCTTCCGATCAACAGTAGGTTATTAGTAGTTAAGTTTTGGGGGAGTCAAAAGGTATACATGGATTTTCAACAGCGAGGGGGGTCAGCATCCTTAACCCCTGCAATGTTTAAGAATCAATGCCCTTTGACAGAATCACTAATAATTGTAATGCATGATTTATGATAAGTTTGTATCTATATTTTTCATAGGACTCAATACTCCTTTGAAGAGAAAAAGGGCAAATAAATCATAGGAGCACAAATATGCTAACCAGCTAAAGTAATAGCTACAGTGATAATGATCCTTTTTTAAATTGTCTTCTCAGCAGTACTTTCTGCCCAAATTAAGACCATGTGAGAGATATGGTACACATGAAAATAAAAACCCACTTAAAATTCTTTTCTTTCTCATAGGATGAAAATACTTGCAAATCTTGTACCTGATAAAAGACTTGTATCCAGACTACGATTCTTACAGCTCAATAAACAGCAATAACAGTAATCTAATTTAAAATATAGCAAAAGGCTTGAATAGACATTTCACCAAAGAAGACATCAAATAGCTGATAAGTACATGAAAAGTTGTTCAACATCATTCATCATTAGAAAAATATACATTAAAACCACACTGAGATACCACTATATACCCACTTGAATGGCGATAATCAAAACCCAGATAACAGCAAGTCTGACAAGGATGTGAAGAAACTAGAACGCTCATAAACTACTGGTAGAAATGTAAAGTGGTGCAATCATTCTAAATATAGTTTGGCACTATCTTAAGTTAAACATAAACTTTCAATGACTCAACAATTCCACTCCTATGAATCTACCCAAGAGAAATGAGAACATGTGTCTGCAAAAGACTGGTACATGAATATTCATAGCAGCATTACTCATAGCCAAAAACTGGAAACAATTCAAATGACCATCAAGTGATAAGTGGATAAACCAAAAGTATCATATCCATGCATGGATTACTATTCAGCAATGTAAAGGAATAAAATATTGACACACAGTGAAACATGGATGAACCTCAAAAACGTTATGTTAAACGTAAAAAGCCAGATACATAGGACTATACATCGTATGATTCTATTTTTATGAACTACCCCCAAAAGGCCAATTATAGGGACAGAATACAAATACAAGTTTTTGCCTGGGGGTGGTAATAGGGATTGACTACAAAGAGGCTGGTGGGAATTTTGTGGATGATGGAAATACTCTAAAACTACAGTGCTGGTGATGGTGGCATAACTCTATCCATTAACTAAAAATCATTGCACTGTACACTCACCATGGGATATAAATTAGACCTCAGTGAAAGAGTTAAAAAAACAAACAAACAAAAACTGTGAAAACATGTAAAATTCCACAGATAATTTATGGCACAAGTTTGAATAACTTTTAGATTAAATTGCCCGTAAGGAAACCACACATGTCGAATGGAACAAAGACAGTCTCTTCAACAAATGGTGGTGGGAAAATTGGACAGCCACATGCAGAAGAATGAAACTGGACCATTTCCTTACACCACACACAAAAATAGACTCCACATGGTTGAAAGACCTCAATGTGAGACAAGAGTCCATCAAAATCCTAGAAGAGAACACAAGCAGCAACCTCTTCGACCTCAGCCCACAGCAACCTCTTCCTAGAAACATCGCCAAAGGAAGGGAATCAAGGGCAAAAATGAACTATTGGGACTTCATCAAGATAAAAAGCTTTTGCACAGCAAAGGAAACAGTCAACAAAACCAGAAGGCAACCAACAGAATGGGAGAAGATATTTGCAAATGACGTGTCAGATAAAGGGCTGGTATTCAAAATCTATAAAGAACTTATCAAACTCAACACCCAAAGAACAAATAATACAATCAAGAAGTGGGCAGAAGACATGAATAGACAGTTTTCCAAAGAAGACATCCAAATGGCCAACAGACACATGAAAAAGTGTTCAACATCACTCAGCATCAGGGAAATCCAAATCAAAACCTCAATGAGATACCACCTCACACCAGTCAGAATGGCTAAAATTAACAAGTCCAGGAAACGACAGATGATGGGGAGGATGCAGAGAAAGGGGAACCCTCCTACACTGTTGGTGGGAATGCAAGCTGGTGCAGCCACTCTGGAAAACAGTATGGAGGTTCCTCAAAAAGTTGAAAATAGAGCTACCATACGATCCAGCAATTGCACTCCTGGATATTTACCCCAAAGATACAAATGTAGTGATCCAAAGGGGTATGTGCGCACCAATGTTTATAGCAGCAATGTCCACAACAGCCAAACTATGGAAAGAGCCAAGATGTCCATCAACATATGAATGGATAAAGAAGATGTGGTATATATATACAATGGAATATTATGCAGCCATCAAAGAAAACGAAATCTTGCCATTTGCAATGCTGTGGATGGAACTAGAGGGTACTATGCTGAGCGAAATAAGTCAATCAGAGAAAGACATGTATCATATGATCTCACTGATATGAGGAATTCTTAATCTCAGGAAACAAACTGAGGGTTGCTGGAGTGGTGGGGGGGGGTGGGAGGGATGGGGTGGCTGGGTGATAGGCACTGGGGAGTGTATGTGCTATGGTGAGTGCTGTGAATGGTGTAAGACTGCTAAATCACAGACCTGTACCTCTG
Source organism: Leptonychotes weddellii (assembly GCF_054177405.1). Taxonomy (NCBI): domain Eukaryota; kingdom Metazoa; phylum Chordata; class Mammalia; order Carnivora; family Phocidae; genus Leptonychotes; species Leptonychotes weddellii. The sequence continues at coordinate 71,578,370 of NC_138369.1, forward strand.
AAACAAATAACACGTTATATGGTAAAAAAAAAAAAAAAAAAGAAGAAGATAGTAGGAAGGGAAAAATGAAGGGGAGGGAAATCGGAGGGGGAGATGAACCATGAGAGACTGTGGACCTGAGAAACAAACTGAGGGTTCTAGAGGGGAGGGGGTGGGAGGATGGGTTAGCCTGGTGGTGGGTATTAAAGAGGGCAGGTATTGAATGGTGCAGAGGGTGTTATAGGCAAACAATGAATCATGGAACACTACATCAAAAATAAATAAATAAATAAGTAAATAAATAAGTAAATAAATAAATAATAAACCACTGGTTAAAAAAAAAAAAGGAACCATACATAACAAAGCCTCACCCATTTGGTTAATAAGGCAGATGCTCATCCAGACCCCAGAAACCTACTTAGGAAAGTATTCCTCAGCATTGTCCATCTCTAGATTTGCATTTCTCCCACCTGGCCTGCAATAATCTAGTGTCTCCATATACATGTTCAAAATTCATTCCCTTGTCAAATATGTTTGAGGATGACTGCATTCTACATTTACCTCTTAAATTAGAGTCACAGAGCATTACAGCATAACAAAGATTCTGAGAAGTCCTGCATCAGCAACAACACATTTTGGCTTTATTTAACACTGCTTTTTTATTAAGCATCATTACCATTCAAAAAGTTATAGAAAATGACATGTCCTTGTATTCTTCAACCAGTTTTAAGTATTAAAAATTTCCATTTTTACTTCAGATTTTATTGAATAAAATATATTACATATATAGTTGAAATGCATATGTATCCAAATTCTATCCCTTCTTCTTCAGCGATATTCGTTATCCTAAACTGTGTTTCTCATTCCCATGCCTATTATTATACTTTTACTACACAGATATATATCTAAAATTAACATATGGTATTGTCTACATAATTCTAAGCTTTATATAAGCAATAATATATTTGTCTTTTCTCCCTCAAAATTGTGTTTTCGAGATTCTTCCATGTTATGGATGGTTCACTTTCATAAGTAATATTTCATTATATGATTATATCCAAAATTTACTTATTGAATGTAGAGTAAATGTTGCTATTACAAATCATGATGCAACAGGCTTTCTGGACATATCTCCTTATGCACTGGTAGTGAATTATTTTCTGGAACATATTTCTAGAAGTGGAATAGCTCTGTCCAACAGCATGCCCATGTTTAAGTGTACTAAAACTTGCCAAATTGCTCTTCCAAAGTGGCTGTTCCAAGTCACACTACAATAAGCATGTTTAAAACCTGTTTCTCCAAATTCTTACCAACATATGTTATATTCAGATTTTCAAAACAATACATTAGCCATATAGATGTGAAATGTTTTAATCTGCATTTCTTTGGTTACTAGTGAGGTTGAGCGTCTTTCCCTTACTCTGTCTCCTGTTGACTTACTGTGAGTTTCCTTCTCTGTGATTTGTCTTTGTCCATTTCTTTTTTAGACTAATGGAAGTTCTTTTAAAATTGGGTATGCACTCTTTTGTCAGCTGTAAGGGTGGCAAATATTTACTTTCAGGTTCACATTTCAACTACCTTCATTGTAGGTTTTGTTGTAGTGGTTGTTAAGTAATTTTTAAATTGTAATTAATTGCATTTGTCAATCTTGTTTTAATAGTTTGTGCTTTTTGGGGTATTTTTAAATGCTTCCCTCCTTTTGGCCATAAAGATATTCTTCTATATTTCATTTTTAAAGTTATTTATGTATTTACCTAAGTCTTTAGTTCAGTTAGAATTTAATAGGTAGTTCACCTTTTCCCAACTCATCTGTAATGTCAATCCTGCCCTATAATAGGTTTTTATAAATATCTAGGTCTGTTTCTTGGTTCTGTATTCTGTTCATTGGTCATTTTTCTATGCCTGCACATGACCTTGTAATATACTTGCTGCAACGTACCAAACAATAAATGTTGCCATCTGGTAGAGCAAATCTCCACACTTCGTTGTTATTCTTCAACATGTCTTCATGTGTGCTTTCCGTTTTATTGGTATTAAATTCTCAATGTAATGTAAGGACACTATTTTCTCTTCTTTTCTAATCTGTATATCTCATTTCTCTTTTTATTATTAGATTACATTGGTCAGAACTTCTGGTAAATATTAAATAGAAGAGGTAATAGGATTTTTGATGGATTCCAAATTTTAGTGGGGTTGCTTCTAAATTTTCACTACTACATACATTAACAGTAAGCTCTAAATAAACACCTTTAATCAAGCTAAGAAAGTTCTACTGCTATTTTGCTATGGCATTTCCTAATGAAGAAGCATCGAAAACAATTAAATTTTCCCAACATAAGATAATGCAGTAATGTATTATTTAGCCTTTGCTGAGTAACAAAATGCCCCAAAACTTAGTGGCTTAAAGCAACAATGATTTATTTTTTCTCATGATTCTGTGTGCTGGCTGAATGGTTCTGCTGCTCTCACTTGGGCTCACTCAGAAGGCTATCCTTACCAATCATGCCTACTAGGTCTCAGCTTGGATGTTTGGAATGTTTCTCCTTTTGTCCTTTCATTCTGCAGGAGGCTGGCCCACACTTCTTCACAAGATGGTATCACAGTTCCCAGCAACAAGGAAGGAGACCTAAAGCAGGAGCACTTTCTAAGTCTCTTTCATCGTATTTGCTAATGTCCCATTGGCCAAAGCAAGTCACATGGCCAAGTCCAGATTCAAGGATCAAGAAACAGAGCCCACCTCTTGATGGGATGAGCAACAAAGAATGTTTGTCATTCTCTACAGTCTAGAATCTCCTTTATTAGTGTAGCATGTTACATTAAGAGTTTTTTTCTGATGTGGAAACAGATATCTAGGTATTTGGTCATAGAGATTTAAAAAATATCTATGAGCCCCTTTTTATTCCAAATTTATTTCTTAGTGTCTTTTCTCTTTTTCTAGATCAATCTTGACATATATTTATGTATCATTAATTTCTTCAAAAACCTAAACTTTTGGTTTTGCTGATCATCTCTTTCTTTGCCTTATATTGAAAATTTCTGATCCATCTTTGTTCTTCATCCTTTCTTAAGTTTTATTCTAGCTTTCTTTTTCTAACTTCTGGAGTTGAATGAAAAACAGAACAAAGCAAGAGAATGGCAAGAAATAGATCTGAATGTGAACAGAACAAAGACTAACACACAACCCTTCTATGTTCAATTATCTCTTGATAAAGTCTATCTTTTAAAAATTATTTTCTGAATGGTTATTTAGGGTGAATTTTCTCAGTCTTAGTATGACTAAAAATGTCTTTCACAAAAATAGACTTCAACAAATAAAGATATGCTATGTTTGGAAATAAATACAACCAGATAAAGATGTTAATCCTCCTTTAGTTAGTTTATATTTGTTAAGATAATATTGGGACCATCCCAAAAATTGCATATTTTTTATACTACTATATTATATTCTCTATTCAACTAAAATAATTTAGTTTCTATTTTATTCCATTTCCTCTACCCAATATCCTTTTCCTGTACTCTATGAAATTATACATGGCAATCACTTATCAGTATAAGTATTAAATGGAATAAATATTTTAGACTTGGAGCAACAATCTAAAAATAAGCTCTCACAGAAAATTTTACAAGAGTACATCCTCATAGTCTATCAGACAGTCTTTTGGGGTGATTTAAAAAACAAAATTTTGACAATAAAGAAACATTTTGGTACTGACTTGCTTTATATGTATAGTGGATGTGTAGAATTGTCTATTCACTATGTTGTAAACTTGAAACTGATATGACATTGTATAGCAACTATACTTCAACTTAAAAAATAAATTAAATAAATAAAGCCACAATAGCAATTTTGAATGTTTGAAATCAAGCTGAGAAGACATAGGAAACTGCCCAAAATGAAACCACTTTTACAAGAGTCAAACTTAATAAAACTGGTAATGGTTTATTTTTGTAATAACCCTGGAAGCTGCTAGTATCAAAAAGTGTAATATTTCTAAGGCTAAAGCTAATCTTCCATTTTGACAACCTCCTCCTTATCCAGTGATATCAGGCAGTTCAACAGTAGCTTTCATAATTGTTTCAATAAGAAACTCTGTGAATATTTTGAAATATATACTTCAAAATACCCTTACCTTTATAGGAAAAACCTGCCTTGGCCCTGTGGTAAATGTAGGTCATATCAGGTCATCTTTACAAAGTTCCAAAAGTAGGTAAAGGGTAGAAATAATTGATTTTACAGTGCTACATTCTAGTTTGTCCTAACATATGTTCTTCAAATTTTTCAGAAGAAAAGAATGATTCTGATGCATAGTGATAATTTTGACTTTTAAAATGTTTTGGGGTTCGTATTAAGTAGTTGGTACAACTTGATGAAAATTTCTTGGTGCAACTCTCATTCTGGTCATGTTTAAAAGCATCAGTCTTATATCAGAAACCCAGCTCTCTTTCTATGCTTCATTAAATACTTCTTTTTTTTAAGATTTTATTTACTTATTTGACAGAGAGAGAGATAGCAAGAGCAGGAACACAAGTAGGGGGAGTGGAAGAGGGAGAAGCAGGCTTCCCGCCGAGCAGGGAGCCCTATGCGGGGCTCGATCCCAGGACCCTGGGATCATGACCTGAGTTGAAGGCAAACGCTTAACAACTGAGCCACCCAGGCGCCCCTAAATACTTCTAATAGGATGCTCATCTTAAGAAGTTTCTCCTCTTCCTATGCCTCAATTCTATTGCAAAACTACCATGACTATTTACTATTTACTATGTACTATTTACATTATATTCATTATTCTGGTCTTCTCTACAATGATTAAATTTGAGATAAAGAGTCCAATGTGTTTGGATGCAGACTTCTCCTCTTTCTAACTTTTAGCATCTTTCAACAAATACCTGTTTCCCTCATGCCTTTGCTTAAATAACAATATTCTAGGGGCACCTGGCTGGCTTAGTTGGTGGAGCATGTAACTCTTGATCTCAGGTTTATGAGTTTGAGCCCCATGTTGGATGTAAAGATTACTTAAAAAAAATAAAATCTTAAAAAAACCCAATATCCTATTATTGTATTTCTATGGGATTAATTTATTGTTACTGCTACTATTATTTAGCTCTGTTAAATTCACTGCAATGCTGAACTTAGTCAAAGACATTTATTTGAATCTTTCTTATGAAATTTATCGATGAGACACCCATTAAATCTCCTAAAGTCTCTGAGATATAGCAGAATATTTCTACTTTTAAATATAACATATGCCAGAAAGCATTTTGATTGTCTCTGTTAACTTTCATCTTGGAGAACAATCACTGTAGCACAAATAGGCAACACAGCTGAGTTTAAAAGTTATTTCTATGGTAGATAATTGAAGTAGATTATTGTGGATTACTGATTAAGTGGAGTATATTACTCTAGGTTCTTCCTCTGAATTCTGTTAATCAGCAATGCTATAGAAAAAAAAGTATCATGATAACTGATACATTTTCTTGATAACTGATATTTTTAATGTTGACACTATGGTCCATGATATGAAAGTATCTCCTGAATAACTAATAAAGATTAAATTATTAATCAGCATAGTTTTAGGGTTAAGTGAAATATTTTGTCCCTGTTACTCAAGAAGAGATAATTCATATATAATATCTGACTAACACCACTGATAAGTACATTTGGCAAAACTTCAGAGAAACAAATAACAAACATTTCCCCACTCTAAATAAAACCAGAACAACAATTTCCAGGAGTAAATTCTCTTCAAAATCTCGATATTTGGGGCAAAGAATCTCTCAGCCAAGTGAAAAGTATTTATGACATTAAAAACACATTCTTTCTCATGGGGCACCTGTGCGGCTCAACTGGTTAAGTGTCTGCCTTCAGCTCAGGTCATTATCCCAGGGTCCTGGCATAGAGCCCCGCATTGGGCTCCCGGCTCAGTGGGGATTCTGCTTCTCTCTCTTCCTCTACCCCTCCCCCCTGCTTGTGCTCTCTCTCTCTCTCACATAAATAAAATCTTAAAAAAGCAAAAAACCAACACATTCTTTCTCAATAATGTGTCTCTCATTCATCCCCATCTTCCTAGTTCAAATTTCCTTCTCTGGTTCAAGTCCTTTGATACCATTAACACAATTCCTAACCAGTTTGTGTCTAGTATTTCACATCTTCTAATCCATTGAAACTTCATTGCTAGAGAGTGCTTCTCAAAGTAGGGCTCTAACTTTACCAGCTGACTACTTTGCAGTAGCTCCCTAATGTCTTATTAAAGTCCAACCATAATACCTAGCTTCCAAGACATGAATTATTATGTTCAAATTACCATTCCAGCATTCCTACAGTTAGCCACCCTGCAATTTACCTTCAAGAATTCCCTGGTCCGGCAAAATCTGTTGGAGAACCACCTCCACTTCCTACCTAACAGATAGATTCTACTCAGGATACAAGTCCCAGTCTAAATTGTCCCTTCTCTGTTCTCCTTAAGAAGCAGCCTTCCCTTTGTTTATTAATTCATAGTCCTTGTTACTAGTTCTCCTATAACCTTTCCATTCTACCCTGTGTTCTAGTCGTACCAATCTTTCCTCTGTCACTAGAGTGTAAGTGTCCTGAGAGACAGAAGACTTATTCTTCTGTTTTAGCCACTCCCTCAACAATATGTGACATAATGGCACACTTAAGTAGTTGTTGAACTGATGTTTGAGGCACTGAATTAGAGCCTTAAGATTAGGGGATGGACAGGGCACCCACTTTCTATCCCCTATTCTCGATTATTTTTTTAAATAAACCAAAAAATTAAAATGACCAAGTATTTCAGTTCTCCAAAGATATGGCAACGAAAAATCTCGAAGTATAAAACATAATACAAACAAGTGAATTTATTTATTTCCAGGAGGCCTCAATGCTAAATCTTATTAATAATCAAATACAGAATTTCCTGGAAAAAGCCACCCAATTACTGTATTTACTTTCCTGTGCTATTCAGCGTTACTAGAAGGCATAAATTAATTTTGACGAATGAACAAAGAATTGAGTTGGTAATATACTAAGCAAACGTTCTTCTGACTTTCATAATAAGAAGGAGGGAAAAAAAAGTAAAGCAAAGCACCACCTTCTAATATATAATGACATGTTCAAATTCAGTAGCTGTAAGTGTGGCAAAAACTGAATTAACTATGTCAGAAGATGGATGACTTCCCATTAACTGCATTTTAAAATAATGTTAAGATTATATTAATTACGAAGGCTTTTCACTTTGTCTATAAACAGAAGAGGTTAAGTCAATTATATGTACTTCAAAGAATTTTTAAGCAGACTGCTGCACTAACACATGAATAATTAGGACATTCATTACTTTTAAAAATGATTTTCTTCTGTACATCAACACGTCATTACTCTCTCTCCTCATTCACTCTTGCTCTATCTTTGTATGTATATATGAATAATACACATGTATTTAAATATGCATGCCCTTAAATACGCAAGTATTTAATACACATATATTTAAAGATAATAAATATTACACTTAGAGATATTTGCCTATAACTAACAATAAATGGAAATACAGAATGGGCCTCCCTATCCACCAAGTATTATGAATTAGAAGATAAAATGTAACAGAAAATAATTCCTACTTTATACTAACCAAAACATGTTAGAGATGCATCCCTGTACAATTGATCCTCGTTACTGGTGGATTTCTTATTTGGGAATTTGTCCACTCACTAAAATTACCTGTAACCACCAAATCAATACTTGCAGAGTTTTCACAGTCATTCACAGACATGAAAAGAGCACTGAAAAATCTGAGTCACCTGACATGGCCCCACCTGAGGTTGAAAAATGTGTTTCTCTGTCTTCTTGTTTTGGCTCTTATACTATAAACAAATGTCTTTTTTCTGTCTATTTAGTGCCAAGTTTTTCACATTTTTTGCCTTCTGTTGGTGATTTTGCTGTTTAAAATGGCCTCCAAGCCTAGTGCTCTCTGGTATTCCTAAGTCCAAAAAGGCTGTGATGTGCCTTATGGAGAAAATGCGTGTGTTGGATAAGCTTCATTCAGGCATGAGTTATAGTGCTGCTGGCTGTGAGTTCAATGTTAATGAATCAATTACATATTAAATAAGGTGTCTTTAAACAAAGACACATGTAAAATAAAATTATATATTGATTATTGATAAAAGCGTTCTGACCAGAGGCTCACTGGAACCTAACCCTCTATTTTCCCTAGGAGCACTGGTTCAGTATTTGCTAATTCAGTGTTCATGGCAACTTTATAGATCATAACTACTTCAAAAAATGAGAATCAATTATATATCAGGCATACACATACACAAACATGCAAACACAATCACACTCAAACACACACACACAGAATAGTCTAAAATGAAGTTATAAAATTAAATAATGAAAACATAGGTAATGTTAAAGAAAAATTACTTTTCCTTAACTATATAAAATTTCCTGCTTAAAATCAGTATGCTTTAGTCTAACTAAATATATATTAAATTTCAGTAAAAGGAAGCATATTTTTCTGTTAACTTCCTTGATAACTTAAATAGAAAACAGTCCTAAAAGAATCTTAGGAAAGAAAGAAATCATTTGGTTGCCACATTAAAAGCATACTAAATGCTTTAATAACCATACTCTCAGCATTTTCAGGTCTTTCGGCACTTTCCATCTCTGGGATGTTCTTACTTATAAAGAGATGTATTTGTATGAGAATATTCTTATTCAGTGTTTCCAGGGCCCCATACTGTTTAGTTAGATATATCCAGCAGAATATGTATTCAGATAGGCAGTGGCCTCCAACCTTAACAACTCCTTGAATTTATATTCTAAAGTTTTGTTAAAATAAAATAAATAAGATTGCTTTCATCTACAACTTACGCAAAACTCTCTCTGTTAATCAACGGGATAACGGAGAAAATGGGGTCCTTAAAATTATCATAATTTAAATCATTTATCAAAATTAAGTTATTTAATTAAGTCATTAATTACATTTATCATAATTCAATCTGTAAAGTATTACAAGATAATTTTTCATTATTAATATTATAATTGGCACCATGATAGAAACAGTATAAAACAATTTACAGAGACATAGTCTTCATCCCCCCAAAATGGTTAGATTTTAACCTTAGTAGTAGTCATTGTTTACTGTAGTTCCTTTCTGCAATCTGTCTCTCAATACACAGGTATGTATTTTTACGTATAGGACAGATATCTGTAAGCAGGAGTCACCATTTCTGAAGAGATCTTATAATGTGATGGTTAAGAACAGAGAGTTTGGGGTCAGCCAGGGCAGTCTTTAAATTCTGGCCCAACTATTTACCAAGTCACTTAACCTCTCTAAACCTTAATTTCCTCCTCAGTAAAAATCTCTTGATCCCAATTAAAAAAACAGCAACACTAGAAATGAGAAGCTTTTTGAAAGATTAATACAAACTCTTATCTACACTTCTGAACTGATGTGAGACCCTTTGCATTCTTAATGTTCCCTGTATTGTGCAAATAACATAATGTTTTGCTGCAGAAATGTTAATATGTTTGATTACAGGGTGCCACCTCAGACTTCAGTAGGGTGTTAGGTAATATCTAGCATATATACCATAATATCTTAACTAACATCTGAAAAATTCTTAATTCCAAACACATCCAGTCCCCAGGGTTTTGGATAAGGGGTTGTAGAGTAGCAGTACCCAACTTTGATTTGCTGAGACAAATAAATGACAAGGCAGGTAAAATGCATATGTGTATTTTATGCACATATGTGACTATGTAGGACCTCACCATATCACTCTAGCCCATATTGCCTTTGGCCCAACAAAAGGAGGAAAAAGGAAGAAAACATGAAAATTTATAATGCTCATTAAATTATCCCAAGTTGGCCTTCATCCCACCCCTACCTTAGTGAGTTCCCTGCCTCCCCTGGCTGAGGTCAGCAACTGGCCTCCTGCCTGCTCTATCATGCCTGTTTGAATTCTTTTCTCAAATACAATCCATCTTTTCCTTCAAGTCTTAGTGTTCTCCAAGCATCAAGATCATTTTCGACCCCAGATCTGTAACTACCCATGCATGAAGGAGAGTAACCCAAGCCCAATCCCCCTCAAGACTCACTCACACACACACATGCACACACACGATCAAGAGAGACCCACCAACTAGATGCCTTTCTAACCAGATCTATAGAAGATAATAAAATATATGAATAGATGGCTTCGGTTCATGTCCTTCTACAGTGCTTTCTCCCAAGACAGCACAAGTGATAGTACAGTATCACTCCATTTCTTAAAACTTTATACTGGCTTCCTGTTTCAGTTTGAACATAATCCAAGCTCCTTTCCATGATGACTTTTATGGCCCTACGTGATCCAGCTTCTTACCACTCAGAACTTGTTTCATATTACCCTCCACCACACCCCCAACATATAACCTTGTCATGCCTGTCTTGCATGTGCCCTTCTCAACCCCAGTATTTCCATTGCTGGTTTGTTCCCATGATTTAAGTATTAGTTTAAAGGTCACTTACAGGGCCTTTTTATGATCATCTTATCAAAAGAAAGAACCTCTTTCCCTTAAGTTACTTTTCTTCTCCCTTTTCTCTTATATTTTCTTATTATTGTGTGTCTCTCGCTAAACTCATTTTATTTGTGTGCTTAGGATTTCCTTCCACCTCTGCCATTAGAATATAAGCTTCATGAAGGAAGGGGTTTTCCTGAATTATTCACAGCTATATACGCAGTACCTAAAACAGTGCTGGGGATATAGTATGTGTTCAATAAACGTGTATTGGATGAATCATTGCTCTGACTTGGCAACAAGTTAGCAAATGCCCAAACTTAAAAAAATAAAAGCACCACTCTAAAAAAGCTTATAGAGTTTCACCATAGAAGATAAATTATACATATTACAAAATAGTACAGAATGAAGTGCTATGGGAATTGGGGGGAAGAGGAGAGTCTTGTGAACTAAAGTGGTCAAGAATAGTGTTATGTCCACATTCATATGCCTGCCCCCAAAGGAAAGCACTGGAATGGTGCTGAATGAACTTTTGTAAGCTTATAGGAAGAAAAGTCACTGTATGGCTAGGATGTGACTATCCACAAAGAGAACAACAGATTCATGCCCCACTGAACACAAATATTTAACTTAATTTTTTATTAGTTTTGGATTTTGGAGCCTTAATCCAAATCCCAAAACACTGATTCAATGAGGCACATTTGGGGCACCTGGGTGGCTCAGTCTTTAAGCGTCTGCCTTTGGCTCAGGTCATGATCCCAGGGTCCTGGGATCGAGCCCCGCATCGGGCTCCCTGCTCAGTGGGAAGCCTGCTTCTCCCTCTCCCACTCCCCCTGCTTGTGTTCCCTCTCTCGCTGGGTCTCTCTCTGTCAAATAAATAAATAAAATCTTCAATGAGGTACATTTAATTTGTCTTTTAAACAGTGATTTTAAAAAGTGATTTTTCTTTCCCTGCCTCATGTGTACCTTCAGGGATGTATACTAAAAGTCACTTTTGCTTCAGAGAGCAAAAAGAAGATTCTGACCTAAGAGAACAGTGGTGCCCAATGGAACATGCATAACACTCCATATGAGGCTTTACATTCAACCAATAATCAAGGATGTTAGTATCTAACTGAAAAAAAATTCATAGAATGTTCTTGTAGGACAATTTCTACCAAGGTAGGCACTGTCTATATGGGAAATCTGGAAAACTCCGAATCATATTGCATAACCTCAATAAGTCTTCTGTTTTTCACAGAGTCCTCAATATGTTTTCACTTTTCTACCTTTGCGTAACCTCAACTTTACAATGTCTACACCAAGGTCATTTCAAAGAAAATACTAAAAAGGTAACATTGTAGTCATTGTTGTCCAAGCAAATCTCATGACTTCTAAGACCTTTATTATCTTAAAGGTCAATACCCATGGAATAAAAGTCTACGTAGAAAAGACATTTTAGAGTCTCAAAGTCAAATATTCTTTCCAATTTCACTTATTTGCTTACAGATTGGTCATGACATTGGAGAAGAAGCATGGGTTCTAACCAGCTACGTGACCCTGGACAAGTCACATTGCCTTTCTAAGCCCCATTTCCTTATCTTCAAATTAGAAGTTGAAACAAGATAATTTTTCAGGTCTCTTTCAGAACTTTACCAAAAAAGGGCCTTCTGAGTCTACATGAGAGGGAAACCAGAGTGAAATATTAAAGGACAAGAGGTGAACAAATATCTCACCCCAATTCAGCAACATATATATTCTGAGAAAATTCCAATAATAGAAAACAAGTCCACAGGAAAGCACTAATACCAAATTTGAATTTTTATTATTTCAGGTAGCATTATTTCTAAACAAGCTAATGTAGCTAAATTGATCCTATACTCCCATACAGCTGCTGGAAATTTATTAGTTGAAGAAAATGTGCAATGTGAAGTCTGAGTACCGTATGGGAACTTAAACTTGAATTCAAATGTAAATATAAATAGCTCACAGATTTCTTTTTCCCCCTCTGAAATGTCATAGAGTATTGGGAGAACTAGTTTACATTCAGCCTTTACATTTAATTGGATAAATATATGATCAACAGAAGAATCAAGATGATGAACCAAATTTCATTTTAGAAGTGATGAAAAGGTGGTATTATAGTATTTCCAGAAGAAACATACTAGGAGGTATACAAAAATTAGTCTTTATGTTCTCACGGAGTTTATAAAGATATTTCCATAAAATTACATCTCAACTATTTAGAGTCACATAAAGAATAACATATTCATTGTCATTTTATGGACCAATATAAAATAAAAGATTGAGTACAGAAAAAGTATGAGTGATAAAATAACAAAAGTTATTATACATGTTTCAAATCACTTCTTTGAGTTCATATATTTTGTATAAATGTAAACAGGGTATTTCTGGATTACTATATTTAGACCAAGCTAATCCATTATCAAATGTTTGGACTCAAAAAGTATTTATCCCAGTGTGACAGTGTCCATTAGAACTCGTGGCACTACATCTAGGGTGAGGAAGCCAAATTCATCATTAAAAAAAAAAAAGGAAGAAGATTATATTATATTCTCACTAGTTGGTCAAATACTCTATGTGATAAAACATAAAATGACTAGTGTTTAATTCAAAGGGGTAGATTAGCACATTTCTTTCTTTCTTTTACAGTATTTTCCACTAATAGAAACAAAACAAAATTCCTTTTCTTAAAAAAAAGGCACAAAGTTTTTACTATACAGAAATCAAAATCAAATTTTATAATCTCTCCATTATAACATTCTCTAGACTTTATGGTTAGAAATAACATTCATATCTATCTCTTATGCTAGATGTCACCTCCTTGAGATAATGAATATAGTTTTTTTGTTTGTTTTGTTTTGTTTTTTAAAGATTTTATTTATTTATTTGTCAGAGAGACAGAACACAAGCAGGGGGAGAGGCAGGCAGAGGGAGAAGAAGCAGGCTCCCCGCCGAGCAAGGAGCCCGATGTGGGACTCGATCCCAGGACCCTGGGATCATGACCTGAGCCGAAGGCAGCCGCTTAACCGACTGAGCCACCCAGGTGTCCTGTGAATATAGTTTTATTAATTACATTCTAAAGCAAGGAGGAGATGCCACGCAAGTTGAATAAGGAACATGCTTTACCAATGGGAAAGTCAACTCATTAAAATATGAAGATTCAGCTTTAATTTATTTCTTAAGAACGAGAACATAAAAAAAAAATCACTATTCCTTAAAAATTTAAAGGATGTCCAAATTAAAGCTTTTAAAGTAAATCCTTGATGGTTGACTAGCTTGCTTGACCTCACCCAGGATGGTTTTCCATTTCTCTAAAGGTAGAGGAAATACTAAGATTTATGAACTTGCCAAGAGATCTGTATAAACTTAACTCTCAATATTTACAGAATTATTCAGAGGTTTTTTTTAATACTATTTTGAGAAAACCACCATATTTGTGTTTAAATATTACTCTGTTCAAATGTATTTGAAAATACACAGAAAATAAAATCCTTAAAAATGCAGCTGCTTTCTAAGGGCCTAGAACTAAGGTTAGATGGAAAGATGTCAAAACACTACTGGGCTAAGGGAAGAAACCCATTTTATGTCGGTATGGAGCCTAGAGGAAGCCGCAGAGAGTAAGGAGGGAACACCACCTGCCACAGGGTATCTGCCCCCAATCTTTCTTCCTTTCTTTCAGCCACAGAGGAGAGAAGAAAGAGAATGAGATGGTGGGGTGGAAGCAGGGGTGTTGAGGGGAAGGGGTCACTATGTTGATGAGAGGGAAACAGAATGGCAACATTACACATAGGTGCTGCTTACTAGAACATACCAAAAAACAATTAAAGTCACCTGTGGGAACTTTCAGGTGCCAAACCTGATAAACACAATTGCCCAGAATCTGTGCTCATGCAAGTCCTAGGGGTAAGGAGAATTATTTTCTTGAGGATGAATATATATGTATGCATATATGTATACATATACATATATGTGCAGTGATCAAGAGAATTATCGTCATATATATGTACGTATACATATGTATACATACATATACATATGTATATATAGTATCTATATATAAATAGAGAGAGTCATATATATATATAATTCTTTGTTCTTAGGTGAATTCATTTAAATATTGGTCAAAATGTTCTATCATTTTCTCATAAATCATACACTGTGAAGAGCTTATGTTAATGGGTGTGTTCTTCTGCCATGATATATTTGTCCACATACAGTTTGTGTCTTTCTCCACTTTCTCTTTTCTAACTCCTTGATCTCTGCAACATTCACAGCTGAGCAAAGATTTAAAAAATGGGAAGCTGAGTGAGCTATAGACAGAGTATATCTACTTCATAATCTGAATTAAAAAGAAAAATAGAACAGTTCAATTGATTGAAATATTTCCTGCTTTCTACACTTGGAGAAGTGCCAAGTTCTCACATGTTGTTGGGCACGTAGTATATACGCAATAAATATTTTTAGAATAAAAGAACCAGGAAAAACCTGGGAGCTGTCCAGGCATCTATTTCTCAAGGCAACACCACTCATATTGATGGTCCATTGCTCAGACTGCAAGAGTTTCAAAGCCCCCATCTCATAGAGCCAAACCATGATTTTCCACCCCAGCTGCACATAAGAAACACACCATGGCATCTGTTTCTTTTTAATCAGACGCCTGGGTCCCTCCTGAATCAGAGATACTGATTCAGCAGCTCTGGGACAGAGCCTGGTGATCTGCAGCTTTCAGCTGCTCGCGAGGCAATTCAGTTTTGCAGCCAGAGTTGAGAACTACTTAGAAGGAAATGAATCTTCTAGGTTTGTTAACCTATAAAGATAGATCTGTTATCTTTATTCCGTCAGTTAACCTGACTCAGACAACTTTCTTTTCCTTTATATATTGAAAGGAGGAAGTAACAAAGCAAATAGCGGGGGATGGAATGAGAGGATTTAAGAAACAAACAAACAAAAAAACATATTATGCAATCAGAAATTTGAGGGGAGGGTGGTGCCTTCTACCGAACCATACAGTGGCTCAGACCTGAGTTTGCATCTTGATTCTGCTACTTTTGCAGAGCAACACTTGGACAAATTGGTCAACTTCTCCAAACTTCAATTTCTTCATTTGTGAAATGGAAATGTGGTTAATACCACGTAAGATCATTCTGTGAATTAAATGAGCTTATGTATAAAAAATGCTGAGTAGAGAGACTCATACTTAATAACATATCAATAAATGGCAGATATAATGACACAATGATGATGACAACAATAATGATCCCTGAATATAAGTGATCAAGGAATTTTGAAAAACCTAGGTAGTTGAAAGAAAAACACTTCCTTTAAGTCTTGTTTCACACTTACCAGGTTGAAACTTTCAGTAAAAATTTTTTGTATATCTACTGTGTTTTTGGCACTCTGCAAGACCAAAGAGAGATAATAATAATAAAGAGATAACTCGGGGCCTGGGTGGCTCAGTCGGTTAAGCATCTGCCTTCGGTTCAGGTCATGATCTCAGGGTCCTGGGATGGGTCCTGGGATTGAACCTGGCATTGGACTACCTGCTGAGCAGGGGACCTGCTTCTCCTTCTCCCTCTGCCCCTCCCCCTGCTTGAGCTCTCTCATTCTCTGTCAAATAAATAAATTTTAAAAATCTTTAAAATTTTTTTTTAATTAAAAAGAGAGGTACCTCTAAGGAGTATGCACACTTGTGTTGGAAACAAGTATATAAGTAACAATATAATAATAAAGTAATACCATAATAAGTATGAACAAGGCTGTATCACTCTCTAAGCGATAGTGTCAAATAAAAATTTTGTTACGATAATCTAGGTTAGTACATAGATTAGCAACATGATTTACAATAATATTACTCTTTTGTAACTTTGCCCAACCCAAGAAGATAGTCAAAGTACTCCCATTACTGTAAAGTAAAAAATATCAGAAAAAAAAGAGACATATGTTTACCTGGAAAACTCATTAACAGACAGCAACTACAAGGATCAGAAGCCTTTCCCGCTTCCTCTTACCTGACTCTATTCGGATGAGATTACTCTACTGCTACACTTTGAGTGCAAACATTGTCAAGTTCTCATACACATCCAGCATGAAGATCCTTCACAACTGAATGAGCAGAGAAAACTCAATCAGCTAACCAACACCAACACACCAGCACAGCACACTTACCTGTAAGTTATTCTAGATTTCAAAACCATCTCAGCTTCTCACTTTACATAGGCAACTCAGAGTCAAGTCTCACGCTGAGTTAATGGGATATTTCTTATTTTATCTGTAAACTCAGCAATGGAAGCAATTAACACGTTTCCTTACTGACTTAAAAAAAACACCACAGACAATAATTTAAAAGTATACATGAAATCACTGAAGTGAGTTTAGGAATCAGAGGAGGAGATATGTCACTACTGAGTATCTACTTGAATACTGAAAAAGCACTGAAGAAAAGCCATGTATCTCTATCATTTGCATCAACTCTTAAAAAATGACAAGTTGAAAAATATATTGCCAGCAGGAATCATTCATTTTTTTCCTGTTATTTCCCCTCTAGTCACTGAAAAATAAGAAGATACATAGAAATGAATGAATAGGAACAAAAAATATGAGCTGTATCCTCCAAGGGATCTAATTTAACCTAGAAAACTCTAAACCAGTGAGGAAGTTTCTCAGAAAGTCAAAAACCAAGTTTTCTTAAAACTTAGGTTTATTTATATGATGAAATGTTCCAAAAAAGAAATTATTTATGTGGCTCACAAAAATATATATAATTTATTGAAATAAATAAATAAGTGAAGAAATTAGAACAAGTAAGAATAAGAAAGAGACTATGTAGCCAAGAATGTTATTTTTACTTAAAATACATGTCACAAGAATCTGTACAAATGCTACAGGAAGGCTGAATATTCAACTTTGAGCACCCTGAAGCCTGTGCATGGAGGAAACGTGATCAGTTTCACAATATTCCCCAAATAATTCCCCTATCTAACTTTCTGATATTGAAAAATGTTAATTCTTTAAGCCTGAGACACTATGACATGTAAGATATGATACTTTGGGGACAATTATCATTTAAATGAAGTAATACTAAATTATAAAGTTGTGTGTGTGCATGTGCGTGTGTGAGTGTGTGTGTTGGGGAACTAATAAAGAAGGGAAACAAAGAAACAGGAAGGTAAGGGTACTACACATGAACTTTACCTAAGAGAAGATGCTTTTTCTTCAATATCCATATCTATAAAATAAAAATGATGCCATTTCTTTCAACACGTCACAAAAAATTGATAGACTAAAATATTAACATAAGGTGATATAAGGAAAGGATGTGAGACATAAGGTTGGAACACATGGATATGAATCTCCTCCATGGATCTCAAGTAGAAATATATCTACTTCCTTCCCAAACTAGTCTGGTATTTGTAAAAAATAAATGAGATAATATGTGTGGCTTTGTAATCAAGTATTTATGAATACTTTCCACCAACATAACATAAAACGTAAACATTTGTGTTGAAATTCTCTGACAAGAAAACAAGGGATGTGTATAAACAATCTTTCAGTCATCAGGAGAGTATTTTCTGACTCCTGAAAGCATCCATCAATTCACTTTAGCTGAAGCTATCCATTTATTGAAGGCCAAGTATATGCTAGGTATCTTTGTTATACAACAGGATAATAAAATGTACCCATATCACTTCCCATTTCTGTGGAAGTCCTAAAACATTAGGTGTTAATGTCTCCACATTCTAAAAGGAGGTAAGAAACTACACACAGGATTTTAAAATGAGGTTAACAAAAACCAGTTGTGCACACTCTTAACCCTTCATCCACACTGAGGTTATCAAACAGTGGGGTTTGGGAGACTGCGAAGAGGTTTCAAGAGATAGAAGGGCTTGGCTTTTACCTCAAGCCCAGGAAATGGCCCTTCAGTAACATAGAGTATTCTCTAGAAATTTGGGAAAAACAATTTAAAAAGTGAGAGATAGTGGCTGGCCAGCTGTGTTGCTGGAACAGTGAAAGATTTCTATATTGAACATGACCTGCAAAGAACAAGAAGGTGTTCCCTGTGGGTTCCATGGATTCAATCCAGGACCACAAGGGAGCCAGCGTGGGGTTATCAAAGATTCTGTACAAGAGGGACCCTTGTAGATCTGAAGTGAGCCCCTAAGAAGAAGATGGAGGTGTACCCTGAGTGTCTTGAGGTTGACAGAAGAGTCTTAAGCTAGAGACAAATGTAATCATTCAAGTCAAGGAAACAGCAGGTGACAAATCCCTTGGGATGTGCTGTGTGTGTGTGTGTGTGTGTGTGTGTGTGTGTGTATGCACGTGCGTGCGCATGCGTGTGTGTGTGTAAAGAGGTTTTAAGAACCGAAGAAAGTGTCCAGTAAGAGAACTATGCCCCCCAAACACATGTCATATTCCAAAGATTTAATAATCAGATGGCACATCTACCAAACAATCAAAACAAGGCTTCTAATAAAATCAATCAACATGGCTTCTACCAATTTGGCTAGAGTAGTACATATCAAATGAACACCAGGTTTGTTCCAAAATGCCAACGGCAGCTTTCAATAATATTTGTCAACAAAGAACTTTTCTGTCCCACATCTCTCCTCTCTCTTCCAGGTTCAACCCTGGAAGAACCCAAGGCAGCCTAATGAATGGGGGAGGAGGTGGAGAATCTCAAAAGTCGGGAACTTTCCTACCATAGGTAACCAGGCCAAGATGGACATATGTTGTGGGAGGGAAGAACTGTCCTTTCAAAGAAGATAAAAATTGTGACAATATATTGCACTGGATCTTTAGTAACTGAAAGATCTCTTCATTACCTAATATGAACCCAAAGTATCGCAGACCTTGACCTAGATTTCATCCATGTAGAAGGAAACAACGGGTCCCATAAAGATGGGGTTAAACAGGCAGTGAGGTAGCAATGGGGAGCACATACAGTAACAGCTACAATTACATAATGTTTAAGTGCCAATTCTGATGTTTTCAAAATTTGTTTTCAGCCACAGAACTCATTCTTCAAAGGAAAGCTGATGCAAAGCTCAATGTGTAAAATAGGTGATCTCAGAGTTACTCTAGATGGGGGAGGGATGGTGTGGGGAACAAGGAAGGACAGGTGGTACATGCCAGGTCCCTAAGGGAGCTGAAGGATAGGTTAACAGCCAGCCCTGAGATAGTCCCTTCAGTAGATAAGTCCCCATCATCCCCCAGTAGTTTCCTCATATGCCTTGATAATTCCACCTCTGTCTACCCCACTCCCACTCCTAAGCAACCACTAATTGGCCAGAAGTATTTTTAAATTCAAATTAGTGTGGCATTGTTCTACAGAAAACTCAGAATCTGTTATAATATCATCAGACTTCTGGGCTTGTGGTATAGCTCTCAAGTGATCTCTAACACCAGTGGATCATGATCCCTCAGGTAAGAAGAATGATTTTTGGTACTTTTTCTAACAAGGGAGGTAAATTCCTGGGTAATCCAGGATAATAGTCCTGTACAATAATGTGTGTTCTTAAAAAGCATGAAAATGGTTTGTGTCTCAATGTGAAGTCAACCATGACTGTTAAGATCTTAATCATGTAAATGTAATGCTTTACATTTTAGCTCCAATTTTTTTCTTTTTATTAGACATAGACTACTATAGTCAAAACTGTATCTATAAACTCCTGCTTCACTATTTATAAAGTGTGTGACTTTTGACAATTTAGTCAACTTTTCTGGGCTTCAATTTCCTTATCCATAGAATAGGAATAAAAACATCTAACTTGCAGTGTTGCAGACATAAAATAAACCAATGTAGGTGAAAATACCAAACACAACATTGGGCATATGGTTGCTCATTTGATGTCAATTCTCTTCCCTCTTCCCTTTTCAGAGTAAAATCAGAGTAAATCTAAAGGGAAAACATGGGTTTTGAAATTAAAGGGCAAGTGTAAGAATCCAGCCCTCCCATATACTAGCTTTGGGAAAAAATAAATAGCCCCTCTAGGGTCCTCTGCCTCCTTGTCTCTAAAGTAAGACAAGGCCAATAAAGACTCGAGTCACTTCCGTTGCAAGGTTTCTGTCATATTAAAATTAACAGGATACCAAAGAGATTATATAAACCATTAAATATTTATCTTAATATTTATATTAACATTCAAAATTGTGGGATAAATTTTTCCCCCAATTCTATTAGTCTACCTTAGAAGATAATATCAAAAGTAAATGAAAGGGGGGTGGGGGTGGCTGGCTGGCACTCTCAGTACAGCATGCAACTCTAGATCTCGGGGTTGTGAGTTCAAGCCCCATGTTGGGAGTAGAGATTACTTACAAAAAAAAGAAAGAAAAAATTTTTTTAAAAAGTAAATTACATAAAAAGTCTAATTTAAGGAAATTTATATTTGGCAGCTTGGGGTAGGCCAAGAAGCCCTATATCAAAGAGCTGTGCAAATTTTGATATAAGGTGAGCATAACAAAAGATGATGCAGGGACTCCTTTGAGAGTGAAAATAGGTACAAAAGAATAAAATCATATAATTTTAAAAATACTTGTTTTTTATATTTGACTGGTTTAATTACATTAATGAACATATAAATTTTTTTCCAAAGATATTTTGAAACACACTATTTTGAAACACACTATTTCTGTAAAACAGTATCTGTATTTTTATATTACCAGAAAATAAAATAATTATCTAAGCACAATGATCTTTTCATTATATTTTCACATACTTAAGTCATGCACTTAGCCATATCTCTCTCCTTCACCAAGTTGTTGGTATTATTTTAAAGAATATATCTTTTTCTCTATATATAGTATTATTACTTTTAATTTTTTTTTCATAAAACTGCCTGTAATTTTCCTCAATGGTACATTTTCTGGTTAATAAAGTTGAAATTGTGGACATCTTCAATTAACTGTTCACTGTAGACCATAAAAATTTTTAATTGAAAAAATACTCTGTAGTTGCTAAAATACCTTGTAGGCACATGCAAATTTTGCTAAATGCATGATATTCTCAATTCTATTTTTTCCCCCAAATTTTGCCTCATTGAGAATATTTAAATTCTACCTTTTATATTTAAAAGTATAAATATTTCATTATAAAAACTTCATAGGTTCTCATTTTCCCTATTTAGAGTAAATATTTTTTAAAAATATTTCTATAATACAAAAATTTTTATAAAAAGTGTCTTATGGGGCACCTGGCTGGCTCAGTCCATAAAGCATGTGACTCTTGGTCTCAGAGAAGTGAATTCAAGACCCATTTGGGCATGGAGCCTACTTAAAAAATAAATAAATAAAAGGTGTCTTTATGATTCTTTTTAGTGTTTTGCCAAATACTGCTGCTACAAAATCACAGTTCTTTTCAATTGCATTCAGTTTCAGTCTGAACATACCCAATTAAAAATACAACCTGCATCAAGAGTCTTTCAAGTTGAAATATTCCAAAGGAAAATTAAAGAATTTCAAATATTATCTTGTATATAGTTTGAGTTCTTATTGTTTAATTTTTTCCCTTGATTATCTAGAGATACATTTCAATGTATTTCTATTTTTAATTTTGTTTACAATAGTTGTTATCCACTAAAATGGAAGTTTTTGGTACTCTGTTTATTAAATATTTGATTAAATATTTTCTTTTTTTTAAGATTTTATTTATTCATTTGAGAGACGAGAAAAGAGAGAGTGCATGCACGAGGTTGGGGGGGTGAAGAGGGAGCAGGAGAAGCAGACTCCCCACCGAGCAGGGAGCCCCTTGCAGGCTGGATGCCAGGACCCTGAGATCAGGACCTGAGCCAAAGACAGATGCTTAACCTATTGAGCAACCCAGGCGCCCCTGATTAAATAATTTCAAATGTTTCAAACAAAATGAAAAGAAAAAACAAAGGCTCATTTAGAAGAGACTAATAACTTTTTTGGGCACTTAGATTATTTACAAAGCACGTATTCAAACACTCATATTTTATTTTTCTTTTTGTCTTTCTCATAATTTTTATTTAAATTTTAGTTAACATACAGTGCAATATTGGTTTCAGGAGTAGAATTCAGTGATTCACCACTTACATACAACACCCAGTGCTCATCACAAGTGCCCTCCTTAATGCCCGTCACCCAATTATCCCTTCCCCCCACCCACCTCCCTTCCAGCAACACTCAGTTTGTTCTCTATCATTAAGAGTCTCTTTTAGTTTGTTTCCCACTCTCCTTTATTTTCTTTCCTCCCTTCCCATATGTTCATCTGTTTTCTTTCTTAAATTATACATATGACTGAAGTCATACAGTATTTGTCTTTCTCTGACTGACTTACCACACTTAGCATAGTACATTCTAGCTCCACCCATGTCACTGCAAATGGCAAGATTTCATTCTTTTTAATGGCTGATTAATATTCCATTGTATATATATACCACTTCATCATCCATTTATCAGTCAACGGACATTTGTCTCTCTCCATTTGTCTCTGGCTATTGTTGATAATCCTGCTATAAACACTGGGGTGCATGAACCCCTTCAGATCTATATTTTTGTATCCTCTGGGTAAATAAATACCTAGTAGTGCAATTGCTGAATCTTGGGTAGTTCTATTTTTAACTTTTTGAGGAAACTTCATACTGTTTTCCAGAGTGGCTGCACCAGTTTGCATTCCCCCCAACAGTGCAAGAGTGTTCCCTTTTCTCCACATCTTTATTTTTTTTTAATTTTATTTATTTATTTGAGACAGAGTGAAAGCAAGAGAGATCACAGAGGGAGAGGGAGAAGCAGACTCACCACTGAGCAAAGAGCCCAATGCAGGGCTCGATCCCAGGACCCTGAGATCATGACCTAAGCTGAAGGTACAGGCTTAACTGACTGAGCCACCCAGGCGCCCCCTTTTCTCCACATACTTACCAACACTTGTTTCTTGTGTTGTTAATTTTATCCAGTATCTCATTGTGGTTTTGATTTGTATTTCCCTGACGATGAGTGATGTTGAGCATCTTTTCATGTGTCTGTTAGCCATCTGGATGTCTTCTTTGGAAAAGAAGTCTATTCATGTCTTCTGCCCATTTCTTAACTGAATTATTTGTTTTTTGGGTGTTAAGGTTGGTAAATTCTTTATACATTCTGGATACTAAAGCCTTTATCAGATACATCCTTTGCAAATACCTTTCCAATTCTGTGGGCTGCCTTTTAATTTTGTTGATTGTTTCCTTCACTGTGCAGAAGCTTTTTATCTTGATGAAGCCCCAACAGTTCATTTTTGCTTTTGTTTCCCTTGCCTCTGGCGACATGTCTAATAAATTGTTAAGCCTAAGGTCAAAGAAGTTTCTGCCCATGTTATCCTCTAGGATTTTGATGGTTTTCTATCTCACCTTTAGGTCTTTCATCCATTTTGAATTTACTTTGTGTATGGTGTAAGAAAGTGGTCTGGTTTCATTCTTTTGCACGTTGCTGTCCAGTTTTTCCAACACCATTTTTTGAAGAGACTATCTTTTCTCCATTGTATATCATTTCCTGCTTTGTCAAAGATTAGTTGACCTTTTAGTTGTGGGTCCATTTCTGGGTTTTCTATTCTGTTCCATTGATCTGTGTGTCTGTTTTTGTGCCAGTACCATACTGTCTTGATGACGACAGCTTTGTAATATAGCTTGAAATTTGGAACTGTGATGCCTCCAATTCTGTTTTTCTTTTTCAGGAATGCTTGGGTGTTCGGGGTCTTTTGTGGTTCCATACAATTTTAGGATTGTTTGTTCTATCTCTGTGAAAAATGCTGGTAGTATTTTGATGGGATTGCATTAAATGTGTAGATTGCTTTGGGTAGGATAGACATTTTAACAATATTTGTTCTTCCATTCCATAAGCATGGAATGTTTTTCCATTTCTTTGTGTCCTCTTCAATTTCTTTCATAAGTGTTCTATAATTTTCAGAGTACAGACCTTTTACCTCTTTAGTTGTGTTTATTCCTAGGTATTTTATTGTTTTTGGTGCAGTTGCAAATGGGATCAATTCCTTGATTTCTTTTTCTGCTGCTTTGTTATTGGTGTATAGAAATGCAAAAGATTTCTGCACATCGATTTTATATCCTGTGACTTTGCTCAATTCATGTATCAGTGCTAGCAATTTTTTGATGGAGTCTCAAATACACAATCTAACCTTCACCCAAAGGAGCTAAAAAAGGAACAGCAGATAAAGCCTAAAGCCAGTAGATGAAGGGAAATAATAAAGATTGGAGCAGAAATAAAATGATATGGAAACAAATAAATTTAAAAAAAGTAGAACAGATCAACAAAACTAAGAGCTGGTTCTTCGAAAGAACTAATAAAAGTGATAAACCCCTAGCCAGACTTACCAAAAAGAGAAAAGAAAGGACCCAAATAGATAAAATCATGAATGAAAGAGGAGAGATCACACCACCACCATAGAAATACAATTATAAAAGAATACTATGAAAAATTATATGCCAAAAAACTGGGCAATCTGGAAGAAATGGACAAATTCCTAGAAACTTACAAACGACCAAACTGAAACAGGAAGAAATAGAAAATTGGAACAGACCCATAACGAGCAAAGAAATTGAAGCAGTAATCAAAAATCTCCCAACAAACAAAAGCCCTGGGCCAGATGGCTTCCCAGGGAAATTCTACCAGACATTTAAATAAGCGTTAACACCGATTCTTCTCAACTATTCCAAAAAATAGAAATGGAAGGGAAACTTCCACTCATTCTACAAAACCAGCATTACCTTGATTCCAAAACCAGACAAAGACCTCACTAAAAAGAAGACTGAGAGGCAAATATCCCTGGTGAACATGGATGCAAAAATTCTCAACCAGATACTAGCAAATCAAATCCAACACTATGTTAAAAGAATTATTCACCACAATCAAGTAGGGATTTATTCCTGAGCTTCTGGGGTAGTTCAATATTCACAAATCAATCAACGTGATACACCGCATTAATAAAAGAAAGGATAAGAACCATGTGATCCTCTCAATAGATGCAGAAAAAGCATTTGACAAAACATAGCATCCATCCTTGATTTAAAAAAACCCTCAACAAAGTAGAGATAGATGGAACATACATCAACATATACGAAAGACACACAGCTAATATCTTCCTTAATGGGGAAAAACTAAAAGCCTTTCTCCTAGGGTCAGGAACAAGACAGGGATGTCTACTCTCACCATTACTATTTAACACAGTACTGGAAGTCTTAGCTTCAGCAATCAGACAACAAAAAGAAATAAAAGGCATCCAAACTGGCAAGGAAGAAGTCAAACTTCCACTATTTGCAGATAACAAGATACCATATGTAGAAAACCTGAAAGACTCCACCAAAGACTCAAATATTTTAAAATTCTGACTGATGGATGCAGTAAAAAGAGAAACCATGCACTGCCATGCCAAATATCTTTCTGCATTTAACATCATATATCGTGTAGTGTAACTACTATAACTAATTCCTCATATATAAAAATATTTGGCAATTTTGACCACTACAGCTTCTTAGTAATTGATAGACTATCATTGTTTTTTTGACACAAAAATGAATTATACATACACCACCACCAAGTCCAAGCACATTTCTGCTTCATACATTTTTTAAGTTCATAAACATTGTTTTTACTGTGACACTATGCTTTGCCAAAATTTACATTTCTCATCACCACTAAGTAACTTTATCATTAATGATCCATTTACTTGAATTTACAATGACATTTTTAATAATGTATGGTTCACCTTCTATAGAATAAACTTTGAAAAGCTTTACTTATACCATGAATTAGATAGAGAACTCAAGCATTATTAAAATTAACTGATTTTCATCAAAAACTCTGATGGTATTAATACTTGCTAAGTTCTTCTACTATTCAAACAATACACTAAATATTGTTGTTTCACTTTTTTTATATGTCTAAGAAAACAAAATCAAAACTGAATGAAATTTTCAACAATAAAATAGATCAAACTACTGATACATGCAAAAAATATAAATTGCAAAAGCATTATGCTAAGTGAAAGAAGCCAGACCAGAAAAAATACAATTTATCATATAATATCATTAATATTACATTCTAGGAAAACCAAAACCATAAGGATAGAAAACAGATTAATTGTTACTAGAAAGTGGAAGTGGTGGGAGGGTATTTGAACTTTGAGAGTGAAAATACTGCTCTAAATCTTCATTGTGTTGGTGGTTACATGACTGTTACATTTTCCAAATTCAAAGAACTATACATTTATTATTATTTTTTTAAAGATTTTATTTATTTGACGGAGAAAGACACAATGAGAGAGGGAACACAAGCAGGGGGAGTGGGAGAGGGAGAGGCAGGCTTTCCACGGAGCAGGGAGCCCGACGTGGGGCTCGATCCCAGGACCCTGGGATCATGACCTGAGCTGAAGGCAGACGCTTAACGACTGAGCCACCCAGGTGCCCCTGGACTATACATTTAAATGGAGTGATTTTACTATATGTAAATTATACCATTATAAACCCTACCAAAAAAAGAAGAAAAATGAATGAGTCATTTAGAAGAACAATCCTTTGATCTAAGTGAAAAATCATGATTCACAGAGCAGTATGTCCAAGATACTGTCTGCAGAATGAATCATTATTTGTAAACATAGTCTTGTTAAATCAGCTACTAATTTTAAGTAGGCTCCACGCCCAGTGTGGAACCCAACAATGGGCTTGAACTCACAACCCTGAGAGCAAGAACTGAGATGAGATCAAGAGTCAGACACTTAATCGACTGAGCTAGCCAAGTGCCCCTCAGCCACTCATTTTTAAATAAATGGTGATGCTTATTCAGCAGATGTGTTGCTTCTGATTTTAAAGTGGTCAGTGATACTGCCCCAATGTGGGCACCCATGACAGATATAAATGTCAACATTTTCTTCCAGTTATACACTCATCATCAACTTTCTTAATAACTGGGAATTCAGTATTTCATTAAACACGTTTTTCATTTTTATGAGATCACTGATGCCAGAAAAGTTTCACTGCAAAAATTTTTAAAACTATCAAAAACAGATATATTCTACTTAAATTTCATTGTATACCCAAATGATAATCTCCTATGTTTCCTACTGACTCCGCTACAGTGTGGCCTAGTAGCTTCATACATTTCACAGGCCTTGGTGCTACTGTTTCGTACACAATGCACATGTTGTCCTAGGAAAAGATATATATGTGTGTGTGTGTGTGTGTGTTTATATAAATCTGTACATACACAGAGTATTATTAAATATTTTGTACCTGGACAAGGTTGGCATAAGAGATATGTATCATTGTTGGCATTTTTCAGACTTAAATACACATTAAAGTAACACCTATCTTCACTACACAGATGCCTGAGACATTAGTAGACAAGACTATAGTCAAAACCTATAAAAATTAACTGGAGATCTACCAACCCATTTTGACTTATTTTAATGCACTGTTTAATATTGATACTTTATTAAAAATGAAAAATTCGGTACAAATACTAAACTAAATGGGATTACATTAATAAGCACAAATATGGATGTATGGGTACCCCACCAAAATTCAGTAATACACATATATTAAAAGAGAAAATTAATGTCAATATTATACACACGCACATACACATATATGTATGTGTGTGGGTTTGTGTGTGTGTATGTTTCCAGTGTAAAAATGCTAAATAAACATTAACAAGTAGAATCCAGTAACACAGTCAAGTAACTTTTATTGAAAGAATGCAAGGATAGTTCGGGGCGCCTGGGTGGCTCAGTCGGTTAAGCCTCTGCCTTCGGCTCAGATCATGATCCCAGGGTCCTGGGATCGAGTCCCACATCGGGCTCTTTGCTCAGCAAGGAGCCTGCTTCTCCCTCTGCCTGCCTCTGTCTCTCTCTCTCTCTGATAAATAAATAAAATCTTAAAAAAATATATTTAAAAAAAAAAGAATGCAAGGATAGTTCAATTGAATTTATTATATTAATTGATTCAATAAGAAACACTGAATTGCTTAGATAGATGATGAAAAGCCAATTTATAAAATTGAGTAATAAAATAGGGATATATAACAAAGTCTCTTAATAAAGTAGAAATATATAATAAAATATCTATCTCTCAAACTAAAAGCCAGGAAAATACTTATTAGAAAAACACTAAAATAATTTCCACTGAAAGTCAGGAACAGGAAGGACTTTCTTAACCACTACCATTTTTAATAATATTTATAATGTCTATAAATTGAACCAAAGCAATTAGACGATAGAAAAAATTAAGGGAACAAAATATAAGAGTTGTAAAAATTGGAAACAAACAAGAAAAACTTTTATTATTTGAAGATAGTATTATTTCTTAGCTGAAAACCCCAAGAAACCAACTGAAAAATTACTGCAAAGGATAGTAGAAACTCAGCAAGCTGGCTGGTTAAAAAAAATAATAACACATAGGAGTCAATAACCTTCAAATAAACAAACATAACTGAATTAGAAAAACAAAATGGTGGAACAAAAGACTCCATTTTACATAGACACTACAAAGATGAAATAACTAGGAATAAAATAAATAGGAGATGTGCAAGAACTTTATTGAGAAACCCTAAAAAGATATAAATGAAAGAAACACATAGCCAGTTCTTAGATACGAATTTTTGACATCATAAAAATGTCATGTTTCCACAAACCATGAGAGACGACGGACTCTGAAAAACAAACTGAGGGTTCTAGAGGGGAGGGGGGTGGGAGGATGGGTTGGCCTGGTGGTGGGTATTGAGGAGGGCACGTTCTGCATGGAGCACTGGGTGTTGTGCACGAACAATGAATCATGGAACACTTCATCTAGAACTAATGATGTATGGGGATTAACATAAGAATAAAAAAATAAATAAATAAATAAATTTAAAAAATGTCATGTTTCCTACAGATTACATTAAAAATACCAACAAACTTTTTTTAGCTAGATAATCTGGTTCTTAAATTCATAGGGACTTCCAAATAAGTATGATTAGTCAAGTAAAAAGTTTCTGGGAAAAATAGTGAAATAGAGTTTTAACACATACCATAAAATTCCTATAATTAAAACTGTGATACTAATATAAAGAAAAAGACAGATGAATGTAATAGGATTGAAAGTCATAAAATAGAAAAGTACATATAGAATTATAGAATATTATCTATACACACATGGGAATACAGAATATAGAATGATAAACTAGACATCTCAAATAAGCATAGAAAAGATGAATTATTGAATAATGTCAGGAAAATGGATAGGCATCTAAAAGAATAAATTTTGATCCCTACATCATATTCAGTAGATCAAATTGCAGAACTTAATAATGGAGGAGAACAAATTTGAATATACAAAATGAAATGGTAAAGCACATAGGATGAATTTTAAAAACAAGTTTAGTATAGAAAATACCTCTCTAAGTATGACACAAAACACACAATAAGGAAAACTGATTAATTCATCTATATAAAAATAAAAAGACCAACCAAAGTTGGAAACAAAAACATATACAATTCACTTTACTAATAAATATTATATTCATTTTGGGGGCACCTGGGTGGCTCAGTCAGTTGAGTGTCTGCCTTCAGCTCAGGTCATGATCCCGGGGTCCTGGGATCGAGCCCTGCATCGGGCTCCCCATTCAGCAGGATGTCTGCTTCTCCCTCTGCCCCTCCTTCCCTCCCTCTCATGCTCTCTCTCACTCTCTCTTTCTCTCTTGCAAAAATAAATAAAATTTTTAAAAATGTATTAATTTTGTTGCTATGTAAAAAAACTCCCAGAGAATACCAATAATCCAATTAATAAAGGACAATGAATATGGACAAATAATGCCCAGAAAAGGAAATTCAGTAGACCTTAAATATATTAAACAATGCTGAACTTCACTTACAGAAAAAAAAATGTATTTAAAATTAAAATAGGAAGCCACTTTTTATCTTAAATTCAAAAGTAATTCAAGTGATGGGATTAAAAAAATGAATATACTGAAATGTTATGCAAATATTAGCTACTAATACTATCTTTCAAATAATCTTATAACTTTTGGTTTCTTTGAACCAAAAATATACTACACGATATGGAGCACTGTACAGATGGACAAGAGCCCTCAGTGATTATTAATTCTATATATCCTAAAACCTGAATCCACATATTGTTTGAGAGAGAGTAGCAAGCTCATTTTCAGATGACTGAAATGTAACCTAACCAAAGATGTAGCAAATTAATACAATACAAAAGTTGCAGTCCCAAAACATGCATTCTTTCCCACCATTTATAGAATCATAGTAGAAACATTTATTTAGGTGTGAAGGTCAAAAATATGCCCACTTTTATCTTCTACATTATTCTCTCCATTGAAGAAATAACCAGAACACCACAATTAAGGACAAGTCTACTTGTCAAACTGGGTGTTTGGTATTTCAATAACATGTGTACTTCTTTTGTGGATCCTTCTTTCTAGGAAATCAAAGAAAACATGGAAAGATTGATAAGTGCTCTGGTCTCAGTTCCTTCTAGTTCAATAACTAGAATGAGAAACTCATTTGGACTGACAAGTACAATAAGGAAGCCTATCCAAAAGACTTAACAAAGCAAAAGAAAACATGAAAAAAAAAGAGCTTTAGATTATATTTGCAATTTGGAGAGCTAGGTACCCTTATTTCTTCCTGTGAAGTCATTGTGGAAGAAAGGTAAATAATCTCTGTTGAAAGATGTCAACAAAACCTGACAGTGGAGAATATATTTCTCCCAATAAAAGCAGACTCAAAATAGGTAGAAGAATTTCTTGGGTAAGATGCTAACAAGGTAAAAACACAAAATGATGTCACTATAATAGCTATGAGAATTAGAATACTTCTATAGAGAGATTAGCCTGACAATAAAAGAATCACAAGTTCTAAAATCAGCAAATTCTAAGCACCAAAGGACAGTAGATATTCTTTGATGAGCAAAACTGCTTTGCACAGTGAATGCATTAAGTAGTTCCAGATATGAGTCTTAAATATCAATCTAAAAACATTCTTTAAGTGACAAGTACTTAAAGCATAATATATCAAAAGAAAAAAAAACAGCATATATACTAGAAGTGGCTAAAAACTTTAAAGCAGAAATTCCTTTTTGCAAGAGTTAGAAACTAGAAATGATACCACAGATTGCCCTAGTTTGTTTATACTTGCTATAAAAAAACACATTTTAAAGGCAGTGTGATATAGTAGAAAAATCACAGGCTATAGTAGAAAAATCACAGGCTAGTGTGATAACATACAAAAATGCTGAGCTTAAGTTTTGTCATCTGTAACAAAAAGGGGAGCTGCCTTCCCCCTTGCTGGGCTGTTGGGTTGTGGTAGGAACAAAGAAAGCACCAGCATGGTATACAGAGTATATGTAGACATGCCCAAAATGGTAGTCACTATTATCATTAAACTTTAATAAAATAAATTAGTACTTGAACCATGTGAAAATGAGGTACTGGAAGCCAGTCTAGAATTACATTTCAAAACTAAAGTTAAACAACATTATACTGAATAAAAGGAAAACCGGTTAGCACCAAAGGGAAATAAAGACAATTACTACACAACCCTAGCCTTCAAGGAGTTTGCAATTCTTTTACGCAAAGAATCACTTATTGAGCAATGACTTTGTTCCAAGCATAAGTCTGAGCAAGGGGGATACAAAAGAATAAAGACACAGTCAGGGCTTGAAAGGAATTGAGTGCTGAAATCTGAAAGCATGTAATCACAACACAGGCGAGGAGGGGCAAGGTAATGTGGAGGCAGAGAACAAATGGCACCCAACTCAACTTGAAGCATCATTGAAAAAGTTGAGATACAAGGCAACCCTCAGGATGGATCTTGAAGAAAATAAAGGATCTTGCTCTTCAAGTGACCGGCAGAGGCCCAGAGACAAGAATGAGCAGGGGATTCAGGGTGAGTATGTCTGCAGCCTGGGACACAATGGTTTGAAAAGATTCTGCAGAATCATCTTGGGGTCATATGACACTAAGGACTTTGGACATTCTCCAAGAGGTAGCAGGGAGCTGATGGGTGGCTTTAAATAGGAGAGTTAAATGATTAAATCATACTGCTTTTATCAGAAATCACTCTAGGGACAACGTAGGCTGAACGGTGGGGAGTAAGCAGGATAAAGGCCGATGGCCTCAGGAATCCAGTGAGAGTAAGTTTACAACTGTGTAGATAAGAAACAGAAGATCCAAACTAAAGAAGAAACAATGAACAGGAGGTGAGGAGCCAGATTAGGGCATTTCTAAAGGAAAATCTCAAAGATTTGATAACCAATTAGATGTGTGGGCAGTCGAGGGCGACTCAGATTTCTGGCTTGGAGAAATGGGTGGGTGGTGATGCCAATAATGGAGCCAGAAAACCTAAGAAGACAAATAGGTTTCATAGGCTAGGAAAGATTATTAATTCATCTGGGGACATGTGAATTTTGAAGGGTTTAAGGGAGATTGATAGTTGTATTAACGGCTATGAAGGAAAACCAAAATATAACTTCCAGGCAATTTATAAGCCAAGAACTGTATTTGACTGTTTAAATTACTGAGAAAGCTCTTCAACTGCTCCAGTTGCTAAATATGAACTATGTCATAGGTAAAGTTGAAGCCTCATCTTTTTTGTTTGTTGGCTCTGCTAAACCAAAATGGATTTAAAACAGTATTTAGACTATCTCAGCAAATGTACATTGCCAGGGTGAACCCTACTATCTCTGCAGCAGTTGCTGCAGAGAGGTTGTACCTTTTCCTGTTGGCATTTCTCCAATCGACTTCACTAGGACTGAATGCTAGCACACCCTCAATTCTTTTTCTTCTGCACAGGCACAATTTTATAGTATAACACAGCCCTGGAGGAGAAGAGTACTCAGCTATGCAGTCAGAAATCAATCTCTCCCTTTCCTAAGAGATGAAAGTTAGCTCCCTGGGGCACCTGGGTGGCTCAGTCGTTAAGCGTCTGCCTTCGGTTCAGGTCATGATCCTGGAGTCCTGGGATCGAGCCCCGCGTCGAGCCCCGCGTCGGGCTCCCTGCTCAGGAGGAAGCCTGCTTCTCCCTCTCCCACTCTCCCTGCTTGTGTTCCCCCTCTTGCTGGGTCTCTCTCCGTCAAATAAATAAATAAATAAATAATCTTAAAAAAAAATTAGCTTCCTAGGCAAAGCAGACATTAAGCAGATAGTAAGAAGAAACTTCTCAGGTGTCAAGGTGGTCATTTCTCCTGCATTACACGTCAGCCTGTGGAATATGGAAATGTTGGGAACTTTTACACCAGGCACAGATGGCACTGTACTCTCTTACCAAGATGTGAACCTACCACCTTCAATGGTTTACTAAGACAAAGTACTGTGACTTTAAAGACATTCCATGTCTGGCCTAATTGACTTTCCATTCTCCTCTTGCCTCTACCTTTTGCCATTCACATCCTCTAAAATACTTAAAGACGCCCCCCTTTTAGCTTTAATGGCAATGCTACACAAATTAGCCGAGTAAACAGCATATCGTCTTTGCCCTTATCATATATGAGCCAATCATTCCCACCCAGAAGCCATTCATGACATAAAACCCTCCCAGATCATTCACCCACAGAAATGATTCCTCCCTCATCCAGATGTGTACAGCCCTTTGCCTATATCTCCTGAATATTCTTATCTCTTTCCAACCTATACTACAGTAGTTTTTGCATGTATTAATCATGTTCTTTGAGAGAAGGGCAAGCCTGATTTGTTCCAAAGAGCCTAGCATAATGGCTTTGTATATAGTCAGTGTTGATTAAATATTGTTGAAGAAATGATTGATTGGTTATTGATGAATAAAGATTTCATCAGAGGGACTGTACCATTCTAGAAGTACGTTGGGTCTAGGATATCCCAGAAACTGGTAACTCAGGACCTTCAATGGGTTTCTCATGCCAGAAGAGGGTTCATGCCATGGCCTTTGGTCTGCAGGTGATACTAAAAGCCAGAGCCTAGGAAAAATATATTATGAGCATAACTTCCTTTTTTAACATATTAGCTATCAATTTTCCTATATATAATGACATCAAAACAAAATTATCTAATATTTTAAAGACTATATAATAAAACTTTTCTTATTATTTGTGTATTTCACTCATCAAAAGAAATGTATGTCTAATAAATCCAATTCTTATAAATCAAACACTTTGTTCATTGCATGGAAGTTATGAGAACTGCTGTGATAAATCTTTTGCAGGCTAAAGAATTCATCAACACAGTTAAAGAATGAGAATAAATAATTCCCTCCTCCCATCCTCCCTCTTCTTTCTTCTCTCTTCTTTCTCCCTTTCCCTTTCTCTCTCTTCCTTTCGAATTTTCAGTAAACCTAGAATGAAGTTTAAATAAAGAACATTATTTACTTGAACACAGCCAATCTCAATGCAAGAGTGCATAGTGGGGAGTTACTTAAATCTGAAACATGGCTAGAGGCATGAGAAAGAGATGGAAATCCCTTTCTCTTGAGTGTGGGCAGAACAGATGATTTTAGAGATCTGATTAAGATCCATAATCAGTTGACTGTGAGTTAATAAAAATGGAGATTATCCTGGGTGGGCCTGACTTAGGCAAACTCTTAAAAGAGAGGCCCTCCTGCTCAGGAAGAAGCAAACTGTTGGGTTCTGAGAGGGCCTATAGGAGAGGACATGTGGCAACAACCTGAGGACAGCTGCTAGTTGCTGAGAAAAAGTGCCTGACTGACAGTTAGCAAGACAACAGAGACCTCATTCATAAAACCGCAAGGAATTAAATTCTGCTAACAACTACATGACCTTGGAAGAGGGCCTCAAGCCTCAGCAAAGACCATAGCCCCAGCTAAGGACTTGTTTGCAGCCTTGTGAGACCCTGAGCAGAAGACCCACCTAAAGTCCTTGCCTCAATGTCTGGCCTATAGAAAATGCAAGATAATAAGCCACGAAGTTTGTGGTAATTTACTACACAGGAAAAGAAAACTAATAAAGAATTATCTCCTTAAACATAAAGAATAAGGATAAAAGACTATAACTAGGATAAATTTTTTTTTTTAAAGAGTCTTTATAAACTTCTATTTGGGGAGAGATATTTCTAGAATGCTAGCTATTTCCTTGAATGTTTTCATGTAATAGCCTTTTATAGACAGACCCATACATAATGGAGCTCATTCTTTTTTACTGGCTAAATGCCTTTGCTGGTATTCTCCAAACTATAACCCAGCATAGACTTAGGAAGATCTCCACTGTCCCACCATATTCTTCCCCATTCCTACAGCACTAGGTTCATTACCCTTCTCTCTATGATTGTGATGTTAAGAGCTCTATGTTCCTTGATGAAAGCATGAAAGGAAAGATGGGAAAAAAGGAAAGATGAAAAGAAAAACCACTGCAGTTACCTCTGTAAAGGAAGTATTTCAATTTTAACAAATTTCCTTGGACCATTTTAAACAGGCTATACAAGAGTACATAAAATATACGCAAATATGAATGAGTTTCTAAACTACTGTTATTCTGAGTACTTTGACTGGAATCTCCTTGATAGAGTCCATTAGGCTACAAACTTCCTTTAAAGCTTACATCTTGTCTCACTAACCCCAAAGGAGAAGTATTCTGGCCAAATTTTGATATGACTGGAAAATGTAGGCAAATATACAGCTATGAAAATGTAGGCTAATTTACCATTATGTTTGAAATTGGACACTTCCCTCTGAAAGTTTTATATCCTCAAAAAAAATATGAAAGAAATGTGTTTTTCTCAAATGGTACCCCATGACAAATATTTGCCCTAAAAACTATTTTTTAAAATATGTTCTTATGTGTTCTCTACTATATTTTCTCTTTGTCCAGATTAATATTCATGTGCTTAACACAAAAGTCTGCTCAGAAAAGTTTTTTTTAATACATTAAAGATATTTAAAAAAAACGTGTAGGTAGGAAAAGTGAACTAGATACAGATCATGATGTTAACACTTAGTGTGTGTGTGTGTGTGTGTGTGTGTGTGTGTGTGTGTGTGTGGTCTGTCTTAGAGTGTTTCCAGTGAGAACTGTGGCTACATGTAATGAGTTAAAAAAAATTCATTGGCATTACTTTTTTGTCCTAAATAGGGCATACATATTCAATGTTTGCAAGGTTCTTAGTTTTTCTCAGTCTCACTGCACTTCAATTAAACATAAACCAGGAGAACATATTTCAGAAGTAAATGTATTTTAGGGTAGTTTTATATAAAAAGATTTATATTTTCCAATAGTTTTTAAAAATTATATTGGATATGAGAAAAAATTCTAATTAATTGTCCATGATTGTCTTTCAATCCTGACAACAAGCTCCCTTCTTAAATATTAAAAGGAATAACTATTATATAAAACAATAAAGTGTCACCAGGTGATAAAATATATTAACTTCTTTTATGTTGTCCTGTGATAATATTTCAACTGATAAATTAGTAAGATTATGTTATTAGCCTTTATTGTTATATATTTATTTTTTCCCCTGGGAGAAATTTTGAGTGATGTTTTAAGTTTTATTATTTTCCATTACAGTATTAAGTCAGTAAGGCTAATAATATTGCATGGTGGTTAAGTTAGCAAGGTGGTTTGCCAGGGCTACTGTTTGTTCTCTTATTTTTTCATCAGGATTACCCAATATAAAATAAAATAAGAAACTAAGATGACTATAAAGTATACCTAACAAATAAGGCAATGTACCAAGTAAACATATTACATTTTGAGTATAATAACATCATTTACTTTCTATAGAGTTTTTATTTGGGCAGGTAGCAATTTGGCAAATTTAAAACTTGCAAATAGTTCTGTCATGCACAAGAAATTAATACTGTAAAAAAAGCAAAAGAAAGCAGGATGATCATAGGAAGAGTTTCAGGGAACTAATTATACTTAAAATTTTGTCAACACAGAAAAGATAGCACAATAAGATAAAATACTTAGCCAGGGAAATGGTATGCCCATGATTCTAGATACAGCAAAATTTGAGGTTAAAAATTTCTTTAAAGTATTTTTTAAGTTTCAGATTATTCAAGCCATCCTGCAATTCAAAAAAGAAGTAAATGAGAAAATACAATCTTCTTTCCTGGAGGGGGTGTGTTGGGGCAAGGGATATTCATTAGATGTTTTAAACAACAACAACAACAAAAGTCTTGCCAAAGTAAACCTTTATGTTACTCCTCATTTTGCAATTTGTTTCACTGATTTTCAGACTGATTTCATACAAAGTGGTTCCCTACAGAAATCCCCCAAACCCTGTGGAGCACAGACCAAGC
This sequence comes from Leptonychotes weddellii, assembly GCF_054177405.1. NCBI lineage: Eukaryota > Metazoa > Chordata > Mammalia > Carnivora > Phocidae > Leptonychotes > Leptonychotes weddellii. The sequence continues at coordinate 71,616,061 of NC_138369.1, forward strand.
ATATTCTCCAACACTTTTAGGTTTTAGTTTTTATTTTTTGTTTTTGTTTTCTAAATGCTGGTAGGTAATGATGGTCTTCCCAAATAAGAATTTAAAATGTCTAATCTTCCATTTTATTAGCATTAATGCTTAGTTTGTTTTTTTTTAAGGAGTTACTAGTACACCCATCTACATGCCCTCTGCTCATCAAATGTTACAGTGACATAAGGAGACAAAGGTATCTCATTCTGATGATCCAAAGCCCCTCTCATTAGTAACTGATATCTGAATATATTGCTGCAGTAATTCTCAGAGCTATCCTTGGATGATTCACTACACTTTGCATTCCATTCAACTTTAAATGACAATGAGATGAGCAACTACCATTTACCAATAACCTCATTTTCAGTAGAGGCTTTTTGGGATTCATGTTGAGAGCTTTTGGGGTTTAAATTTGCAACTTCAAGAAGAAACATACACATGAAACTTATCAGTTTCTAAGGTAATAGTAGTACCCACATTCACACATGGCTAAAGAAAGCAGTGGTGATTTTATGTGCTGTTCGGGTGGTGGAGGTAATGACAATGTCAGGGACTATAAGTTTTATTACAAGATTTTCTCTTATCATCCAAAGAAAACACATTACACGGCACTTCACCAATACTGTCTGATACATGTAGAATACAAAAGGGGAGAGAATGGCTAAAGCAAAAGTTAAAAACACTGTAAGAATATCCACACCTTTTACCCTGAGTAGGGCGGACATCAAAAATAAAAATTGAACAAAATCAAGTAAATTCTTCATTTCCCTCCCATGTAAACTTTTCCAACTATTCCTAAAGCACAAAGCCCAGGACTTTCTTCCCACTGTAATAGGAATGTGTATATAGACTACTGGAGTGGAAATAGAATTAGATGTGTTCTCTCATGTCAGCTCCATGAAATATACCATCATAGTAAAAAATAATTATACTTGAACCACAGAAAAGCCTTTAGAATGAGTTCCTGAGTTTTGTGTAAGAGGCAGAAAAAGGAAAGATAGCACACAGAAGCAACATAAGCTAGGAGGAAGGTGGGGATGTTCATAGTGAAACCAACTGAGAGCATTTGTTAGTGGTGAAAGTACAGGCTCCTAAGCCTGTTGGAAAGACCAACGGGCTCTAAAGCAAGCCTGAGAAGCCTGGGACGGAATGGGGACCTGACCGTGGTCCTGAAAGAGAACAACTTGCAGGTGATTACGAACAATCTCCCAGCATCCACACAACACCCTATCCTTGTTTTCAACTATAGCTGAAACAAGCTAAAAGTCCAATAATACTCGCCCTCAAAAAAATATGTCCAAACTTTCTCATATGATCAGATCAGCCTTTATATTGCCCAGTTCCTCCCAGGTACGCTCTTCTAGCTTAAAAGCAGGAATCAAGATTCTGACAAACTCGGAACGCTTAGAATTATACAGGAAGCTCACACTTGGCAATCCTGATTCTAGTTTGCATTTCTTAAACTCTGATAGGGAATCATGCCTATCCGAAAGACCTCAAGGAATGATGCTCCATGGAAGCATAATATTCCAAACTCACCCTATAATCTAGACAGCCTTGAAACTCTAGAAAGATAAGGTGGCAATTCACTAACATGGACATTCCTACTTTCACCTCATAAAATTAATCTAAAAAAACACAATTTCATAAAGAGGTACCAAAATACAGGTCCCACATTGAACACGGGCGTCAGTCTTCCTTCAGGCTCTTTTCTAGCTCTCACAAACCCAGGAAGTCAAGGGGGCCAACTACACCAATCCAAAGTGTTAATACTACACCGAACCTTGGGTGGAAGGAAATTTCTCCGCACAAAAGACACCTTTGCAAAAACGGAAAGAATTTCACTCCGCTGGTGGAAAAAAGGTGGGAGAGAAAGTAATTTATACGTGAAAAATCATTCTCGGAAAATACCATACAACTCGTCGAAGTGCAAGACTTACGTGTTCCGTCAAAACGGGTGGCGATGGTGTCGAGGAAGGTGTTCTGGGGCGCCAGTAATCCTTTCATAACCGGCATTTTTCCAGCGTGGTGTGAAATTCTCCATCAAAGTTTGTCCGGAAGGATGGCTCAAGAGGAAAGCGCCAAGAAGGGAGAAGGGGAGCGTGCTGACGGCAGCAGACGGGGACCTGGCGTGGTGCTGGGGCCGATCAGGGGGAGGAGGATGGAAGGAGCGAGGGAGCGCGTTCCAGCCGCCGCTGCTCTGGCTGGAGCCTCCCGGCGAGCGCTCGGCGAGCCCGCCCCGCACCTCCGGGCTCAGCCCGGCGCAGGCTCCCTCTCCCGCCCCCTCCACCTCCGCCAGCTGCCGAAACCCCCCCACCGTCCCTCCGCGGGCGGCAGAGCCCGCCGAGCGCCGCCTCGCCCCCCACCCCGCCCGCCCGGGAGGAGCCCTCCGTGGCCCGGGGCGCCGCGCCCTGACCTCAGGCGCTGGGGTCGTGGAGGACGGCGTTCGCTGCAGGGCGAGGCCGGGTGGCGCTGAGCCTCCCGGTTTCCAAGGGGCGCAGGGAAACGCGCGCGAGCGCGACTCCCACCCCCAGGAGCCAGTGAACAAAGACCCCTTTGTTCCCGCTCCGTCCCTCTCCCGGGGAGACCGGAGTCCCGTGGGTGTGGTACTGGAGAAGGGGAGGAGACAGGTTGGGGCAGGTACCCGGCCTCAGCCAGGAGCTTGGGAGGGGGCAGTCCCGCCAGTGGTGTCCGAGAGAGCTGAGGCAGCTGGGCGCCCCAGGGGAAGGTGGCCCCCTTCCGGCACACCTGACACTGCGAGTGCCCGAGACTGGAGCAGGGCAGCTTCGAGTTAGTTGCGCGGCCCCCTCCCTAGTCACTCGGGTCTTTCAGCTTGAAAACTAGTCCAAAGCTCCCGGGTTTTTCCACCTCTCCTTCCTGGGCTCAAAAAGGGGTGTTTCGGCCCCTCACTCCAAACTGTCATTGGTCTTCCCAAGCCATTCTAATGTAATAGAAAATAATAAGAGGGGTTTTGGGGGGTTTTTTTGTTTTGTTTTTAATGGACAATGGATGGCTTCTCATTCTCTGGCGAAATGTAAATAAAACATTCCTAGAAAAGTTTTCTGTTTTTATTGATTTGCAAAATACAATGTGAGTAAAACCAGTAAGGTTGCCTTGTAAAAAAAACAGCTTCAACACCAATTAGCCTAGCCCGCCTCCTCTCCACCACCCAACAACCCCACACCCCCGCCCAACAGCGAGGCTTCCTCCGAGACTGGAACCTCCGGGTGGTAAGCCTGGCCGAGTCCCTGGAACGGCAGGTGTCATGGAAAACGAAAGTGGTCTCTCCCTGCCCTTCTCCCCTTTGCTCACGCGGGGACTCCCCGTCTGCCAACATTCTGCCAAGGAAAGCCTGGCGCGAGCCTGGGGCGCAGCCCTGGAGACGTGGAGGAGGACACCCGCGCTGGGATTCTACAGAAAAGCCTGGAAGGGAAGGAGATGTGGAAGGAAAAGTTGAGAGCCTAGGGGTAGAAAAACACACGTAAGCCCAGGTGCTGGCGCACCCGGAAGGAAAGGAGGGGGGAAGCGAACAGGTGTGTGAGCCTGGGAGAGGGGCAGCTCCTGTCCCCGCCGCCTGGGAGCTCGGGCGTGGCGGGAACCGAGAGCGCTTGCCTCCCACTGCTGTTGGTAGAGGGGCGGGGCGGGGGGGGGGCTCCTTGTTTGAATTCCCCCGGCGAAGGGGGGACCCTAAGGGTTTCGTCACGGCTGCCCAGGGCTCCGGGAGGGCGGGGGTGTAGAGCGGGAGGGAAGCATCCCCCTCTCCCCGCCCCCAGTCCCTCTTTCTCCGTGATGCACTTCCTGCGGCCGAGGATTCCCTTTGTGTTGAAATTCAAGAAGATCCGGCCGCCGCGTGCAGCTGTCTGGGCGCGGGGCGCTGGGCTCCGGGCAGGGGAGGGGATTCCTGAGTGGGCGGCGCGGGGGCAGCAGACCCAGAGGTGAGGGCTTTGGCTGGGGGGTCTCCCGCCCCGCTGGACTCCTCGCCAGCCCACTCGGTCGCTCCCGCCCTCCCCCGAGTCCTTCCGTCCCGAGCCGGCTGTGCTGTGCGGAAACCGAGCTCACGTGGGCGGTGTCCCCCACGCGGCGCGCCAAGACAACTGCGGGTGGCTCTGTTGGCGCTCTTTCAGGCAAAGTGGGGAGAGAAAGAAGAGGGAGCCCCTGTTTCTGTTTGGGCGGTGCGCTGCGTCCTAGAAAACCCACTCTGCTGCTGTGACTGTAAAAGCCTGAAAAACGCCTCGCATCTAGTGGCTTGAAGTTCAGCATGAAATACATTAGGCGTAAAGCAGGATTCGGGTTCCTAAAATTTGCACTGTAGGGCTGTGTGTGTCTGTGTGTAAAAACTGTTGCCTCGTGGGCTTGATGTACGTTGCCAGATGTATGAGATCACTTGGCAAGAAACAAGCAACGAAAGGGGCTTAAGAATGGCATGGCCACCCCAAAGAAAGCCTAGGTTTTATGGCAAAAGAAGTCCAGCATTTATCACTCACGGTCTTAGTCCCTTCTCCAGTACCTACAATGTGTGAGGAACTGCTAGACATGACAAGATTCCTGCCCTAAAATATCCAAGCCTGAGATCCTATTGAATCCTATTGGTCTGTAGATGGCTTTCACCACCTCTTACATGCTTATCTCCCCCAAAAAGGAGTCTTTTTTGTTTTTTAAGATTTTATTTATTCATTCGAGAGAGAGAGGATTTATTCATTTGAGAGAAAGAGCATGAGCACAGAGGGCAGGGAGGGATAGAGGGAGAAGGTGAAGCCAACTCCCCACTAAGCAGGGAGCCTGATATGGGGCTCCTCTCAATCCCAGGAGCCTGGGATCATGACCTGAGCCGAAGGCAGAAGCTTAACCAACTGAGCCAACCAGGTGCCCCAAGAAAGAGTCTTTCTTAAGGGTCTTTTTGGGATCCAGGCCTTCTCTGAGTCTTGGGATCTAGACCTTCTCTGAGTGAGTATCCCAGGAGACAGGCATTAGGAGATACCAGTTTCTTAAGGCCTGGTCCAGAAACTGCCAGAACTAAAGCAGGCACAGAATCCAGATTCGATGGGAGGGAACAGAAGTCCATGTGTTAAAATCTCCACATCAGTTGTGAGTATTTCAAGTTTCAAAGGAGGTTGCCTTACAATGGTATTCCAAAATTTGATTTAAAAATCTAATTTCACCTATTTTAAATATTTCCATAAGAGTTTAGGATTTCGGGGTATAAGATCTGGGCTCAAGTCAATAATTCTTTACAGGCAAAATGTTAAGACAGAAGTGTAAAAATATACATTGAAATTACTTGAGAACTGAAGCCATGTATAAATGGCAATTGTTACTGTTTTCTTTCATGTTTATTCTCTCCTGTTGGTAGAGGTCGTGGAGAGGACGTGACCACTGGTTGACCCCGGAGCTGGTCTCTCATCAGAGCCTCCTCACCTTTTCCCCTATCCTTGTTAAGTATTTTCTGCCTACCTTTCCCACAGCCTAGAGCCATTTTCAAGGATACAGGCTTGAGAAAGCAAGCTTCTAAGCCACAGCTAAGGCCTCCATGTAAACTTTTAAGATACTGGTGGTTATATGCCTACATCTACTCATTGTGTAGCTACTCAAGACAAGCCTAGTATGTAAGTTCCCTTGCTTGTTAAACCTACCACTTACTAATCTGGAGTGGCCTGCTTTTTTCTTTGGTCTCTCCTTGCCTTCTGGAGACCCATTTAAGATTTTATTTGAGGTTTCATACCAACATCTCAACATTTCATGCTGTCTTTCAGGCTGGATAAGATTGAAAAGGGGCTTCAGAAACCACCCACCCACCCCCATATTTGTTTGATGGTTTTAGGTTTTCTTCCTGTCCATTTTATAATTATAGCATTCATTTAATACCTTGGCACAAACAAATGCTTCATCTTCTTTGATGTTCATGTATTTGACTGTAGGCTTTGAAAACATTGTTAAACTTTTTCTGGCAACAAGAATTTTAGTCCTCAGGAGAAGTAGCTATTTTAATGTATAGGCTGGTAAAAAAAAAAAGAGTGTCTACTCAGAAGTGTTGTGTTTTAGTTTTGTCTCTAGCACTTACCCCTTTTTGACTTTGTCACTACTTTGGGCAAGTCATTTAGTCTTTGTGACTTAACACATCCTCATCCATAAAACTGGGATAATATGGGGCGCCTGGGTGGCTCAGTCGGTTAAACGTCTGCCTTTGGCTCAGGTCATGATCCCAGGGTCCTGGGATCATCGGGCTCCCTGCTCCGCGGGAATCCTGCTTTTCCCTCTGCCACTCACCCCCATTTGTGTTCCCTCTCTCACTGTGTCTCTCTCTGTCAAAAAGTAAATAAAATCTTTAAAAAAAAAACTGGGATAATACTTTCCCTACCTTCTTCACTGAGTAGAAGAACATACTTGTGAAAAATCTTTGAAACCTGTAATGTGTGGCATATGATATAAGGGATTATTACAATCACCTATTTCTCTTTTTTTGTTGTTGTTTTCTAACACCTAATTCAAAGTTCTTTATACACAATAATATCGTTGACTTTACACACATAAATATCATTGACTGTTACAATATATGGTCTTATTAGCTCAGAACATATTCATGTATTAACAACCTGTCACAACCTATGGCTTCTGAGTTTTTCCTTCTAAATATAAGTGACTCTAGAAGCTCAGAAAGAAAATCAAATTCATTCATTTCTTTTACTGATGCTCCTGAGTTGTCCTGCTGTGATGTCCAACTAAACTGGATTCTGGTTACTGACTCCTATTCCCAAAATACACTGAATGTGTATATATTCTGGCAAAAACCTCCAAAGTTATGATTACAGTCAGGATAATCTAGATTATGCTTCAATAAAAATATAAAATCTCAGTGGCTTATTACAGCAATGCTATTTCTTGCTCACTCTACGTTTCCTACATGATTTGGCAAGTACCTCTGCTCATTACTGGGGTCCAGACTGATGGAAGCTCTGCTCAAAATGTGTTTTCCTTGATAAGAAAAAGATAATCTGACAGAACATGCACTGTGTTTTAAAACCTCTGCCCACAACTTAATGGTTAAAATGAGTCACATGACTATCTGAATTTGAAAAGGGTGGTAAAATACAATTTGTTTTGTGCCCAGTCTTAATTTATAAAGGTGACAAGAGAGAGGTCAATGCCATTGAAAGAGAGGTTCAATGTTACTTACAATTCCCCTAGAAATGAGAGACATGACTCACTATGCAGAGCCACAGGGGAAACACCAGATGTTAGTCAGGAAACAGAAGCAGGAGTGAGGGGAGCTCTTAAATCTGGGGTTTCTGTGGGAAAGGCAGAGCAGGGCAGAGTTTAAGATTGGCTAGTTTGAATAGTTGTGGCAGCCTTTAGGCTACAGGGGTGGTCTGTAGCTGCCTGGCACGTGGCCCTGTGGTGATTTAGGACAGGGGAAATATTAGCTTGGTGTGAGAGATTTAGATAAGCTCATTGACCAATTATGCACATGGTCTTCCGCACCTATAAGAGGGAGAACTTTGGAAGCACTATGAGAACCCTCATCTACAAAAGAGAAATAATACTAATACGAATCCTACCCTACCTTGGACTTTGTGATAATTAAATGAGTTAATAATAATAAAACACATAGAATGGTACCTAAATTATAGTAAGAGCTCTATAAACATAGGATATTAGTATTATTTTAGGCTGCCCTATACAGACTCTCACCTTAGGAACTTAGGTCACTACAAAGGTCCTTGGGCAGTAATTGGATAGCTGATTCCTAGAGGTACAGGGATTCATCTAATAGCATCCTCAACTCTTGGTAAATTTTCACAGTAGTCAAGTCACGCAGCCAGACCACTTTGCCATTCAGTGAATGTGAGCCTCTTCAGGAGGGTGGACAGTGAAAACTCGAGCTAATATTTGCTTTATTTATTTATTAAGTCTAACTATCTTTCCTTTACCTTGCAGATATTTTGTCACAGGAAACTTAACATGATGTCCTTTAGTGCCTATCCAAAGTTTTCAACATTGTGCTCAGGCCTCTTGCAAAACACTGCTGCCCCAATTTCATCAGACCTTAATGGTGAACACCCTCAATTTCATGCTCTCTCATCTGCCAGTGATTTTATTTTATTTATTTATTTTTTTAAGCTTTTATTTATTTATCTGACAGAGAGAGAGAGCACACAAGTAAGGGGAGCGGCAGGTAGAGGCAGAGGGAGAAGCAGACTTCCTGCTGAGCAGGGAAGCCCCGAGGGGGCTTGATCCCAGGACCCTGGAATCATGAAATGAGGGAAGGCAGGCACTTAACCAGCTGAGCCACCCAGGCGCCCCCTGCCTGTGATTTTAGAACTTCATTCATCCTACCATTTTTCCTTTTCTCCCAGAAGATGAAGTGTTCTCTGTAGAAGTATCACATAACCCCCATAAGTTTTCATACCTGACTTCCAGAACTGTGTTCAATTTGTCAAGCCCTTCTTTTGTATATATTTATTTCTCTACTGGTTTATTCTCTTAACCTATAAATATTCCAGATTCCCTGATCCTAATAAATATCCTTCCTTGATCTATATAATCTTTCACATTTCCTTCACATACAAATTTCCTGAAAATTAGCCTATAATTACCATGACTACTTTCTTACCTCCTCATTTCCTCATCAACCCTTTATAATCTGGATTTGTCTTCAGCCATTCTACCAAGATGTCTCTTATTGAAATCACTGATGACCTAGCTGTCTAAACTAATGGACATTTTCAGCCCATATATGCCTGATTTTTTTTCCCCCGTATTTGACTCTGCCAATTAATTCTTTCTTAAAACTCTCTACTCCATAAATTTCTAAGACAGCAAACTTTCTTGTCTTGGGTAAAAAGACCCTTACCTGTTGAATGTTTAATTTTCATTAAAAAATCTTTTCCTTCAACTTGTCTTCATATTCCAGTGTTCTTCAAGATTCCATAAACTAGATTACTAAACATTTTCATCTCAATTACTGTCATATCTCAAATATCTCCTCTATGAGAATACCTTTCAAATATTTATATGAAGCCAAGACCTCTCCTCTAAGCTTCTGACAATATCCAACTATAGGCTTTATATTACACTTTGAATATTTCTCCCACACAAATTTTGTATCCATCATTATAAGGCCCCAGGGAGACATCCTCCTCCTTTTTTTTTTTTTTTAAGATTTTATTTATTTATTTGAGAGCAAGAGAGTGAGAGTGGGGGTGGGGGAGAGGAGCAGAGGGAGAGGGATAAGCAGACTTTGTGCTGAGTGCAGAGCCTGACACGGGGCTCAATCCCAAAACTCCAAGGTCATGATCTGAACCAAAATCAAAAGTCAGACACTCAACAAACTGAGCCACCCAGGCATCCCCCTTCTTATATCTTAGTCCCAATATCCATCAAATATTTAGGCCCTTATTTTATCTCCTAACTGTATCCTAAAGACTCTCTTATTTTTCCATCTAATCAATGTCGTAGTTGGGTCTTTTCCATGTCTTGTGTGAACTCTTGCAATGCCTCCTAAGTGGTTTTCTTACCTCAAGTGTTATCTACCTCAAAGTCATTCTTGACATTCCAGCTAGCATGATCTCATTAAAAGGTAAATCTATCATGTCACTCCTCATGCTGCCTAGAGGGTAAAGTCAAAGGTCTATGTTCTGAGTTCAGCTTATCTCTTCATGATGCATTTCTCATTATACTCAAATTTTTTGTTTGAGGAAAACAAAATTCCTAGAAGTTCCCAAAACATGCAGTGCTCTTCAAGAGACTGTGACTTTGATCATACTATCCTCACTTCCTGGAAAGCGCTTTTTAAACCTCCTTAGCATGACTAACACACACATACCCACGTTCTACTCCCACCTAATTTGGATGTCCCTTAAAATGGAGTCATTTTGCTTTCACAACAGCTGTTGCATATCAGTTGTATATAATCTGACCTAGTTTTACTTCTGTGCTTTTAAGTAAGTTACTTACCTCTTCTGAATCTCATGGGAATTCTAATAACATACATTTCACAGAACAATTATGAGGGATAAATGAGAAGAGACAAAGAAATTGACTAGGGCAGTGACCACCATTTACTCATCATTGTATTCCCAGTGACTAACATGGTCTCTGGCACATTGCAGACATGGAAATAGTTGTTGAAAGAGTAAATGTTAGTTATCACAATTATTATCTCAATCATTTCACCCATATATTACTTTCTATTATTAGTTTATCTGTTTCTTGCACCACCACTTTTAAAGGTTTATTATCTTAAGAAAGCTATCTTATTCAATCTCTTATTTAAAGTATCTGGCATAAGATGTATTTAAAAATGTCTGATGAATGAAGTTATTCTATAGCAGGTCTTCCTCTACAGCAAGTGTCAACACAGACTTCACCGCTCCTTCATTACAATTCCCTTTGCTATCTAATCTCTTTTGGATTGATCATCTACAGGCAGAAAATGAAGGGAGAAGTTCATATATGATCTAAACTCCTCTGATCAAATTATTGAACAGGTACTTTCTAATGTATGTAAGAATAACGTACCTTCTTTAAATCACGAAAATTTCAAGCTATAGAATCTTTCTTCTATAACCTTTCACAATGAGTCCAAGGCAAGCTCCCATGACTCTGTCTTGTGCTGGATTCTCTGTCTCTCCATGACATCCATATTTTTAAAAAGAGGGCTCCAGTTGTTGGATGTTTGTTAAGCTGAATGGACTACACATATTAACAGGTAGGTGAATATTTGTGAAAAGTGAGGTGATGTAATTTCTGCTTAATAAAACAAACTTATTCATAAAGTACTCTCTTCCTACTTCTTAAACTATTTCAAGGCAGTTCACTATTAAGACGTACACAGAAAGTTAGTTTAAATGAAGTACATAATATAAGTGGTGGGATTATAAGAACTTTTATCACTTCTTTATAGTTTGACATATTTTCCAGATGTTCCCTAATGAATATGTATTACTCTATAATGAAATCTAAAATACACTCGGAAAAATCAGAAATTAATATTTTTTTTGAAGATTTTTTATTTTTATTTATTTGACAGGGAGAGACACAGTGAGAGAGGGAACACAAGCAGGAGGAGTGGGAGAGGGAGAAGCAGGCTTCCTGCCGAGCAGGAAACCCGACGTGGGGCTCAATCCCAGGACCCTGAGATCATGACCTGAGCCAAAGGTAGATGCTTAACCGACTGAGCCACTCACAGGCCCCAAGAATCAGAAATTATATAGAAGAGGGGCACCTAGATGGTTCAGTCAGTTAAGCGTCTGACTCTTGATCTCGGCTCAGGTCTTGATCTCGGGGTCGTGAGTTCAAGCCCTGAAAAGAAAAAAGAAGTTATGTAAAGGATAGAGCAATTTATCGTACAAGAAATGTGATTTACTCATCTGAGCATTAAATTAAGCTCTGAGTTAAGTAGAGGCCAAAACAGGGCTTGGTGAATATATAAGCATCTCAGTCATTTGGGTGAGATCAAAATCTTTCCTGGTGCTAAATTCCAAGAAGAAACTGTCACTTAGTTTTATTGAAATAGCAAAATATTGGGCATCAAAAACTCAAGTTCCACTACAGGCTCATTCTCAACAAATTTTGAGGCTTTGAAAGAATCATTTAGTATCTCTGGGATTCATACAGAGAGAGAAAGAAGAGTAGTTTTGGATCTCCAAGGTCTCTTCCAGCTTTAATATAATGTGATCCATGTTTAGGGAAAATATTTCAAAATAAGATTGGAGGTCATGTCTTTACACCGGAAAATTGAACCCCTGCAACAATCCTTGCTGCCCCTGAGAACTTAGAAGAAAAACTGTATCTGTTTGCTCACATATAGATAAAGACAATGCAGAGTCTTGCCTAATGCATTAAAGATGAAAAGAGTGACTCTTACACCCCCCTTCCCTTTCCTAGATTCTATCCTGGTTTCTGTTTTTAGACTTTCACACAAGAAAAAAATATATATATAAAGTCAGTCTTTTTCAAGTCTCCTGCTGCTCTTTTGTATGTATTTTAACCCAATGTTTTAGCAAAAGATGAGAATAGATGCTCAGTGCTGATGTAAATGACAATGCCGTCATCACTCAACTAATGGAAAACAGAAATAAAAGGGTAGAGAGGGGAAGGGAAGCATCGAACAGTTCTAAGTGTTGATGAAGTAGAGTTTAAAAGTTATAAGTTCTTGCTCGTCAATCATCATGCTGTTTATTTCTTGTTTAATCTCATAGTGCTGGCTCAGTGATCTCTTTCTTTTCTGAATTGTAGTAGCACTATCCAAATTCTGTATTTGGTAATATCTCATGAAATATCAAGACATGTCTTCTTTTGATATCTTCTTTCTAGAAAATCTAGTTTCATTACCTTTCATTGTCTGCATGTCTTGGGTCTTCTGCTAGATCAGAGACATCTTAGGTACCAGGGTTGTATTTTGGATCCTCTGTGTCTTTCATGGTGCCTAGCTTGAACTTTGCTCTTTGTAGATTTTCAATATAGACTTACGTGTCCTCCAAACATAGTGGGTTATTTACACAATGTGGATTGGTTTAAAGGACTTAACTATGATCTCCATGTTGTCAACTTCTTCATTCCACTACTTCATTCAAAATCCTTGAACTGCAGATTCACTTCAACTCCTTTTTTTTTATTACTTTTAATTACTTTTATTACTTGTACTTTTCCGTCCTTCTTTCTATCGTCTTCTCCCAGATTCAGCTCAAAATTCACTTTCTCTGAAAGACTTTCCCACTTTGGCCGTCACTTTAACTTTCAAGATTCAGTTTTTCCTTTGCTGCTTCCCAGTTTTAAAATGTTTATGTAATTCCATTCTATAAACTTTGCTCCTAAATAGTCTGTAAGGAACAGTGTTGAGTCACTTTTTTTGTATTGTGGAATATGCAGTAACTGGCACATTATAGTAGCTCAATAAATGCTAGTTTCTTCCCCTTGTAGCTGCCTTAAAATTGCAGGCAGTCAAAACATGTTTTAAAATTACACTGCTGAAGCCATTTCTGGTGGTGAGCTTGGCACTTCGGGATCATTGCCACTCTACTGCGTTCGTTAATTCAAAGTGGAGTGCAGTAAAGTGACAAGAAATTCAGTACAATTTTGAATCATCGGCTGGCAAAATTAGAGACCACAGAAGCCATGCATTGACTCTAGCAGAGAGAGAGTTGTGCACTAAAAAAGGCTATGACATTTCCAAGGTGAAACAGTCAATTCAAGAGGGAACACTTAAGTCTAAAATGTCTCAGCAGCATACCCCTGTGACTTTTCTTTATATCTCTGCTTTTCCTGGATTAATATTTTTTCAAACTATGAAGGATTATGAAGATCTGTGCTTTTTGATGCTCACTCCCCAAATGTGGCCACAGAAGATTAATTTCCTCCTTTTCTTTTGAGTTGCAACTCTTCTGATAAAATATTCATGGCAGTTCATCTTTTGTAAATCACCTTTAAAACTTCTTGACCTGAAGTATTTGTGCCCCTGATGGATCATGGTATGTGGTAAAGTTACTTCTAAAGCCACAAGATAAACAAGGCCCATCTTCCAGAAACTTTATTTTCATATTAAAGTGCAGCTATATATTTCCTTTTTAATAAAGGGATTTTTTTTTTAATTTCAATGTTGTGGCTACTACTTCAGGCTATTCTTCCTGGAATATGCATTCAGGCTGCCTTGAGGTTAGCAGATCTCAAGATGAAAAGTTGACATAGAGAATGTAAGACTACTTAGTGAGTTGCAAAACATCTGCAATGTCAGTTTATGGAACTGTCTCTTATGCAACTTGTGCTTCAGCCTTGACTATCTGTCAATCTCATTCTTTGGGTTCCCTACCATTTATCAAAGTACTGAACACAATACATATTATCCCCCAATAAATGTAGAATATATACTGAGGATGACAAATAGTTATTGAGACCATTTGTAGAGGTAAAAGAAATATCAGATCACCCCAAGAGATATGAAGACCCAACTATGCCATAGCAGGGATCACAGGAATTGAGAAGGTACAGCACTGTGCGGATATTTTAAATTCTAAGAAATATTAGAAAGAGACAATTCCAGACTACCTTGAGGAATGATTTCATTTTAAATTGCTGACATGAGGGGTGCCTGGGTGGTTCAGTCATTAAGTGTCTTCCTTCAGCTCAGGTCATGATCCCAGGGTCCTGGGATCGAGCCCCTCGTCAGGCTCCCTGCTCTGTGGGAAGCCTGCTTCTCCCTCTCCCACTCCCCCTGCTTGTGTTCCCTCTCTGTGTCTCTCTCTGTCAAATAAATAAATAAAATCTTTAAAAAAAATTGCTGACATGAGAGAAAATAGATGGAAATTTCAATAAAGCCTGTTCTGCACTTGGGTTGTAATAAGAACAACCATTCATAGTTCAGTAACTTTTACCAGCACATTAATTGATCATTTTATTACACAGTTACATGATGCTCTATGCTGCCTTATTTTATTTTTTCTGAAACACACATAAAAATGCCTCTTTATAACATTAAAGAAAAAATAATATTTAAATTTTAATTAAAAGGAAAAAATACAGTTTCTGAAATAATGAAATCATTAGAATTTTAAATCTTTACATTTGTGGTTTTTATTTTCTTTCACACACAAAAAAAAATGTCAACACTTTCAATGTTGTAAGGTAAAGATTATGGAGAAATTGTTTCCCAAGAATGAAAATTATCAATGCCTTAAAGAGTACAATTTGTAGTTAACTTTTCATTTCTTTCTTTTTAGGTAATAATTTCACATGGCAGTCACGGTCTTTTTTGGGAGATGGGAGATTAGATCTGGAGAAGCAAAGCATAAAAATTGTTGGACATGCTAAGATACATTTGTGTGGGGTAAGCCCCCAATGGCTTATTCTTCTCATTAAAAATACATAAAGATCAATATCACCGCTGTGCTTAACGCACAAAATGATACAAAATAAAAGCCATTCACAAAGTGATTCAGGTACCATAGAGACTGTGATTGCCCCAATGAAGAAGGAGTGAGTGAATGAATGTATGGAGTCAAGTACTTCTGGATCAAGTGGCAGGTGCCTTGGCTGAATGTGCTATTTCTGCACAGTGGGGTGCACAAGTGTGGACTTCTTTGAATTTTGGAAATAAAGAATATTTTTATCGATCAACAAGCCCACACTACAGCTCCTTTATATTAAGTTCAAATTTCAACAGTTAAACACTCCCCTGGATAGCATTTTGTAAGCTTACTCATTCTTCACTGCCAAAGGCAACAAAACGGGAACATCTACCAATTTTAATTGCTATTAAATGCTTATTTAAGCACATGTGGAAGAATTTCAGGGAAGTAGCTAAAATCACTTCTTCTTATCCCACACTGAGTGTAGAGATTACTTAAAAATAAAATCTTTCAGAAAAATCACCTCTTATTCTCTCTTTTATTTTAAGGATTAGCTCCTTTGAAAGTTCTACTTTCTTTTGAAAAATGTGTAGCATATTATTATAATCAGAGGATCAATAGTCCTTAATCATATTGATTGTATTCAGGAAAAAATTAGAAATTATAAACTGGATAGTCAAAAGTTAATAATTAAATTGAAAATGTATCTCTCCCATTTACAAAATTTCAAGTTTTATTTTATTGCTTCCTGAGATATAATTTAAACAAACCAAAAAAATTGGGGGTTTTCTGTGGATTATAAATTCGCAAAACTCAAAAGCATAACTTGACTTAGCAGTTGGACTCTTTCCACATTCTCATAAAAACTGAGCTAATGGGAGCGCCTGGGTGGCTCAGTCCTTAAGCGTCTGCCTTCGGCTCCGGTCATGATCCCGGGGTCCTGGGGATAGAGCCCCGCAACCGGCTACCTGCTCAGCCGGAAGCCTGCTTCTCCCTCTCCCGCTCCCCCTGCTTGTGTAACCTCTCTCGCGGTGTCTCCCTCTGTCAAATAAATAAAATCTAAAAAAGAAAGAAAGAAACAAAGTTAAAAAAAACTGGGCTAACAACAATTTGAATACACATGTTTCAAAAAGTAAATGGAGGGGAAAAGGGCATTCTACACATGGTGGTATTATTGACAAAGTAGAGGACTTGGAATAAGGAGACTCAACTTCTACTATTGAAAACTTATGACACATAAATCATATTATAAATACTCGAATCTTTGTAACCTAATAATGAAACTTACTGAGTATAGACAATATCGCTCACGTTTCTGTGGAAATCTCCCTAAAAGACCGCAGCAGTTTGATAGGACTCAAGCAGTTCTCAGACTATGATACTTGGAGTTCTTTGTGGGATGATTTTAGATTGTCCCAAGATGACATTATGTTATTTCAATAATTATCTATTGTGAAAATACATAATAAAAAAGTTTTCCCATATCCATAGTGATTAAAATATTGTTTAATATTTATGCTCTTAAAATACTTAGGTTTTAAAAGAGATTATATAAAATATTAAATATATAATACTACAGGTGAAAATAAAGTAAA
>NC_138369.1:71633016-71658757 GCF_054177405.1 Leptonychotes weddellii
CCCCCCCCCCCCGAGATTCCTTCCAGTTTTTAAATAATATAGGCCTTTAATAAAAGTGAACCACATTAGCTTCTTGCTAGGTGGTAAAAACAAACAAAAAACAACCCAAAAAAGGCCACCACACAGCAAGTATCCTGAATATACATTTCTTTATATCTTGGGAAATTCTTTCTCAGTAGTTATTCAGGGGGCTTTTAAATGGACCATCACCCAGATCACCTCCAAAGAGATTACTGAATCAATTCCATATGGTATTGATGCAAGGACAGACATATAAACCAAAGAAACAAAGTAAAGACTACAGAAATAAACCTCTTTATATAGGGTTAACTGAATTTCAATAAAAGTACCAAAGCATTTCCATCGGGAAAATAAAGTCTTTCTAACTAATAATGCTGAAACAACTGGATGCTCATTTAAGGGAAAAAAAAAATCAGCCTTGACCCTTAACTCACACTTTACACAAAGATTAATACAAAGCACACCATGGCCCTAGCCATAAAAGCTAAATCTACAACATTTCTAGAAGACAACAAAGAAGAAAATATCTGTTCACTTAGAGTAAAAAAAGACTTCTTAAGTTACAAAAAGCATCAAAAAATGATAAAATACCACTTCAGCCCCGGCAGAATGACTAAATTAAAGAAGAAAAAAAAAGATGGACAATATCACATGTCAGCAAAAAAGTGGGGCAAATGAAAATCTCATACATGGTAGTCAGAATGTGTAAGCACTTTGGAAGTTGATTTTGCAGTGAAGTTCAAGTTAAGCATATACTTACTATATGATACCTCAATGCCATCCCAGGGTATTTATCCAATAGAAATAAAAGATATGCCCATGTAAATTCTTGTACAGGAATGCTCATGGCAGCTGTAATCAAAATAGTGCCAAATTGGAAGCAACCCAAAGTTCACCAGCAGGTGAAAAAAAAGTATATCCATACAATATAACACTACTCAGCAATAAAGAAGAATAACCTACTGCTACACGTGACAACATAGATAAATATAAAAAATATGGCACAGAGTAATGTGGCCAGAAACAAGAGTATATAGTGTATTACTAGTCCATTTATGAAAAATTCTAAAATAGGCAAAATTAATCTGTAGCAATAGAAAGCAGATCAATGGTTGTCTAAGGCCAGGGATAGAGGGGACTGACTACAAAAGAAAGGTAATGGAATGGAAATGTTCCTTATCTCCCCTGGGATGTTAGTTACACATGTGCATACATTCATTAAAGCTCATTGATGTGCACGCTTAACATAGGTGCATTTTGACATCAACTTTGATAAAGATTTTTAAAAACTGTAAAACCAGAATAATGTCTGCTTATGAGGGAGGATTGACAAAATGTGCACAAGGGAACTTTCTGGAATAATCAAATATTTCTATATCTCTGTTGGGGTGGTAGTCAATCTGCTGTACACATTTGTCAAAACTTATCAAGCTATAACCTTAAAATCTATTCATTTTATTTTATGCAAATTATTCTCCTATTAAATGAAAACAATTACTTCAAGAAATAACATGCAATAGTAAAGCAAAAAGAATATTTTTAGTTCTCCCAAATTGGCAAAGATATATAATTTATGTATGTATCATGTATGTATGTATGTATATCAGTGCTAATAAAAGTTGGGCAAGATAGAAATATTAGTATACTGATGGTAGGAATGCAAATAAGTACATTTCTAGAAACAAACTTGCCAATATTCATAGCTTCTGAATAGGTATACCCTTTGGTCAAATAATTGTACTCCTTGGAATCTATACTAATGAAACACTCAGAAGTCCAAAGATTTATGTTCAAATATACTCATTTCCTATAACTGTAATTTAGCCTGTAAAATTGGAAAGAAACCTGAATGTCCAAGAAGCAGGATATAATTATATAAATTATAGCACATCCATGTGGTTGATTGAATAGCTATTAAATGATATTTACAGATGAATTTGAATAGTATGGGAAAATACCAAATTAAATATTTAGCAAATGAAAAGATATCAAATAATATTAAAATATTATGGTTGTAATGTAAACTATGATTGTGAAAATTTAAGGAAAAAATGTAAATGCTAACAGTGATTGTTACTGGGAAGCAGGATTTTGATTGTTATTTTCTTTGCAGTTTTCAGCTTTATTTTCACAAGTTACAAGTATTTTGTGAGAAAATTAGGATTAAAACTATAACATAATTTTAAGCATTATTCTTGTTACTATTTGCAAATACAAACATTTATGATACCAATGTCACTAAAATTTTATAAGTTGAAGGTGTGTAAACAGTTCTAAATTATGCTTAATGTTTTAGACATATAAATAAAACATGAATATATTTCTCTGAATATAAGGTATTATTTTTCAGTTTGGAATATATCTTTTAACTTCTTCTCCTTCCTTTTGAAAAATAACTTCTTTTGTTTTTTTCTTTCTTTTGGCAGGGGCAGAAATAATCTGTATAAAATGGATTTTTGTTTTTCAATATAGTATTTAATACTTAGAATACATAGTGACAGAGACATTTAATACTCACCAAATACCCATATGCTTCCTCACGATTTCCAGTTCCCTTTCACCTCATGATTTCCAGTTCCCTTTCACTTGACATGACCATGTGATGAATCTTGGCTATGTTACTCTGCAGATTTTTCTTCCCCCTCTACAGTAAATTGGAATCCTCATCATAAGATTGAAAGTGGAAGGAGTTCTTAACAGACACCTGCTAACCAAAGGAGTTACCAATGAGCAACAGAATATACACTTGTGAAAAATGCATCTTTGTTATGTTAAGCCTCTGGGGCTTCAGGATTTGTTTATTACTTCAGTTTCAACTGTTATACTTACCAATGCAAATATTGGTACTAGAAGTGAGGGCTGCTATAGAAACAAAAAAAGAAAAACCAAACACCAAAATGTCTGGCATTAGCTTAATAGTTTGGGTAGTAGGAAGTGGAGGAAAAAAGTATACCAGGGTGCCTGGGTGACTCAGTCAGTTAAGAGTCGGACTCTTGATTTCAGCTCAGGTTATGATCTCAGGATTGTGAGATCAAACCCCGCATTGGGCTCTGCACTGGGTGTGGATCCTACTTAGCATTCTCTCCCTCTCCCTCTCCCTCTGCCCCTCCACACCACCCTCCTTCTCTTTCTGTCTCAAAAATAAGAAAAAAGTATACAGGGTCTGGAAAGGTGGTTCCATATTATCTTATGGCAGAACACTTGGTAAAATTTGGTAGTATGAGGTGGTGTTGTTTTTACATTTGGCAAGTTATTTTAAGGAAAAAATGAGATTTTGAAAAATTGTCTTGGATGTAAGTGGGGAAAAAAAGGAATAATGAAAATCCAGAAATTCAGTGCCTTGTAGGATTGGCAAAGTCACCAATTCTAGACATCAACCCATAAGATACAGCATTTAAGGAGGCTTTTGTCAACAGATTTAAAATGGGCAGCTGATTAAAATGACTCGGCAAAGATTAGAGTAAGGGTTTGACCTTCATATCTACTGCTATGATAGCCTTAAGGTATTCACCATTAAGTCAAGCAAGAGAAAGATAGAGGGAAAAAAGCAGAGAAATGCACATTGATGTGACTTCAAGCAAATATAGGGAAGTATATTGATTTTTTTTGTGTGTGTATATTGAATTTTTAATAGAGTTTTACTTGGGGTGCCTGGCTGGTTTAGTCAGTAGAGCATGTGACTCTTGATCTTGGGGTCATGAATTCGAGCCCCATGTTGGGTGTAGAGATTACTTTAAATAAATAAATTATTAAAGAAGAGTTTTACTCTTATGAAAATCAAGAGTTTGGACCAAAAAATTTGTGATTGTTCAAAACCTAACAATCAGGATCCCAAACTTCCATAGACAGGAAGCAACTAAAAAAGGAAAGCCATGAGTAACAATGGTCAATGGATTTTCTCCTTGACAGTTGAATCAGGGTCTAATAAAAGTACATCCAGGATAGGGAGGCTAGCGGGAGGTTTCAAAATTGCTATCCACCAGGGCAGGCTTGTCTCCATTCTTCCCTTTCTGGTCAGAGATATTACTGAGGTTATCCTGTTTCTGTTCCACCAGTTATATTGGGTGAGGGGGAAACAGATAACTTTCAATTTAGTTGATGGGGTGCCTGGGTGGCTCAGTCGGTTGTGCTTTCTACTCTTGATTTTTGCTCAAGTCATGATCTGAGGGTTGTGGATCGAGAGCCCCTCCCCTCCCCATCCAGGCTCCACACTCAGCAGGGAGTCTGCTTGGGATGCTCGCTCTCTCTCAAACAAATAAATTAATCTTAAGGGAAAAAACCCCTTCTTTTTAGTTGATAGATGTCTGGCCCAAGAGAAGGGAGAAACTGGAGTATGGCTTTCACTTTGAGCTGGGTGAAGTGACTGTTAACACCGAGTTGTCTTGTTTGGGAAAGGTTGAGTGTGTTCTATGAGTGGAAAGATATTAACAAAGGCATGTTTATTGACCAGAAGGACAGATGATGGTGGAGACACTGACCAGTTATGGAATAAATATGATTTCACCCCTTTTCCCATTTCCCTTACATGTAGTGCCATGTGACTAGCGGATGACCAAGAAGCTAAAAATAGAAATCAGGTATGCATTTAATGTGTTAAGTCGCTGAAAATTTTGGGTTTACTTTTTATTGCAGGATAATCTAGCTTATCCTGAGAAATAAATATGTTCATAAAGTAAATTTGGAAAACAGGTAAAAGGTGGAAGAAGAAAAAAACAACATCCATAGTACATTTACAAAACTTTTATTTTTGGTGGGAATTGATATGTTTGTTGTTGGAAATTCAGAAAATAGTTCCCAAAAGAAAATAAAAAATGAAATCGTTTATATTCCTACTTCCCAGATATAACCACTGCTACCATGACATATATCATAAAAATACGTGAAATTTTCAATAGTAGAGTTACAATTTGCATATTTTATAGCCTGAATTAAAACATATATATTATGATAATCTCAATACAAATGTATCTTTTATTCTTAGTGTGACAATATTATAATTTGTTTTATTTTTTTATCAATTTTTAATTGCAAAATCTCATTATATAAAACTGAGTTGCTTATTGTATTGCATACTTACTTTATATATTTTATACATATTTGGGAAATTAGTTATTCTATTTTTATGTAAGTTGTCTATATCTTCTCCCAATGTATGATTTAACCCCAAACTTTGTATATAAAGTCTTTTATGTCTTATATTTTTAAAATACTAGTAGAGTCTTTTGATTTTTTCTTAAATTCTTGCAGATTTCATGTCTTTTTAAAATAAAATTGCTCCAGCCAATTACAACAAAAACTAAGTTTCATTTTCTCCAAATATTAATATGGGATTATTTCTGTGTTGTTTTGTTTCTATTTCTTAAATTTTGGATCATGTAAGACCCCACATTGTTTTGATTTGTTTCAATGTTGTTTACAGAATTTACCATTCTCCCTCAGTAGTTTGCAATGCCACTTTTAATCTATATTTCTACATAAATGTGTGGGTTTGCCCCCTCTTTTCTGTTCTATTAATTTTACTTGTCTCTGCCAGTGCTGACCATTAGTTATCATTAATGTATTCTTACAGAATATTTTATATCTTTTAGAAAAATTTTTCCTTTTTTGCTTAAAAAAAAGGCTACTTTTATACATTGTCTCTTCCAGGAGAATCACATAATTAGCTTGCTGAGATCTACAGAAAATTATGTTTGGATTTCACTGAACTCCTAAGTTAATTTACTGGAAATTGACTTAGTTACAGTATTAATTCTTCACAGTCAGAAATTCAGTATTAATCTCCACTTATTCAAATCTTATTTTATTCAAATTTCTAAAAATGCTTAGATATTAGAATACATTTTAAGGACCACCACATTCTCATGTTTCAAAGAATTAAAAAAATAAAAAATATATAAACAACAAAAACTTAAAAGAATTCTAACTATAGTAATGAAATGGAAGGAAACAAACATCTTCATTGAAATCAGGCATAACTGAGAAAAAAAGAGAAGGCATAACTGTATTGAAAGGAGACTAGAATAATAGAGAGGACTTGATTCTGCATTACTAGATATGTGATAACATATTTCTTCTGAGACACAAATCTTTCCATTTGTTTACTCTGAATATCTCTGAAATTGTTATGTGCTATGCAATTTATGGCATCTTAAAATGGCTTTCAACAATCATGACATAGTTATCATTACCTGTGTGCATGGCCAAAATTTGGTCATAGCTGGTTATTTGTTATGACATCAATTGAGCTATAAACATTATTAAAATATACTGTGTATGCTGAGTTTCATCCCTATTTTTTAAAATTTCACTATGATTTAAAGATGAAAAGTTATTGTGTGCCTAGAAAGGCAACAGAAGAGAGCAATGGGGACGTAAATTTTGTTGTTTGCAAAGCAAATATTTCCACTGGACGAATAAGCCCATTCTGCATTTTCTTGCAAAGCTGCAACTGAATGCTTTCTGAGAACCAAAAAGGGAAGAAATCCACGGTAGATGATGTGTGAGGTTTTGTTACTAATATAAATGCTCAAGTATTGTCTATCATAGACAAGAAATAGTAAGCATCAAAATTTGTAGAACGGACTTAGAGAAAAATTGCAGACACAGCTGTTGGGCATATTAAAAAGCTGTGTCCCCAAGGAGGATATTTGGTATGAACATAAGAGTAATGATGTTGATTGAGATGATGTGAGAAGAGTTGAATGCTGAATGGGAACACATTTTAACTAGCTTATGTCAGTCATATGCCCTAATGAATGCCTCCCGAATTTACATGATTGAAAAAAAAGTCTAACAGAGATCTTTCAAAAAGTTAACAAAAATTAAAAAACTTAAGAAAGGAACAGTTCTTAGTTTAATTGTACGCATTTTTTTCTCAGCAATATATAAAATAATAATGATTCTTACAATGGATAGTGATTTAGATGAGATATTATTTCATATCAGTTAGAATCCTTTTGGTGTAAGTAAAAAAGACTGAAAAATTTAAAGGTAATTACTTTATTTAACTATGAAGTCCAGTTTTTCAGCTTGATTCAGGTAAGCTCTGAACCAGGTGTTCATAATATCACCAAGGAATTGACTTCTGTGTCCTCACCCTGCCTTCCACATTGTGGACTTTATCTCCAGGTTAGCTCTTTTTATAATGTCAAGACAACTCTCAGCAGCTGTTGAGCCAACAGGCTTTTTCCTCATCCATCAGGATAAAGTGGGAAATTTCCCCTAGAAATTCAGAAAAAGTTAGCAGATAGCTCTGGACAGCATAGTCATATGCACCGTCCCTGGGCCCACCAAGGTCATAGGTAACTCTTGGACTGACCAGAAGAAAGGGATACGGAAGGCACACAGGGAAGGTGACTAACAATGACGAGAAAATACACTTATTTACTAAATATAACAGGCCCATTAATTTCCTGTGCCTATCACCACGCACATCAGTGCTCTCATGCCTGATTTCTAACTGCCACTACCGACATCTCCTTGCCTAAGGACATTTTTGGTCTCCAAAATCCTTTTTATACAGGCTCAGCAGGCCAGTAGTTATAGAAATTAATGTCCCCAGTGTTGGTGGATAAATACTCCAGCTCTTAGCTATTTTGTAATTTGGGTGGGATAATTCTAAAGTGCACATATAACCCTGGTTCCCAGAGCAAGATTAAATCCCAATAGCTGAGTGGTAAATAAACTGATAACACATAGTTTATTGATTGCTTTTCCTTCCCCCTCCCTTCTCCGTCCCCCATCCAGTGTTTCCTTATCCTCCCAAATGAAATCTTTACACTTATATCTATGGCTCAGGATCTGCATCTGGGGAAACCCAAACTCAGACAGTGATGTTAAATCTTCACTTTTCTCTCGTCATTTAAAATAAAGTGTTTATTTTGTAAGACATATCTGAACCTTGATTTCTCCTTGAATAAAAAGGAGATAGTCACGCTTGCCCCACGTTCTTGACATGATTATTAGGAAGATCAGATGAGAGAACGTATATAAAAATGTTTTGTAAGATGCTGCACAAATGAGCATAGCTATAGTTATAATTATCATACACTTTAGAAGAATTAATCCCCTCAATTATTGACAAGTAAGCTACAAGTCGTATTTATCAGTGGTGGGATCCTAGGCAGTGCCCTCTGCCTTCTCTTGAAATCAAAAGGACAAGAATTAATAAAAAATTAGATGATTCATCACAAAGGGATTACCTAAGGCATCCCTTTGTGTAGGCTACAGCTGCCCATTTATTTGTTGTTAATACCAGAGACCTCTCAGCGGGAAAGGAGCAGAAAGTAAACAGGGAAAAACTGCTAGAAAAGGGCAAAGGGAAGCCCCCTGCTGGGCACTGCTCACTCAAAGGCTAATGTAACCTGAACCCCAGCTCCGCAGGGCTGCTGATCAAGAACACAGCCCATGCCACAGTCATTTGCTGGATGCAAAATACTGGTTTCCAGAAAAAATTCGTATCGAATTGACAATAAATAGTTGCCAATTTTATGGTCATGAATTTTACTCAAGTTTGGAACTCAGTCCACTTTACTTTGCTCTGTTTTATTTTTATTATTTTAAGATGTTATTAAGTTCCAACATCTGTGCAGGAAAGGTCACAAACCATAAGTATACAGTGGGACAAATTATCACAACATGAACAAGCTGGTAATCACCACACAAATCAAGACATTATCAGCACCCTTTCTGCCCCTCCTAGTCACTACTCTACTCTCCTCCATAGAGGTAACCTCTATCTGGATTTTACAGCAGAGATTAATTTTGCCTGATGTTGAACTTTATATAAATGGAACCATATGGTAGATATTCTTTCCTGTCTGGCTTTTTCACTAAAATTTTGATGAGACTCCACCTATGCTGTTGTCTTTAGCCATATTTCATTCATTACATCGCTATATATTATTCTATGATTTACAATGAGTCATTTACCCTTTCTACTGTGATAAACATTTAGGTTGTTTCCTGTCTTGGGCTATTATTACTAAATCTATAATGTATATTCTCATATAAGTTTTTTTATGGACATATGTTCTCATTTCTCTTGGGCATATTCTTTAGAATTATTGGGTCGTGGAGTGGATATATGTTTAATTTCATTAAAAATATTTTTCCAAAGTAGGTATGCCTCTTGCAATCCCACCAACAATTTATGAGAATTCCATTGCTACACATTCTTGTAAACACTTGGTATCATCAGTCATTTTTTTTTTTTAAAGATTTTACTTATTTATTTATTTATTTGACAGAGAGAGACACAGCGAGAGAGGGAACACAAGCAGGGGGAGTGGGAGAGGGAGAAGCAGACTCCCCATGGAGCAGGGAGCCCGACGCGGGGCTCGATTCCAGGACTCCGGGATCATGACCTGAGCCGAAGGCAGACGCTTAACGACTGAGCCACCCAGGCGCCCCATCAGTTATTTTTTATTTCACACATTGTGATGGTATCTCATTTCCTTAAAAGTTGCATTTCACTGATTACTAATGACTTGAACAGCTTTTTAAGTATTTTTGGTCATTTGGATATTTTTTGTGTAAAGTATTTGCTTAAATCTATTGTCCATTTTCTACTGCTTTGTCATCTTTCCCTTATTGATCAGAAGTCTCTACTTACAGGGGTGCTTGGGTGGCTCAGTCGGTTAAGCATCCAACTCTTGGTTTCAGCTCAGGTCATGATCTCAGGGTCATGAGATTGAGCTCTGTGTCAGCTCCATCCTGAGCAAGGAGTCGGCTTGAGTTTCCCTCTCCCTCTCCTTCTGCCCCTCTGCTCCTTCCCAGTGTACTCTTTCTCTCTCTAAAATAAATAAATAAATCTGAAAAAAATATTCTACATATATCGTGGATACAAATAATTTCTTAGTTCCAGCTCCACTTTGAGCTCCATGCTTAGCACAGAGTCTGCTTGAGATTCTTTCTCCCTCCCCCTCTTGCCCCTCCTGCTCATGCTTGCTTTCTCTCTAAATATATATATATATATATATATACACACACACACAAATAAATTCTCAGTTAAGTATATAGTGGCTTGCTTCTCCCATTCTGTGGCTTCCCTTTTCATTCACTTAATGTATTTCAAGGAATAAAAGTTTTTTAATTTTAATGTAGTCTAATACATACCGTAAAGTCAGAACATATTCTTGTGTATTATCTTCTAGACACTTTACTGCTTAGATTTTACATTATTTTAAAAACCTACCTAGAATTTATTTTGTTTATGCCTAGAATCAGGATTCATTTTATCCCCCTCATGGATATCCAATAATTTGTCCTGTGCCTGAAGAACTTCCTGTAGCATTTCTTATAGTGCAGGGGTGCCAGTAATAAATTCTTTCAGTTTGTGTTTGTCTGAAACTTCTTTTAGTCTCCTTTTTTTTTTAAACCAACCAAATGTCAGACCATTGTCTTCTGGTTTGCATCGATTTTAGTAAAAGTCAGTGGTAATACTCCATATACTATGTTTTTCCCTCTCTGACTCATCTCAAGATGTTCTCGTGGCATTTAGAATAGACTTGTCTAAAGCTTTCCAGTTGTAATTGATTGTTCTGGGGAAAGAGGTTCAATGCCATCAGTGGAGGGTAAAGCTTCTGCAATGATGTCAAGGCAAGAAGAAAGTGGGTTCTTAAAAGAAAATGAAGGAAACTTCAGTAAGGTGACTAATTTGTCCTTGTTTGCCTAGGATTTTCTCAGTTTCAGCACTACAAGCCCCACATTCTGGGAAACCCCTCAAGGCTCCTAAAAAGTGAACAGTTTGCCCAGAAATATCCTGGTTTTAATACTGACAGTCTTACATCTCAGAAAACCTCTCAGTCCCGCACAAACCAGGATGGTTGGTTTCCTGACATCAGCTCATCTCTTTCTCCATCCCTTTCCTCTCTGTCCTATTTGTTACTAGCTTAGTTCATCTCCATTTTTCATTTGGTTTGTTAGAATGGCCTGCTAACTTGTTTTCATCATTGGCTCCGTTATTGTTCATTTTAGCAATCATTTCCAAGTTTGTGAACCCAGGGTACGCATGGCCTCTAAACTCTATTCCTTGAGCCTGAAGTTTCTCTCTGCTATAACCTTGGTATCTGTTTGTTCTGCTACTTCAAGAGACCATTTCTGGCCTGTGGGAAGTGATTTATTTTGCTGATATAAACTGCTCTGTATTTTCTAGATCCAAAGTGCATGAACTTCCAGTGCCAAATCAGATCTAGAGCAACTTACTTTTTAGTGATTTGATAGTGCCTGATGATTTCTAGCACTTACTCTGTGGGATGAATATCTGTTGTGCTCTTTGCCAATCCAGGAGGAATTTGAGTGACCACTGGCTTCTCAGGTTGCTTCTAGGAACAAAAGTAAATTGTCCCAAGAAAAGAGTGCTTATTAAAAGCACAAATTGAAAATAACATTTTGATCAAACAAAGTTAAATCTAGTAAAGAAAGTCAAATGGAATTTGAATTAAATGTGAACTGTAGCTATTGAAAAGTCAGGATAGTTTCTTTAGTGGACCTTGGTTGAACATAATCCGGTTATTCTTGTCCTCCACTAATTTCTTGGATGGAAAGTCTATGCATTTCTTATCTAGAGCAATTTTCTGGAAAGTTAAGAACTTGTCTAGAGAAAATTGGGGGCATCTTAACTACCTTCAACAGGTTTTGAATTAGATAATTATACCAGGGCAAATTTTTTTAAATTTAATTTTATTATATTAGTCACATCATTAGTTTTTGATGTAGTGTTCCATGATTCATTGTTTGCATATAACACCCTGTGATCCATGCAATACGTGCCCTCGTTAATACCCATCACCGGGCTAACCCATCCCGTCACGCCCCTCCCTTCTAAAACCCTCAGTTTGTTTCTCAGAGTCCATAGTCTCTCATGGTTTGTCTCTCCCTCCAATTTCCGCCCCCCTTCATTTTTCCTTTCCTACTATCTTCTTCTTCTTCTTCTTTTTTTTAACATATAATGTATTATTTATTTCAGAGGTACAGGCCTGTGTTTCATCAGTCTTACACAATTAACAGTGCTCACCATAGCACATACCCTCCCCAATGTCCATCACCCAGCCACCCATCCCTCCCAGCCCCCTCCACTCCAGCAACCCTCCATTTGTTTCCTCAGATTAAGAGTCTCTTGTGATTTGTCTCCCTCTCTGGTTTCATCTTGTTTCATTTTTTCCTCCCTTCCCCTGTGCTCCTGTCTTGTTTCTCAAATTCCTCATATCAGTGAGATCATATGATAGTCGTCTTTCTCTGATGGACTTATTTCGCTTAGCATAATACCCTCTAGTTCCATCCACATTGTTGAAAATGGCAAGATTTCGGGGTTTTTTGATGGCTGCATAATAGTCCATTGTATATATATACTGCATCTTCTTTATCCATTCATATGTTGACGGACATCTTGGCTCTTTTCACAGTTTGGCTATTGTGGACATTGCTGCTATAAACACTGGGGTGCACATGCCCCTTCGGATCCCTACATTTGTATCTTTGGGGTAAATACCAAGTACTGCAATTGCTGGGTCGTGGAGTAGATCTATTTTCAACTTTCTGAGGAACCTCCATACTGTTTTCCAGAGTAGCTACATCAGCTTGCATTCCCACCAACAGTGTAGAAGGGTTTCCCTTTCTCTGCATCCTCACCATCTGTCATTTCCTGACTTGTTAATTTTAGTCATTCTGACTTGTGTGAGGTGGTATCTCATTGAGGTTTTGATTTGGATTTCCCTGTTGCTGAGTGATGTTGAACACTTTTTCATGTGTCTGTTGGCCATTTGGATGTCTTCTTTGGAGAAAAGTCTGTTCATGTCTTCTGCCCATTTCTTGATTGGATTCTTTGTTCTTTGGGTGTTGAGTTTGATAAGTTCTTTATAGATTTTGGATATTAGCAGGGCAAAATATTTATACCAGGTCATCATCAGCATATGGAGGGAAGTTATTCATTCTTTCTTATGTTGTTTGTTTCCAATTAATGACATCATTGCCAAAATCCTTCATAAAATTTTCAAATCCCTTAACCACTCCAGGAATATATTTAGTATAGATTTTCCAAATAAATTACTTGGTGACTAGAAAACCATAGACTTTGTGGCTGAACCTCATTGCTTAGAGGTCATTTAGTAAGATAGCTTTGAAGTTGTATTTTTCTGTCACAGTTGATAAACTTTCTTCAAATAAAATCTTGTGCAGAAATGCAATATATAAAAGTAAAAAAGAAACATTTCTCTGGATGAGGCATGGAAGCATGACTGCTCACCATTTTCTCCTCTCCCAGTATTTACAGTATTATGAAGAATCAGAATTATTAGAATTTACAATAATATTGTGCCAAGTGTGTACAAAATTGTAATGTAACATGCCCACCAACTGTATGGAAAATTGTTCCCCAAATTATATTCTTGCAAAGCACAAAGCAGAAATGTACAGTTTCCCTATCAGCTTGAAATTGGATACATCATATATTATAAAATTTCAAAAGAGCTCGAAAGGAACCTTCCAAAAAATAGTATTTTTCCCCCAAAATTGTACTTTAAGATCACTGTATAAAAATCACCCTCAATTAGGATGCCTGGGTGGCTCAGTCAGTTAAGCATCTGCCTTCAGTTCAGGTCATGATCCCAGGGTCCTGGGATTGAGCCCCACATCAGGCTCCCTGCTCAGTGGGGAACCTGCTTCTCCCTCTCTCTCTCTGCCTGCCACTCCCCTTGCTTGTGCTCTCTGTCAAATAAATAAATAAAATCTTTAAATAAAATAAAATAAAAATCACCCTCAACTTATGCATAAAATACCTATTTGAAATGGTGAAGTTATC
Organism: Leptonychotes weddellii; assembly: GCF_054177405.1. NCBI lineage: Eukaryota > Metazoa > Chordata > Mammalia > Carnivora > Phocidae > Leptonychotes > Leptonychotes weddellii. Next base: position 71,646,836 of record NC_138369.1, read on the forward strand.
TCTTTAAGTTTATCTTTATATACAAAATAAGAATAACAACAAGCATAAAAACGAACTTACATTTTTTTTTACTATGTTACAGATTTTAACTTGCAAAGCTATAAACTCATTTTTGAATCAGTTATTTGTTTCATATGCTTTGTGTTCTAAATCTGTGGAATCCCTTCTTCAAATCAAATTTTGTGGAAGCCCAATGGGTACAAAAATCTGAGGTTGAACTCTACTGATGAAAGTGGGGATAGGATCCTGAAGCCCAGACTGCTTACCTCCCCAGCAGCATGCCTGCTTTCCAGCCCTCCAAGAATCTGTCTTGGACAGGCCCAGACCCCATCTTGTCAGGGTGGAGGTCACGGTCATAGAGGCTGTTAAGTAGAGTGCTTAAGGATGCAGGCTTTGGGTTCTAGAGGGGAGGGGGGTGCGGGGATGGGTCAGCCTGGTGATGGGTATTAAAGAGGGCACATACTGAATGGAGCACTGGGTGTTATACACAAACAATGAATCATGGAACACTACATCAAAAACTAATGATGTAATGTATGGTGATTAACATAACATAATAATAAAAAAAAGATAAAAAAATTTAAAAAATTTAAAAAAAAGGAAAAAAAAGGATGCAGGCTTTGGAAGTGACAGCTGGAATTGAGTCACATCTCTGCCATTTATTAATTTGTCAACCTGATCTCACTGTGTTCCAATTTCCTCATCTGAAAAATAAGAGCCATTGCAGTAGCTAGTCTCCAAAGCAGGATGCCATAATTTTTTGTCTCTTTCCATGCCCGTGTTGCTCCATTAAGTGGTAGATTCTATTTCCCATTCCCTTGAATATAGACCAGCATTGTGAATTCCTCTTACAAGAGATTATAGAGGAAATGACTCTATGCCACTTCCTATGATAATCCTGAAGAAGTCTGGAGCCTCTGGTCACGAAAGCCAGCTGACAAGCTATAAGGAAACTCAGATGAGACTATTGAGGTGAGAAAAAAATCAGGTAGTGGCAGAGAGGTCACAGGGAGCAGCACCGAGACCCCCGGAAATCTGAGGAGAGTCTTCATGGATCCTCCAGCCCAGCCATCTGCCAGCAAGCCAGATGAGTGAGTGATCCTGTGTGGAAAGAGAATCATCTAGTTGAGACATGCCTGAATTTCTGGCCAGCTAAACAGTGAGAAATGGTAATTGTTGTGTATCAATCCACTTAGTTTGAGAGTAACTTATTATGTAGCAATAGATAACTGAAACGAAAATAGAATGTATCTCATGTGGTTGTTGTTAGGATTAAATGAGATAGCAATAATAAAACAATTAGTACTATATGGGGGAACATTGCAATTAAACTCAATTGTGGTTAGTGATTGGACTGTGAGTCAGAATTCCAGAGACCTTTCCCTTTTTGGGGCTTACATTCTAGAAGGAGCAGACGGAAATAATAAATAAGTAAATTATATAGTTTGTTAGAATGTGTTAAGTCCTATGGGGAAAAATAGAGCAAAATAGATTGGTAATATGGGGTTGGAGGAGAGAGGAGACAGTTTACAATGTTGTATAGAAGGGTCAGGGTAGGCTTTATTGAGAAGATTAAATGTGAGGAGAAGAATGTAAGGGGGTGGGGGAGCTCTCTGTGCAAATATCAGAAAAGAGCCTTCCAGAGAAAGGACAAACTCCACAAGGCAGGAGTATGTCTGGAGTGGTCAAGATGCAGTGAAGAGGTCACCGTGGCTGGAACACAGGAGACATAGTGGGGCATGTAGCCCGCGATGTTGGAGAGGGTGTATCACCTACCGTGAGGTCCTTGGCTGCCCTGGAACATTCGGAAAGAGATGTTCCATGTAAAGAAGCCAATGCTTTTTTCTTTCAAAAACTCTGAAATGGAAGTTCAGCAATTGTCAACACTTATCTCTACCTGCAATCATCTTGTTTTGTTCATTTATTTGTGTATTCTGCCAGTCCTACGAAAATATAAGATTTACAAAAATACAAACCTAAAAGAGTTCCTGTCACAGAGTAGATGATCAAAATACATTTTTTGTTGAAGGGAATTCATGGATAGAAAAACTTATTGTTAACAAACATCTCCTTAATACTCCATAGTTTACAAAATACTTTTAGATTAGTTATCTCAATTTAACCTTACAATACTATCAGGAAAATAATATTATAATTCCATGTTATAAACGTAGAGAGATGCAGAAAGTTTAAAGGTCTGGTCAGTGGCATCTCCCTAAGGACCACATGCAGGGAGCTGGGGGAATTCTAGGGAGTCAAAGTGTTTGTGTACTATCTAATTTTTTAAAAGAAGCTGTGTTACATTGCATACTTTAACTTAATATTTAAAGAAATTTCAACATATTTTGATGTAAGTACAAAGGATGTAATTTCTAGTGGAATGAAATTTTGACACCGCTCTTTTAAATGTAACAAATCCCAGGGTTCCTGGGTGGCTCAGTCAGTTAAGGGACCGATTCTTGATTTTGGCTCAGGTAGTGAGATGGAGCCCAGTGTTGGGATCTGCACTGCATGTGGAGCCTACATAAGATTCTTTCTCTCTCTCTTTCCTCCTCCCTGCTCTCTCTCTCTCTCAAAAAAAAAAAAAGGTAACAAATCCAGGGGTGCCTGGATGGCTCAGTTGGTAGACCATATGCCTCTTGATCTTGAGGTTATGAGTTCCAGCCCCAGGTTGGGTGTAGAGATTATTTAAAAATAAATCTTTAAAAAATATATATATAAACAAAATTTTCTTTAACAGTAGGAAACTCTTACATATTTCTTTTTGCTTCCTTGAACTTGTATTTCCATTCCACTTCCTTCATAGGATTTTATCTTAAAAACATATTTTTATATTTGAAAGGCTTGAATTGATCACACTATCAAAATTCTTGTAACAACATGGTGCATATAAATTGAAATTTAAATATTTCATTTCTTATGACAATAAGGCTCCAAGTTGAGTTATCTTTATAGTTATTATTAATAGATAGCTAATAAAAGTGACATAGATGTATTACAAATGTTAATAAATAATAAGCATAAAAGGAAAATTTTATTGCATTTCTTAAGGAGATGGATAAGGATTTTCTTTATGCATGCAGGGTAGATTCTACTTTTTTAAAAAAACCCATGGTTTAGCATCACTTTACTCCTATTTAATGTCTTTTTCTGGTGTAAGTACTGAGAAAACATGTTTGCATATGTAAATAGATGGGAATGAAAAGAGTTATGTTACTAGCAATGACCCTTGAATTCTTTGACAGCTCTTCCAAGTTATACAATAAAAAATACTTAGTGATCTACCACCAAGAATTATTTTTAATCATCTAGAGGCTCATAATTCATTTAGATGAACTGTGAAAAGTAGAGAATTAGAAAGGGCCTGACATGAAGAAGGTTTGTGACCTTTTCCTTATACTTATTCACTTGCTCGGCACCTGCACCGACATTTAGAAATGGTTCTTTGTTGTTTATGCACCAGAGGATTTTATAACTTGGGCACAATAGAGTGATAGAAGGCATTAGTGAAAAGGTGAGCTGAGGGTAGTTGGAAAAAAGAAGGCCAGAAAGGAGAACTTGTGAAGAATTCCCAATCTAGATGAGCATACATATGGAAGTTGAGAATTTGGAAATTGAATATCTATGTGCCCATGTGTCTCTTGGGAACTCAGTGATTGCCAGAGCCCAGTTGGAAGAGTGTTTCCAAAGAGGACAGGCTGCACAATGGCCCAATGTAGGAAGCTGCAAGTGTATGTAGTAATCAGAACATACCGCTAGAAGGATGGCCTCAAAGAAATGAGTCAGGAGAACAAGGCCAGAGACAGAGAAATTTCTTCAAAACAAGGGCATGAAATGGCGAAAGCAGACAGTTCAGGACCAAAGTTCTAGAGCCCTAGACTGCTGGGGATGGAAATGAGGGTGGGAGCAACAGGGATAGGGTTGGGTGTGGGTGAGGCTTCAAGGAGCTGGCACCTCCAGATTATTGGGAATTTTTATGTGAATCTTCTTAGAATCCTTGGGAAAATGTGATAGCTAGGAGAAAGGAATAAGACTGTACAAGAGGGGACTTGTAGTGGAAATCATATGCCTTTGAATACTAGCTTAACCGTTGTGCTTGTCCCGTTATCTATTGCAGCCAAGTAAAAGATGAGAGACAATACAGAGCTACACGATCCCATGTGGCAAGTATGAGCTACCTGAGGCTATCAAGCACTTGATATGTGGCTGGTCAGAATTAAGATGTGCTGTATGTAAATCACAAACCAGATTTCAAAGTTTTAAAAATGAAGAAAAAAACGTGAACTAACTCGTTAATGATATTTTGTATTGACTGCATCTTAAAATGGCAGTTGGGGGATATACTGGGTTAAATAAAATATATTATCAGAATTAATTTCAACTTTCTTTTAACTTTTAAAATGTCAGTATTAGAAATTTTAAATTATACATGTGGCCCACTTTCTCTTGGATTGCATTGGGCTGGAGCTTCTTCTCTAGCTGAGGAAATTCTTTTGAATCAAAATCATTTCTGGATAATTTTAAAGTCATTTAAAATTTTATTATGAAAGAAAATAAAAAGATGGGAAAACAATAAGGTCATTTCATAATTTTTTTAAAGTGAAGATATAAATGCACAAGATATATTGACTAGGTAAAGCATTATTAAAACTGTATAGTGATTTATGATTCCAAATTTGAAAAAAATTAAACACACACATAAATAAATGACTGGAAAACTTCCTAATAGTATTAATAATAGATTTTTCCAGAATAGTGGGACTATGTGAGATTGTGTCTTTTTATTATATGTTTATATGTTTTTATTTTCTAGTTATCCAAAATAGACACACATTATTTTTATTTATTATTATATTTATTATTATTAACATTTAAAAGAGCATAATGGGAAGATAACCTTTATCCACTTAAAAAATATTTAATAAAAATTGTATGGGGAGCCTGAATGGCTCAGTCAGTTAAGCATCTGACTCTTGATTTTGGCTCAGGTCATTATCTCAGGGTCGTGAGATAGAGCCTGTGTCAAGCTCCATGCTCAGCAGGGAATCTTGAGATTCTCTGTCCCTCTGCCCCTCCCTCTGCTCACATGTGCGGTCTCTCTCTTTCTCTCTCTAAAATAAAACAAAATTCATATTTAGAAAAATGAACAGAAGCATTGAAAATGTTTATTTCTAATATTGGAGCAATATACAGTAGCATAACTAAATTATATGATAGATGATAAATATTTTAGGAATAACTTACAGTTTCATTCCCTTATTGTCCATTATCAATTAGGACTTGTTGCTCATTTCCATTATCAATAAGCTTCAAAGTAATGGGAGTCAATGATAAGAAAACATTAAATTTTATTGAAAATACTAGGAGAGAAGAACCATGAAAAGAATTTATTCAATTTTTCAAAAATATTACCTGCAAGGAAAATCTAGCTACTTGGCTGCCACACAAAAGCCCAAGGGTGGGAAAAGCATTTCATGGAGCTGATCCTAATACAAAACTAAAACAGGAATTAATTGATTTGCAGAGATCTCTTACACAGCTCCAAATACCCAGCTATGATTTACCAACACAGAATGGAAAGTGAGCTGAATTCTCCCAGAATTACATGCTTAATATTTAAATTTAAAAATTGTTTTTAGTTTGCTAGAGCAGTAATTTTCTGATTATATTCAGTTAACTTAAAGGGAATTCTGCAGTCTCCCAAGGCACCTAATTTATGATCAAGGAGCCATTCTAATGAGTCATTGCGAACCTGTTTGCAAGTATACCTCAAACATCCACCTCTGGTTCATAAGCTTCTTTTGTTTAAAGGTTTATTTATTTTATTATTTTAGAGAGAGAGAGCATGAGCAGGGGGAAGGGCAGAGGGAGAGAGGGAGAGAGAGAATTCCAAGCAGACTCCCTGCTGAGCCTGGAGCCCAACTCAGGGCTTGATCTCATGATCCTGAGACCATGACCTGAGCCAAAATCAAGAGTGGGATGCTCAACTGAATGAGCCACCCAGGCACTCCTGGTTCAAAATTTTCTCACCACATGATTTGTTTACAAGGTGAAGACGTGTAACCCAATATATGAGGAACTGATGTCTGAAGCCTTCTGAGTGGCAATGGCAAAAAGGCTGCTTAATTAAGAAATGGCAAAGTAGTCTCAACCCAGCAAGAGGGTAATGATTCAGCCTTCATCCTGATCACGGACCTGCTCTTTAATCTTCCACAACTCATCAACTTCTTTCTTTTTGTAATAACAACTTTATTAGTTATTAATTCTTGCTTCTCTTGAGGCTTGAGAATGGAAGAAGATATGTCTATGAAAATTTCAGGACTGTGTCACGGATGCGGTCTTTCTCCAGTGACTCACTTCAACATGCACAACCACTGGGCCAACATTGTCAGCGAAAGAAGGCTCCTCTCTTCCACCTTTGACTGCAGCTGGCATCATAAGATACAAGTAAGTTGAAATAGATGTGGGTGGAAGTGGGTGGAAAGCTGCTATTTTAGAAAATGTGATATGTGCTATAATGGAGAGTTGTACATATGTCCAAACTGCCCTGAAAGCACAGAGGACGAACAATTCAGGGCACTGCTGTTCCACTCAGCAAGCTCGGTTTTGGGTTTGGGAAGGTGTCACAAAGAGCTGTGATATTTGGGGCCATTCTTGCCAGGCAGAGAGCTAAAAGGAAGTTGGGTGGAGGTTCTAGATTGCTGGGCTACACCCCCAGGGCTTCCGATCGAGTAGTTTGGCAGTGGGGCCTGGGAATTTGAACTTCTCACAAGTTTCCAGGTCAGGCTGATTCTGATTCACTTTTCTAGGCCAAGGGAACAATAAAAATATAATCAGTTCTATGACAATGTCCCCCTTTCTTGCCATCACCAATTTATAACACACACATACACACAAATACTGGCCAAGGGAAAAGAGAGCTTGGTGTCATGTCTGAAGCGAGTCCAGCCCTTACAAAGCACTCTTTTGAGACTTTAGCTTTGTCCTTACAGGTCTTCAGTCACTGGCAGCTTCATCTCCAGCAGGCTCTGTGGACTGCAGTTTGAAAGCTGGACTAAGGAGGAATTGAAATGCAAGAACTAACCGTGCTCTCCAACACTGCAAAAGTGCAGATTCTCTTGTTCTCTGGAACACCATTGAAGGCAACTGAGCTGTTAGAACATCATCTTCTTCTTTCTAAGTTTAGACCTTATTGATTATGAATATTTGAGAATTAATTTTTGCTTTCATTGTGTGTGTGAATGTGTTTCTGTGATCAGTTGTCCACTGAAGACTTGAAAAAAATAAACAGCTGTAATTCACAGGAGCTGGGAGATCTTGAAAATGGTTGAATTTGGTGGGGCTATGCCCAGCCTGAGTTGTGCCAGGGAAGCTTAAAGATATTTATTTATTTATTTATTTATTTAGAGAGTATGAGCAGAGGGAGAGAGAGAAAGAGAAGCTCAAGCAGACTCTGTGCTGAGTGTGGAGCCTGACGCGGGACTGGATCTCACAACCCCCGAGGTCATGACCCGAGCCAAAATCAAGAGTTAGGCACTTAACCGACTGAGCCACCCAGGCACCCCAATGCTGGGAAGCCTAGAACACCAAAGTCAAACTGAACTGTTCTTTAAGAGTCTCCAGGGAAGTATTCCAGATTGAATAACTCAGAATTGAGGAAATGAAACCTAGGGGGAGGGGATGAAGGCTGGGATAGCTCTAACCACTAATAGGTAAGGGCCGAGGTTTCTCAAAGATGGATCAAGATTTTCATATCTGAGGGTTGGTTAGCATTACTCTGAAAAGAAAGCAAGCCCAAAATAAAGGGAACAAGAATTGCAACATGGGGAACACCTACGAAGATATTCTCTGTGAAGGATTTTAATTAAGTACTTTTCCCTTTGAGCACGGGAAATACAACAGTCAGCTCATAGTTTTAAATTCTTTTGCTCTCATTTAATTTGCTTTAGTTTTCCCTAAGCCTTCGAAGTTGTCTGACATGTTCATATAACTGTGTGGAAGTCTTCTCAAAGGAAATAAGGAATCCATCCATAAGAGGAAACAAGTCTTATTTCCTCCAAACAATTTCCTCTGCAGGGGCTTTTCAGAGGTACCTGCATCACCTGCACCTCAAGAAAGCCTAAAACACATGGTTCTATGCCACAACCAAGTGCAGGGTTGGTGTGACTTGAAGTGGTGTGGTCCAGGGCTGGGAGGAGCCCTGAAGTTTAAATGTGTCCTTTGCTTCACAGTAAATCCACCTGTTACATTGCTCCACTTCCATCAAAATCCCAGAACTGCTACTCCTCTCTCCTGAGTTTTATTTTTGTCTCAGGCAAGCAAGTCCCCACCTGGATGGACTGTAATGTCATCATGAACTGGGACTTTATTTTATCAAACTATAATATGCATATATAAAGGTTCACATTTCAAAATTGTACACTTCGGTGAATTTTCACAAACTTGGCACATCCATAACCAACACTCTGCAAGGCCCTCTCTCCTTCCAGTCACTACGCCATCCCCCCACCAAGGAATCACTATCCTGATTTCTATCTAGTAGAGAAGTCCTGCTTATAGATGTGCATTATATGTAAGAACTCATACAGTATATGTACTCTGTGTCTGGTTTCTCTCTTTCAATGTTATGTTTCTGAGATTTGTAGATGGTTTATTCTCAATGGTGTATAGTATTACTTTGTGTGTGATTACTACAACTTATTCTTCATTTAACTTTTGAGCATTTGGTAGTTTTGTGTTTTAGGCTATTAAAAATATTACTACCATGAACATTTTAGTATATGTCTTTTGTTAAGCTTCTGTATGAACCCATTTATATACATAGGAATGGAAATGCTTTGTCATAAGGTACCCATATATTAAACTTAATAAATACTGCCAGTTCTAAAGTGCTTATACTAATTTATATTTTCATGAACTGGGCATGGGAGTTATAGTCAATCCACACCCAGATCAAAATTTGATAGTGTCTGCCTTTTACATTTTAGCAATTCTAGTAGGTGTATATAACACCTCATTGTGGTTTTATTTGCATTTTACTTATGGATAACAAAATAGATTCCTTCCTTCTTTCTTTTTTTTTTTAAAGATTTTATTTACTTCAGGCCGACAGAGAGAGAATGAGAGAGAGAGAGAGAGACAGCACAAGCAGGGTGAAGGGGCAGAGGGAGAAGCAGGCTCCCCTCTGAGCAGGGAGCCTGACGTGGGGCTCTATCCCAGGACTCTGGGATCATGACCCAAGCCAAAGGCAGATGCTTAACCGACTGAGCCACCCAGCCGCCCCAGATTATTTCTTTCAAGTGTTTGTTGGCCATTTGGATATCTTCTTTTAATAACATGTCTTTTCAAGCCTTTTACACATTTTTCTATAGGATTATCTGTGATTTTGTTATTAATTTATAGGAAATATTTGTATTCAAGATAAAAATTATTTGTTGAATGCGTATATTCCAAACATATTCTTTTAGTCAAGATCTTACTTTTTGATTTCTGCATGGTGACTTTTGATAAATGGAATTTCTTCATTTTAATATAATTTATTATCTTTTAATTTTATGGTTAGAGCTTTTTGCACCCTGTTAAAAAAATTTCTGGATACTCCGAAGCCACAAATACATTATTCTATGTTTCCTCTTAAAGTTTTATGTTTTACTTTCCATATGTAGATTTGCAATCCATCTAGAATTAATTTTTGTGTACAATGTGAGGTAGGAATCAATATATTATTTTTTCTCCATATGGATAAACAATTGACCCAGCACTATTTGTTGAAATTAGCATTCTTTCCCTACCACTCTGAGCCATGTCCTTTGTTATATATCTGGGGATCTGTTTTATAATTTATTTGTAGTCTGAAATACAGAAATAAAGGGGGTGCCCTGGAATGAAGGACAAGAGAACAGAATTAGAAGGGATTGCATTCTGATGCATGAGTCTGTCACACTGATTAAGGTGAGGCCTGGAGAGATACAGGAGGCAGGCAACAGGCAATGGAACATCCTCCAATCAACTATTTAAGATTCTCAGAGAGCTATGTTTATAGACTGAGCTCCCTGGGCATCAGTCGTGGCAGTGTTCTTTCTCATTTTAGGAGAAAATTTGGGATGAAAATAATGTGGATACTTTTCAGAAAATCCAGTCTCCTCATAACACTGTGTAAACTCTAATAGTAATTCCTACCTCATAGGGTTACAATAAAGACAAATGAGTAAATATATTTACTCAGAAACTCAGAAATTTCCCCCGCTTAAATATAGTAATATATACTTTTAACAATATTATTATTATATTTACTATTAAGGTCCTGAATTTCCTATCCCTACATGTAATTTGTATTTGTCCCACCAAAAAAAAAAAAAAAAAGGAGCACAGCATGCTTTGAAAATTCCTATGAGAAATCAACTGTCCAGAGACTATGCTTACTTATTGTTTAAATGTTCTATCAGAAATCTGATGAGAAAGGGGGTAGAAATACAACCTTGCCCCCAATATATCCACCGAGAAAAGGATGGTTGTAATCAAATGGCGTCGGAAGCCATCATTTTTACCCAGAGGAAATCATAAAAGTTGTTATCAACATTAGCTGCTTAAAAGGAATTATGCCCATAGATCTTGGTAGTGAGCTGTGAGCAGTTTTCACTTTCTGTTGTTTGCCTTTGTTTTTTTAAAATACGAAATATTTCACACATACAGAAGACTATATATTAAAAATGTAAAGAACAATAATAAATAAAACCTACATATCCAGGTTAAGAAATGGTCCCTTGCCTTCATGTTTGAAGACCCTGTTTGCCCTTAGCCATTCCTTACCCATAGCCACAGGTGAACACCACCTGGAGCACTGTTCATATCATTCCCATGAATTTCTTTATCCTTTTACCATGTAAGTATTTACGATTAAAATGTATTGTTTTGTTTCACATGGTTTTGAACTTTAATAGAATGATATTGTATGTCCTGTTCTGGAACTTGTTCTTTGGGTTAAAGTTTTTATTACAGATTTTTCCATGTTAATGGCATAGTTGTAGTTCAGTCATTTCATTATTTAGCATTCCTTTGTATAAATACACTGCAGTTTATTTATCTATTGTTCTGTGGATGAGCATTTGAGTTGTTTGTAGTATTTACTAAAAAAAAAATAATGCTGCTATAATCATTTGTGTATTTGTCTTCTAAAATACACATGTAAACATCTTGGGTTTTCACTGGGGAAGAACTTTCTGTCTAATTTATCATGCATATCTGCAAGTCTTGTCATTGTTTTCTAAAATGGGAGTAGAAATATACATGCCCAATAGCAGTAAAAGTGAGGACCCATTACACCACAGCCTCATCAACAGTTGGTATTGTCACATTTTAAATTTTCTGCCAATTGTGTCAAGTAAAACTATATTTCATTGTGGTTTTAATTTGCATTTCCTTGATTATTATTAATAAGATTACCAAGATTTCATATGTTTGTTGTCATTCACATTTTCTCTTTTGTAAAAGCCAGTTCAGTAATTTTTGCCTAGTTTTCTACTGGGTCTTTTTTCCTGTTGTATTACAGGAATTATTTATATAGTCTGCATACTAAATCCCTTGTCAATTTCAAGTGTTGTAAATATTTTCTCTCTGTTTGCACGGGGCAGGTCTCCACCAGGCTTCCCCAGCTCATGAGGTTGGTTGTTGTAAGTACCTAATTTGACGTAACTTTGCCTATTCTCACTTATTGCCTTACTATTACCTTCATCTATGTGTAGATTCATTTCCTCTTCTGTTTCTATTAGGTTTCTATAATAATAAATAAATAAATAAATAAATAAATAAATAAATAAATCTTTTCATTTCCTCAGAAAATCATTTCATGAAAAAAATATTTGTTTCCTGTTGTAAAAATTCTGTAATGTTTACGATGTTTTCATCATTTGTATTTTTTTTTTT